>NC_088248.1:45017281-45319781 GCF_036013445.1 Caloenas nicobarica | reverse complement strand
ACCAGCACATTAGTCACACTCCTACTACACCATTCTAAACTTCCACACTCCTAAACCTCAAACAAGCTTCCAGTGGGACCTGAGTCATCTATGGGCCATGTGATGGTCTTTTTCTAAATAACAGGAATATTCCTTTCTTGCTAAAATGATGAGCTTATAAAGGGGTGCTGTTGTGTACTAGGTTGTGATTTCACTTAATAATGTTCAATCTCTACATGTGTAAGATTTCTGCAAGGAAATTTCTTGTATTTTGGTGACATTAGTAAAGAATCATGGCAAGACCGCAGTGTTAGGCATTTTTGTCTGTGTTGTGCATAACAGAATAACCATTTCAAGCATGCTTCCTTTTTTATTACAAAAGAAGACACTAAAAGCAATGGCCAGCCATGCTAAGAAGTGAGAAAGTTTTATTCAGGTTATTTTGTGCCTTCTGGCCCTGTGACCTTACCGACTTGTGCTGAGCCAGTAGCATCTTGACCATTTTGGTTACTGCTGGAGGAAAAAAAAAAATTTAAAAAAAATGTTTTCCTGATCTTGGAATGGCTCCAAAACAGAACACATACTCCCTGCAGAAGGTGACCTGTTTTAGGTTTTTTTGTCCCTGCTAGATTCTAGTTTGCCATTATTAAAACTCCACAGCGACGCGTTCGCTAGCTTTGTCCCTATATTTACAATACCTTTTGACTGAGATGTCTAAGAGCTTTAAACATATGCTTTAAACAGTGGACGGTCATCGCTGACATTTGTTACAAATCTTTTCAGAGGGCCGTGTGGAATTGTTCTAATCCGAGAAGAGCCACTGACTCGCTGTGTGATCTGACAGAGTGACATATCACTTGACCTCAGTCACGGCAGCTGTAAAACGAGGTGGAAATACAGGGCCTGGCAGAAAAGCAGAGGGTGCCTTTTGGCAGAGAAAGCTCCGGCAAATCAGTTTCAAATCCGCGGCTTGGCTTGTTTCTTTACTCCTCCAAAAGTCTGTGCTGAGGTTTAGATCAAAATTAGCTCATGCAAGGTTTATTTTTAATTTCCTTTGGACAGCGGAAGGACGTGTTACGCAGTCATTTTAGTTACTTGTGGTGGAACGGAACACAAAAGGCTGCTTTTTGTATAAGGGATGAGCTGAGAAAGCGACATCCGACTCCCTCATTTTTTGCGGGGCAGAAGAAGAGACAAATACCCCCTTTCCTCCCCGCCGCTCTGAGGCGCAGGGGACAGCTGCGGCCGGCTCGGCGGTGACAGCGACACTTACCCGCACGGGTTCGGCGCAGCCCGAGCTCGCTGTCTCGGCGGGGCCTGCAGGGGGCGCAGCGTCCCCGCCGGGCTGCGCGCGCCCGGCCCGGCGGAGCCCCGCCCCTTTGCCCCCCCCCGCCCCTTTGCCCCCCCCCCCGCGCCCCAAACCGCGGCGGCGAGAGGTGCGCGGAGGGGGACATTGGCTTAGTTCCGCTGCAAAGCTCTTCTTTGTGACTTCGGAAACCCCCGAGCTTTTCCCCCGCGTGCTTTGGGGTGGGAAAGTGGGATTTTTATTTTTTTAAAAATTTTTTTCCTTTTCTCACTGGTTAGTTGGATCAGGGCAGAAGTGCAGGAAAAAGTTCGAGGTGCCGTCGGAGTCAGTGGGCCGCGTTTGCTGTGAGGTGGCCGTGGGCGCTTTCAGCAGTCGGTGAAACTCCGTCCCGTCCAGCCCGCTCGAAGTCCCGGAGCTCCGGCAGGAGTCCGGCACTCGGGGCAGCAGCGCTTTCCCCGGCCAAATTTTCTGACATCGACATTACCAGCGTTCAGCTGTCAGCTCGCTCATGTCTGAGGATGATCTGAAACAAGGGTCTGTTTCGCTGCCTGCTCAGCACACTCACATTTAACCTTAAGTTTTTTTGCTATTTATTCATGTGACACTTATTCCCCACCTAGGCTGTTCTGTCCGTGTAGTGGGGTAAATCTTGAGTTACTAAATATCTGGAAAGCCACCCTGGTTTGCATCCGGATATCCCCTCTCTGCAGAGAAATCTTCGTCGAGCAAAGCTCTGGTGCTGGGGGTGCGGCTGGCAGGGGCCAGGGTGGTGAAAAAGGAGGAGGGAGAGTTAGTCCAGCTGATGAAACTTTAACACAGAGTTAAGGCAGCTGTAAGGTGTTTTAAACCCAAACTGGTTTAAGTCCAAATTTAACGGGAGATTAAGGGGCAAAGGGAAGGGTCCAGCCTCCATCCTCAGGTATGTGACATGCCCTGGTGACGTGAGCCAAGCTAAGCTGGAAACAAGTGCACAAAAGCGATCTCATGCCAGCCTGCAGCACAGTTGTTATGGCGCAGCCTCTGCTAGAGCCGTCTGGCACAGCCACAGGAGCTGACGTCCTGCTTGAGCTGCCCTGGCCCGCTTGCGTTCCTGAGCCGTCAGCCGACAGCACGTGGATGTGCAGGCAACGCATGCCAAGGGAGTCTGGTACAAAAATAGAAACACAATAAATCTTCCCATTTTCCTGTGTGTCTTCACCAGTCCCTACCCTTTTTACTGCCAGTGAAATGCAGAGGCGTATGAGGTGCTGTGTCCCAGCTGGACTTGACCTGTGCACATCTCAGGGTGTTCTGATCTAGTTTTAGTCCACGAAAAATCAAACAGTTTCTATTTGAGTCTGCCCAAAGGTTTGGAGCAGTCATATTATAAAGGGGATGTTGCTATGGGCCTTTTTCGTAATTCTTCTATTCATAATTTGCTTCATCTTATTCTCATATAAATCTAAGTAAATCAGCTTGAAGGGCTGAAGCAATTACAGGCCGAGGGATCTCAGCAGTGACAGGAAGATAAGCCTGCCACCTCCCTCTTGCTGGTGTACCAGACATCTTACTGCTGCTCTCCTTGCCTTTGGTGACCTGGTACCTGAGGCACAGATAGTTGCACTTGGGTGCCCGACTCTACTAATTTCAGCTGCCTCATCAGACCCTGCATGACGACTAGAGTCACCCCGGGCCAAGAGTACATAGTGTACATCCCACACGTAATTCCATCGCTACCTTCGGATGCTTTCGCCAACTCATGCAGTTTAGAATCAGGTGTTTAGGAGGAATTGCTTCGGTTTATCTGTGGTTGTTGACAATTAGGTAATTACAACTGGGATCCTTAAAAAAATATTTAAAGATATTTAAAAAGAAATTTAATTTTCACCAGCAGCCTTTCATTTCATGTATCATGAACACAGAAATAAACTAGTTTCTGGTCCTGTTTTTCAGCCATTTCCACATGAATTGCCAATACTCCAAGAGCAGTTGAGGTCTATAAAATATTTCTTCCATTTCTGTTTCATAATTTCATGCTAGTTTTCTAATTTGGCTTTGAATTGCTACTGTGACTTCCTGTGTTTTTGTAAAGAAGCAGAAAGAAATGTTCTCTGTCCCAGGGATATGTGATGTCATACTTGCTTTTTCTTTTTCTTTTTTTTTTTTTCCTTTTTGATTTTTTTCTATTCTTTCTAGATGGGATGTCTCAGGAAAAAGAGTCAAAGATGATGCCAGTTCTAGGGAAAACTCTTGAATCATTTAGTCCAACTTTCTGAATTGGGCAAAACACCTTGCCGTGTATTTACACTTGACTTTAAATTAATCCTTGGATATGTACCACAGCAGCATCTCTGCAGTTAGTGAGACCTTGTGAAGGTATTTCACTTCACTTAGTAGCCTGTCATAAAATTGTAAAAATAAAATTTATCTACAAATTTTGTTTGTTCATTTTTTCCTGGCAGCTTCTAATCAATATGAAATGTGAAAATGCCCTTTCTTCTAATCAATAATGTATTTGATTGCATATAAATTGTATTTTTATATGCTTATCCCAGATGAAAATATAAGAAACAATATGCATATTGTCTCTGGAAGGGACAGTCTCTATAAAATATTACTTCTGTAGGCTTTTTAAGGGGCTCTGTTCCAGTGGCATGTAGCAAAATAATTCCTGCTTCTGTGGCTTCTTTTTCCCCATGTCTTTCCTTTAAAGTAAAAACAAACCAAACTCTGTAGGACCCCTAGGAAATTGTTTGAGAGCAAGGCTGCAATATGCATGTGTACTAGCCAAACAGCTTTGTAATTCCTAGTTTCATTTCCTGAAGACATCTAAATAGGGCTGAGCTACTGATTGTCTGAACTTCTCCCTGCTGTATATATTTAATCTGTTATCTCAGACACTGTATAATATATATAATATAACATATACTGTATAAAAGAGCACACAGAAGTTGTGACCAACCACAGAGCAAAAATATTAAAGATTCAGCCCTCCTCCCACACAACGTAAAGGTTGTATAATATTATAATATTTTTTAAAAGTCCCCAAATGTTCTATATTTTATTATTAAGCAGAGCAGTGTTTCAAGGAATGGATATATTGCTAGTTCAGAATGCTCTAGTGTCTCGGACCCTCTGAGTTTTGAAGCTGGGGACTAGTTCAGTGTTTCAGTGAGTAGTACTTGCACATTTCGGGAGGCAGGGAAAATGATGAAGAGTACTTCAAAACACTTGTGTGTTGCCATCATGGACCAGATCCCAAAGAGCAGATTTGCACCGCACTTACTGCCTTGGTGTTTGTCTTGTTGAGTGTCTGATCAGCCAAGCCAAACTTACTCTGCTTGAAGGAGGGTTCTTTGGGTCACTTACTGATTTATTTATTAGTGAAAACTATCCCTTCAGCTTTGGTGGGAATGTTTTAATAACGTCTTTCTTAATGATATCCTGCTTTTGCACAGCTCTTCTTTGGATCTTCTGCATTTTGTCCCCCTTTACCTTTAGCCTTTTTTTCTGAAAACTGTTGTAACAATAGTCAGCATCCATTTAAATTGACTTTGCTTCTTACTAAGAATAAATATTAATATTTGTGCTTCAGTAGAATCTGTGGATCTGTTTGGAAAAGTCTTTTGTCAAAAAGACGAAAATTTATTTGACACTTAAGGTGGCATAACTTTCTGTTTTGTCTCACCACTTAGTCTACCTTTTAATTGCTGTTAGTTTTTTCTCCCTTCAGGAGGTGTAAACATCCATGCACTCAGCTGAACAGAGAAACAGCACACCAATTCCACGGTGACTTTACACCTATTTACATAGTGAAGGCTGTTATTTATAAAGTGCAAACCTCTCAGAAGTCTGTAACAAGTACAGTATAGCTGCTGCACCTTGAACTTGGTGCCAGGACTTCCCTGCAGCCCACCTGAACTGCCACCCTTGGGCCCAGAGAAGAGTCTGGGTTTCTTGTGCTACATCCTGGCCACTGAAGTTCTCACAGGACAACTGTCTTTAATAATACTAAATTGAAAACATTAACTCAGATTAAAACTTCAAAGATGGGACTAGAGCACAGCCTTTTTAACTATGAACTGTAGCATCTTGTGTACTTGTCCACAGTCTCTGAAAGTCAAAGAGTTGTTTTAACAACAGGACACTGAAACAAACCCGAAATGTTGGAGAAGCCAGAATCTAGTAACAGCAGGCAGTATGAGATCTCTACTTTCAGCTCAGTCTTGCACTCCACATGAAAGGCTACAGAAAACTCTGCTCATTTTATATTCTGTAGTTTGCAACCGCATCCAACAGGACTTGGTATGCAATGACAAAACGGGCATTAGCTGATGTGATTTCATTCAAGGCTCAGCTTCAGATTCTTGAAGTTACTGTAAGAACCTTCTGTTGGTGCTGGGTTGTGTGAATTCAGCTCTTTGTCCATGTAACTGTGCAGAGCTCCAGATGCAGCAGGGTCTCCCCATTCTAGTTTGCCCATATTTCATTTCACAGACCTGCTGATCTAGTGTCTTCGTCATGTACTGTACTGCTGCTTCATGAAGCAAGCTGGGCTACCAAATGCCAGAAAACATTAACAAATGGCTGCTGCGCATTCAGAGTGCAATTAATTGCACATGCGTAGAGCAGAGGGGAAGGTCTCCTGGGCATCCCTTGGCTAAATGTGCTGTGAGTGCTAGGACAGTTTAAGCCACCTTTTACCCTTGTCCTCCCTCTGGTCCAGCACTGAGCCCTGTCTGCAGAATGCAAGTCGCTGTTTGTGTTCTGCCTCGAGGCAGTGCTTCGCACTTAGGTAGGCAGCCAGCCTGTTTCTCCAACAGAAGAAGGACTCACAGCCACTTCGACTTTTCTGTGTAAAACATCGATGAGACATTAACCAAAACAGCTCAATTAACAGCAAAAAGGCATTTAGTTCCCCGGAATTTGGAAAGTGAGCACTGAAGCTGGAAAAAATGGTAAATGTGATAGTAGAGAAATTAATAGGTGGGAAGATAGGTGAGAGAACATAATATTGAAAGTATCATACCGCTAATGGAAATTCCGCAAAGCTTTAGCTGTAATATTTTACCTAACGGCTTTGACCCGAAAAGTAGACAGGTGATGGTGAAATACGCCCATGAGAAAAAGCTAAGAAGCACTTTCTATATAGCTGAAGCCAGAGACAACGTAGAAGGTGAATTGGATAATCTTGAGGCTGTGAAATTCAGTGGTACATAGTACTAGATCACGTCCTTGCATACCAATAGTAAATATTTCTCTTAGAAGCTGGGACTCCATCCATTTGAAATGATGAGTAAGAAGAGGGCTGGCCTGTGCTGCTTGCTCCTGAGACACCTGAGGTCTCAGGGCTGTGTAACTGTGGAAAAAGCAGGTGCAGCTTTTGGCTCCTGCCGTTGTAAAAGGCACTGGCAGCCCACGGAGTGAGACGGTAGCTCAGTGTGCCACAGCTCTCAGTGGGCTGCAGAGGGGGAGTGGGAGTGTATTAGTGACATGCTGGCATTCATATTGACTGAATTCATCCTTGCACATTAATGTTCAAGGGAGAAAGGAAGGCTCTTGGGCTCCAGGAAGGAAGCAGGATTTCTGCACGACCTGTGTTTTTTTGCACAGCCTGGGAAATTCTGTCATTGAACTTTTAATCTGAGGTAATGTTTTGAATTTAATATTATCGAAGACATTTGTTCTTTAAAATACCTTCTGTTTTTCTCTTTAGTGGCCCTTACTCCAAAATTACATGAAGAAGGCTGGCTTTGAGAAGAGTGCCTAAGAATGGCTGAGAGGAGGGAAATACCATGTGCGAAGCGGCAATCTGCAAGATGGCATTCTGCATAAACCTGCCTGTCTGGTTTCAAGATGTGTACACTTCCATTCATCTCATGGGGCAGTTTTACTTTCCCCAGCGTAGCCACCGACACTTATCCTGAAGAAAGAGAATTCATTATTATCTGTCCTACCCGAATATGTGCAACCCCTTTCTGAACTTAATGAAAAATCTTCCTTATCAGCCAACCTTCAACCTGTATCTCTGCAGAAGGAGGTAAAACCCAGCAGGACTCCCTTATCACGTGGCCTTAACTGACGTGTCACTGTCATTTTCGACATGTGTGACTTCTTGCCTCCAACCCCCATGCTGAGATCTCGTGTTCCTTTTTTCGCCAGGGTCATGTCGTACACAGAGTCCCCACTGTGGCTCTGCTCTGCTGGGTCAAGGAAAACACGAGATGACAATTTTTACCCTTTCCTATCAATGGTTAAATCTGGAGAAGGAAAAAGAAGAGGTGTTTGTGGATTACATCTTCAAGATCGATTTTATAAATGAGGGCAAAATGTAAAGACGGACCCTCTCCAGGGCTTATGACCTCCTGTACCTTTAAGAGAGGGGTAGCAGGATGGCATCTGACAGGTTCTGTAGCTGTCCCAGATTTTAACTGTTTTCTTCTCAATAGCAAGTATGTGATTCAAAGAGTGCCTGGCAAAAGCTTCTTGTATTTTTGCAGTAGCAGCACTGGAAATATTTCATGCATATATAAGACCCAGCATCCACGTAGATTGTTGTTTTCTGCAACTTTTTGTAGGTTTGGGGAAAACTTAGTGAGTACTGTTTCTCTTTCTTTCTTTAAAAAAAGACGAGGAGAGAAAGCCTGCATTTTCTGCCATTTCCCAAGAGGCTTTTTATCTGTTTAAACCAACTAGGGATTTTTCACATATTGACATAAGCATTCATTTGCTAATTTGCTGGACATTAAACTGCACAGCATTCTTGAATGAGACTGGAATACTTGGGTACTTAGTGCTGCTCAGAGCCCGCATCATTCCCAGTACACATATGGTTTTCCTCCTCTATCTCCTAGATAAAAGTCACTGTTTGATCGCCTTAAGGAAAAGAATGAGTTAAATGGACCAATATTCTAGCCTTGGCTCTAAAACTGGGCCTTTTCAGAAACTCCTCAGCACCTGCAGCAGCTAGGTCATTTGCACATACATAAATAAATAAATTAACAATGAATAAATAATTTAATCCCACCACACAATGCCACCTTGCAGATCTGATCCTTTGCTCCCAGTGAATTTGTCCATTCCTAATTCTTTTTGATAAAGTCCTCAGATACTTGCTGACTGTCAGTCTAATTTTCTTATTGTTTTCGCTTGATTAGTTCTGTATGACCTAAGGTCGCCCTTAAAATCCACATCTCTCGTGAAGACTCCGAAAGGCCTTCTTTTTTTCAAAGGGATGGAAAGTGCCTGCCATTTCTCCGGACAAAAGCCTGCAAGGTTTTCAGTTATTAGCCTCCTGAAGCAGCCCTTTCGCTCACCCAAGCGCAAAAAAAACTCATTAGGGGGCACCTTTCTTCCTGGCTTCTTTATCTGACGCATGTAGGGTTTACGTGTTTCAAGATTTGCAGGTCTTGGATGAATTTGGACAGCCTCCCTTTTAACCCTGCCGGCCTGCGGTTATGCCCACCACAGACATTCACTGCCGTGTCTCCGTGCCCTTAACCACCTGGAGATGCTTCGTCTGTTTAAAAGCCGCTTTACACTCCACTTCGTGGGGAACAGGAGACACATCGGCGTGCTGCACTTTGAAGCCGCACTCCCACGGGGCGCGGGTGGAAAGGCAGGCAAGGCCGCCAGCTGCCAACAGCCTCCGTGTTTTGCGCTTTGTGATTAAAATATTAAATTTGTGTCTCAGTCGTGCAACCATTATGACCATCAGAGGGATTTGCAAGACTAAGGCAGTACAGCCGCGAGCGCTGCATTCCGCCCTGGCCTGCTCTTTCTTTTCCAGGCAGCAAGGTAAATACATGTAGGCTGAGTTGCCTTCCTGAGCCGAGCCAGGTGGCATAGGGAGGCTCCCTAAAGGTGCATCCCCAAACACATAATACCTGGGCATCTTGCCCTTCAGAGAGCATATGCAAAGTTGCTGGCTCCTGCATTCACTTGGGATGACAGAGGTTGTACGTGAGGACAACACCCCATCGCAATACTTAACCAGTGCTGCCTGGTTATGCCATACCCGTGGTTACCTTTTAAGAAGAAAAACAGGCTGAAACTGTACTGGCAGGTATTACAGTAATGAATGTTTCTCACTTACCTAGGCTCTGGTGTATTTGTTAAGGAGGGACATAATGTGATTGCAAAGAGGGGCAGAAGCAAACCAATTGTGTTTTTCTTGCAGAAAAGGGCTGTCTAGTCTCTTTGATGAGAGACATCACTTCAGTCTGGGATCTGAGGCTAAAGAAGACAAAGATGCACAGACACAGAAGGAAAATAAGCAGATCCAAAAAGCATAGGTGGAAGATACCCTGGGCAGCTATAGAAAAACATTTGTCATGCTCCTGCAATACTACTTCTTTTTGTCCCGCAGAGCAGCTTGTCTTCCCCTGAGGCCGAACTGACTATCATCCCTCTGAATTAAAATTTGGTAGGAAAGCTCAGGGCTGCTGCTTCCAAGCATGCAGACAACAGTTTTGTGGCCACTGATCTTGGTCCTGGCTGTTTTCAGGAATACTCTCCTTGTTAGGCTGGAGGAATGCACCATTATGACCACTATTGTTTTTCCTAATTTGCCAGTTCCTCCAAAATCTCCATGACACTCACACTTTACCTCCGTTTGGTTTTCACCGGTTCCTCTGAACTCCAGGTGAAACAGCCCTCAGTAAAGTATAATAAAACAGGCCAAGTGCATAAGGCTGAGCTTATGTGCAAATCCTTGCAGGGTCAACACTGTGAACTGCATTGCTCTTTCTGCTGGCATAAATTCTGAGCAGTGGTTGGCTTGAATATATTATAAAATAATGCAAAACCCAGGTGATCTACTCCATAGTACAAAGTAATAGTTACATTGTGGTCTGAAGAATAACAGAAACAAGAAGATACCAGAAACAAGAAGGAAATTTTCCATTGCAACCTGGCAGTAATGTGGGGTTTAATCTTGACTTGTGGTCCATTGTCAGTAGGGACATGTTCTCTGTTTCTAACCTGCTGACAGAGTAGCTGCCAAAATTCATTCCACTCTTCCTAATTTGGGTAATCTCACTGTCTGGAAAACTTCAGGATGACAGTGGATTCTGGAGCGAATCATTTGGACCACATGGAAATTGTGATATATCAATTCTGTCAAGACAGCTGAGGGCACCAGGAAACAAATCACAAGGAGATATTTTATCAGCACAACAACAGGCAAAGTCTTGTTTATAACGTTTTGCATCAATGTGCTTTTGCCACCAAGCTATTAAAAGCTCACTGAATAAACAGGACCCAGCAACAGAAAAGGAGTTTGAAGATTTAGATGAAATTAACTCTTGACATCTCACTCAGGAGATCATGTTACCTTCTGTGGAATGGGTGAGACAGCTGACCTTGGAAATCCTGGTAAAAATAAGCTAGAACTATGGTGGGTGGTGACGTCCCTGCAGATTCACTCGTTATCGCTCATTCAGAGGATTTTCTATCTGAGCCAGCGTCACTTAGCAGTCTGATATCTGTTGGCATAAAACTATGATCCCTAGAAAAAAGTTTCGAAGGTACCAATGACTTTTCTGGCAGTTTGCTGGTTGAATACACAGTATTTGGCCAGTAATGAGAATAACTTCCAATTTTTCTTCAAAATAGTTGTTGTTATTATCTATCTTCATTGCTCTTTTTAGTGCCATTACATTTTGTCTTTTGTTGTCTTGAGGAAAGTTTTGACATCCAGTCTGAAATTACGTGTGAACGCTGCAAACTTGAGAAACTTTAATTATACATAAGGATGACACATTGGGTTTTCAGGAGTTTGTGGGACATTTGGCTACTCCTTGAGCTCTGCATGTTTTCCCAATGCCAAACATTGTCCACCCCAAAAAAGAGCTAATAAGGTTATGAAAAAACTCAGCTATGATTCTGACATCCTGGTGGTCAGGGTGTGGGCAAGTGTAATTTATTTCCGTGGGGAAGAAAATGGTGGTCATGAAACTGTGTTCACCATGGTGCACTGTTCCCAAAATGTAATGAAAGTGGATGACTAGGGAATTCAGTGCCATAACAGCACCTTGCTAAGGATAAGCTTTCTTTTTAAAAATGCACAAAGCTCAAGCTTCAGCAGCAAAACTGGCTGATGATGAATCCTAAAAGAGGTAAATTGATTGTTTTTTCTAAAAAAGGGATTAAACATTGTCGATCCTATAATGTATCTATTTGTGATGAAATGCCAGTTCCTGAGTACATTCATGAGAACGCAGCATTATTCTGTTCACCCATGTTGGCAACCAGAGCTGGTAAAATTTCAGTGGCCATAATGGAGAGGACAATTGGTTTCCATTGAAACAAACAGCAAAATTCTCCCCTATCACTCATGTACTTAAGAATATAACTTTTCTGATTTGATTTGTAGGCATTTTATACACAGAGTTCCTGAAACCCTTTGCTTCATGTTGGCAGAGGTGGCAGGAGAGCAACGTGGCTGCTGTTCTGCAGGTGTCTTGGAGCTAAACCAGTGCTGTGGAGGGACACAAGCTTCTGAGCCTGATATTTTGACAACCGGACTGTGGAGAAAGGACACTGGCTTCCAGTGGGTGGCTAATGGCTTTGTCTGAAACAGTGCTTGCTGGAGGGAAATAGTAAAAACCCATTCTTTCCCACTTGAAATTTTTCCCCCCTGTTCTCGGAGTACATGCAACCAGTACATTAAAAATACCTGTGTCAGCTGGGATAACTGGCCACTGGGGCCCTTAACACTCATCAGCTGTTTCAGTTCATTGGCCACACTTGCTGTACCTGCAGCCTGCATAACAGGCACACAAAAAATGTGATCTTTTCTTAAAATGAGCAATGGGTCTTGCAGATGAGGTGGAGGAAGGTTTTTGGCTGAGTCACTGGAGGCTGAACTTCTCTTAAATAAATATGATATTTTAGCATGGAAATGTATAGCCCCTCTGAAATATTTGAGCAAAGAAATTAGGCTCTTTGCCAGGCAGCAGTGAGAGTGGGATTCGCCTGCATTTATTTTTCCCCTACTTTTATATCTGAACCTGATGTATTGATCCTGCATTCCCTTATGATTCAAAAGGAGAAAGATATATGTTCCAAGGAAAATCAGCTCATTTGTAAGGGAGAAGCTAAAATTGGTCTGGTAAATCACCCTCTGGAGGTGCCTGTTTGTCCTTAGCTAGAAGGGTTACTTAGAATAATTAATTTATTCTTAGACATCTAACTTTAAGACATCTAACAATTTTAAGTCAGATGCTTATAACTTTCAGTAAGTCCTTCTTTATCAGACCACTGAAAAAATTTTTTTCCTTTATGGTATGATGTTGATTTATGACAAAATAATTTTTGCAAGTACATGAATGAAAAAAAAAATCCCACTGGTCCAATCCCATCCTTATATTTCAGTCTGATAAGGAGTAAAACTTGCCGGCATCCTGCCTCTGTGTTTGTGGACTCACAGGCTCCAGAGCACACTATGTCCTAACCTTGTGCCCTGGAAGCTGTGATGAGATGCTCAAAGGGGATTTGTGCCCTAGCAAATGGTTGTCCT
This sequence comes from Caloenas nicobarica, assembly GCF_036013445.1. Taxonomy (NCBI): domain Eukaryota; kingdom Metazoa; phylum Chordata; class Aves; order Columbiformes; family Columbidae; genus Caloenas; species Caloenas nicobarica. Next base: position 45,306,996 of record NC_088248.1, on the reverse strand, counting down.
TTTCCTGAAATAACTTTTCACCTCGGGTTTTTTTCTGTTTGCAGTTACAGTGCCTGGAAGGCTCTTTGAAGGGCCTTTAGGAAACTAAGTGCTGGCAGCAGGGTTACCTCTCTGTTCCAGAACTCCAGTCCATCCCAAATTCCTGTAACTTCCTGATAGAAGAGGATGAAGTTCACTGTTCTCTCTCTAAATTGCATCCCAGTCTGAAAAGGCAAATTACTTACAAATGCTTTTTGGAAGAAGAAGCTCATAAAAAAGCTGGCGGAATATACCCCAAAACCCCCTTTGAAAACCTGCTAGAAATTAACATAGAATATTCCCACAACTAGAAGAACAGCATTTATGTTCTCCCAGTTACCTGTCCTTTTAGCTATGTCATATACTTCTCATAGGGATGTATGTCTTTTACCTGCATTTTTCTTGACGTATTCAGTGCTGTAAGTTGCTTTGTGAAGGGGTGGTAGAAGCTCCTTTTGAAAGCATAAAGCAAAGCTTAATATAACACAGTTGCTAACTGCATGTAACATACAACAGACTAAAATTGGTGCTACCAAGAAGATTAATTTTCTGAAGAGGAGAGACAAAGGTGCAGCATGGAGAGTTGCAAAGAACTTTTGAGAAGATGAAATACTTGGTGATGATAATAAATCACAGCATACCATTTTTCTGCTTGGAACCTTCTCGCAATGAAAAAGAGATACCTTTGCCTGACAGAGTTGGATTAGTTCCTGCATATGCATGCAGATGGAGGCTGGCCTTTCATTTAAGTATAGATTATTGTGCCTAGTTATGTGTTTTGGTTTGTTTGTTTGTTTTTTCTTGGGGGAATATTTTATGCACTGAGTACCAGAGGCAGTAGGACCTGTTCTGTAGCTGTTCTGTACATGACTTCTCTTTCATGATCAAAGTAATTGTGCGTTTAGGGCCAGGCTAGATTATTTACTTTCCAGACATCTTTATAAACATGTGGGCTGCATAGCTGTATTAATAAAATGAGCACAAGAGCTTGGTAAGCTCTCTGCTGATGCAACTCCATCATGTCTCCTCCTCATGGAAGCAACTGTAGCTTCAGGATCTCCAGGAAGTTTTGGAGAAAAAGAAGAAAAGATCAGTCCTATATCTTAGTCATAAAAGACTGACCTTTAAAGGCTAATCTCTGTGAATTCATCCCCTGAAATGGCACTAGTGTAGCATGCATGGGAAGTTATAAGGGTCTAACAAAGCCACATTTAAGCAAAGAACAAGGAAGCTTGACTAGGAAGTACTGAGAAAAGCCAAACTGAATCCAGCTATACCATGGAAGAGGGCCTGCACAGGCTTCCTATGTTATGTAGTACATAGTAGTACGTACATGGTACACAAAGCACATGGTGCACAGGACACATTCACTTCCAGAAGAAAAGAATGGAGTTATGAAAACCATAGTCTCCATGCCCCTCTGACATGGAGAAACCACTCAAACCCTGTTGTGGTCTGGACCTCGGCTTCGTGTTTGCAACTCTACATCAGATGTCTCTTTCTACTTGGCATCCTGAGATCAAGCCCTCTCCTGATGGGCTACCACCTAATCCCTTCTTCCAAAGGAAAACCAGGGCACAGTGTTTCCTTCAACGATGACAGAAGTGTCTTGGAGGGGCAAAATGGTTATGAGCAGGAGCTCCCAAAGAGGGACACACAGTTTTTAGCCTCAAAGACTTCAACCTTGAGACTCCAGCTTCCTAGAAGAATGGTCTAAGTCTCACCTGAGGAACTAAGGGCTGGGAGATGGAGGCAGAGGCTATTGAATCAGAGAGAAGGGACTTTCTGCAGTATCCTGGTCTTAAGGGTTTCAGCTGCACTGCACCCTACTGTAAATGCCTGCACCCTTCATGGGCCAAAATTCACACGTGGCAGAGATGAGCTCAGAGCCTGGGAGCTGCCTGGTTTCTGCAAAGCAGACTGAGATAGGCTCTAAATAAAGGACCACAAAGTGAGCTGGTTTAAGTCCTCCTGCATGCCCTGGGTTAAGCTGTCAGCAAGGCTAAAACTACATCATGTTCCCCCAATGCGTAACAACCGAGTTACAGACCCTGTCATTAATTCCTTGGTGCCTTGCAGGGCTCCCTTGTTCAAAGAGACTCATTTTTTAAATCACGCAATTATTACGTAAGCTAGGACTGCACTTTGAGGTGTTGTATTCTTACAGTAATTTGAAATTAAATTGCCTTTAAACTTTTCAGAGCATATATGCAAAAGTTTAATTGTTTTGTTAGCAAAAGCCTTTATTTCAGCCTAATTAACTGTATTACTGCTGGTGAAATATAATGCCCATTTCAATTGCTGTAGCTTGAAGATGTATGTTAAACAATCTGTTTCCTAAGTTGAACTGGATTTAATATTCTGAGTTTGAATCTTTCAAATTACTTGTCTTTTTTCACATTTGACGTTTCATCGAATTGCTCTTTGTGTTGCTCTATCTCACCTTTTAAAAATGAGTTTTGCTTGTTTTAGTATGCCACTCTATATGCAGTGTGGTCTGTGACTGGGTATCTGAGCTTTAACCTATATACGTATTAAAATGCCATTCTTATGCATCTTACCGTAATTACATGTTCTCTTGAAGAGAATCTGGTGTTGTTTTCCTAAAACAGCCTTTGTTCTTGAGTCCCTTACACAATCTGTAGGCAAGTTTGCTGGAAATAAACCTGATGATGTGAGAGGGGATGCACTCATCGAAGGCAGGAGCCAAATCTGTACGATCAGATGCTTCAGCTTATACTCGGCAAATATGAAACTGTCAGCTGGAAGGTTTCTTTCCAAAGACTGTTTTTGTGAAGAAATTAGCAGACAAGCATGTAGCTGCTTCAGCAGCATGTGTCCAATACACAAGCTGTTCCAAAGAGCCACAAGCACATAGAAGGTCTCCTCCTCCTCATTCTTGGGTCACTTCATTCAGGGAAAACACCCATCTGGGCTTCTAGACACTATTTGACTCTGAGAACGTGGTGGCAGGGTAAGAAGCTGGTCTGTATAAGGTGCTCGTTGTACTCTGGCATCTGCGACCCTCTGCTCTCCTAAGCACTTGTGGTATGACCCTGGTCAAATTGCGCAGGCCACCCTGGGGTGCCTTTGAGCCTGAGGGAAGTGGGACCAGCAGTGGCATCCCACAGAGCAGTGGGACAGCAAGACTGACAAACTGGCAGGATTTTTGGTATCATGGGAAAGGGGTCATACCTGTACCACTAGGAAGATGGCTGTCACATCCATCACTGCTGGAACAGATCTGTGATTAAGAGGCTTTGGCAGTTACATTCCTCCTCCTTCCTTCAGCTGCTTCATCCCTTGGCTCAGCCCCTACAGATGTGCTGATGCAGCTGTTTGTGGTCCAATGCTGTGAGCAGGCCCACTGACCCAAGGTAACATAAAAATACACTTTTCTCGTTAGCTGATGACCTGATTGATACTTTGCCCCCAAAATGACTGTGTTGGCCTGGATTCAGGGACTGTGCTCTGTGGCATGGGCTTTGTTTCCAGGCTGGAAACTCTACAGTGTGGCACTGCCACCAAAGCCCCCAGATCTTTGAATGATGCCTTCAGACTGTCAATAATCATGGGAAGACAGAATTCTGACCTGTGTTATACATGCCCAAAGTTTATAAACCCTTTTTACTTATTTAAATTTTACTTCCATGATAGTGAAAATAAATCCTCGTGATAAATTAGTGGGTTGGAAATGTTTTCAATAACATAATATCACAAAGATAATACAAACTCTTCTACTGTCTGAGTAAATGACAAGTGAGAGTCAGTATTAGATACAGAACTGTAAACTCCCATTTTGCTAATCATTGTTGCCAAAATAATTATTTGCCTTCAACATACAGAAATTTCCGATGTGACTACACTGTACAGCTATTTTCTGGAGTAAGCAGAATTGCTGTATATGTAAGACCTGAAAAGTGAGGAAAAAAGAGGACAACAGGGAGAAGAATAAGTGGAAAAGAGGGCATGAAAGGCATGGGGAAGGAAGGCAAGGTAAGATGAGACAAAAGAGCTTTCAGTGCCTAAGAAGGAGAAAGATGCTAGCTGAAGGAAAGGCAAGGAAATGATACAGCAAGTTACTCATTATAAGCGTTTTTAGGCAGGCAGATGAGTAACACAGAAGCTAATACTCTGGGAGCTTTGGAAGGTAAAGTAGTTTATTTTCAGGACCAAACCCTTCTATTTGTTCCCATGCCAGCTGCTGCCAGACACCAATAAAGGGCACTGCCATGTCAGAAGACAAGCCCAGATGAGCACCCCACCTGGGACCAGGTATTGCCTTTAGCTCCCTGCTGGCCCAGCACAGGCAACATCCATTTTCTACCTGCTCCCACCTGGGCTGGTGGCTGATGCTCCCGACAGAGCTAAAATAAGCCCAGAAAAGAAAACTAAAAAAAAAAAAAACAACTAAAAATCTCTGCCTTCCAGGCACAAAAATGTAAATAAATTAAAAACAAATAATCGGAATCTCTGTCAAAACACAGGGAATGCTTGTCCCAGGGGAGCTCTGCACCCTGCTGCCCTTGAGCATCTGGCCGCGTGTACCATGCTCAGACATAGATCCGAGCTGGCTTTAGCAGATGCCAAAATAATTTTTGGGGCAAAAGCCAGGGTCTGCGGGGCCGGGGGGCAAGCTCAGAGCCCTGCACGGGGGCAGAGGTGGGAGACTTTTATCCTAAAGTCATTGTAAAGCCAAAGAGGGGTTTATCCTCCACAGCTAAATGAAAACGAAAAGGAAAAAGAAAAAAAAAATCCAGAGTAGCAACATTGAAGATACAAAGACTGTCATGGACCAGTGGGAGTTTGCAAAATTATATGTAAATGACCCCAGTTTTGACCGTGGTGGCCCTCTGCTAATCCCAGAGAGAAAATCTACTTAGCAAAGGAAAGTTTTGTTTAATTTGGTTAACAAGGACCAAAATGCTGAATATATTAATATTTTTTATTTCCAGGGAAACGCTGTACCTTTAATGCTTCAGTGGCAAAGGGGATTCACAAGAGCTTAATGCTCACAGAATAAAACTCGTGTAGCATTTGCTCCGTATTCTGCACCCAGCGCTGTTAAAAATGAGTGTAGGACATGTGTCTTCATAATAGGCACCAGCCGTGCTGCTGCTGCTGAATGCGTTTGGCTGATCCCATATTGGTGCTCTGTGTGCACTGAGCAAGAGAGAGGTTCCCGCTGGATTTACCATCATCCTAAAGATGTCCCGAGGAAAGGAGGGTTTTTTCCCCTCTCTGGCTGAGTCATTACGTTATCTCGCCGGGTGACCTTTTCCCCACTAATCTGAAATAGCAGCTTTTTCTGCATTTACAGGTTAAATGGAAGATACACATTCTACTTTTTACTCATTGTAATGAAGATCTTTTTGTCTGTCTCCGAATAAAGGGTCGGATTGGTTTACAAATTGCGGGTCAGCCCGTTCCGTGACCTGGGCAAACAACTCGGGTCAAATCTCCTCAAAGCCTCCCCACCCAACTGGAATAAGTTAATTTACCCCTTGGCGGCTCCAGCTCTGCCGGGCATACTCGGGAGGGATGGCTGGGGTCCCCCTGCCCGAGGTGCGGGGACACCCGGGGACACTGGGTTCAGAGGGGACGGCAGGAGGGAGCCCTGCCACGGCCCCGCAGAAGCAGCAAGTCCTGAAGGACTCCCTCTGCAGAGCTTTTATTTGGTTTATTCTCGGCGCTTTGCACCTCCGCCCCGCCCCGCGCCTTCCCCCTTGTTCGTCCTCCTGTGAACAACCTGCGCAAGCAGAGAAACTCGCTGACAAAACACGCGGGACATCCTGGTGCCTTTCGGACGCGTGTCCCCGGTAGCACACCCCCACGGGGCCGTGGGAGGACAGCACCCACGGCGTTACTGCGAGGGAGGCGGCCCCCACCCCGCGGGGCATCCCCGGGACTTCATCCCACCGGCGACTCTCCCAGCCCTCGGCGACAGCCTTGGAGCAGTAGCCGGGAGGCAATGAACCTCGCCGTTCCAACCCACGGCCCTCGCCGACCACGTTTCACTGGTGTTTTTTTTTTCCCTGGGTGGGGTAGGGGGGAGACATCCACACCGCCACCCGAGGAAACTCCCTCCCGAAAAGAAGAAGGGGCGGCGGGTATAAACATTTATTCCAAGGCATCGCTTGTACAGGCACCACACCCGGAGGTGGAAAGAAGAGTGAGCGGGGGCAGATCCAGGCCCCCGGAGAGGGCGGGCGGGGGCTCCCCGCCCTCCGCGACCCCCGCGCAGCTCTCTGCCCCCGGCAGCCTTCCCGTCCGCCCGGGCGTAGCTCGCAGTGTCCGCGGTCATAAATAGGGTTTTTCAGGCGGAGACGAGTCTCTATAGCATGGAAGGGTGCTGGCCCGGGGGCAGCCCGAAGGCGTTGGGGTGGGAATGGCCGAGGAGGTTGAGGTAGTGGCGGTCCAGCCCCTGCACGGAGGAGAGGAAGGTGCTGCGCTGTTGGCCAGGGCTGGCGAGGGGCACGGCGGCGTTGGGGAGGTGGTAGGGCAGGGGGGGGCTGCGGGCGGCGCCGTGCCAGGGGAAGGGGCCCCCCGAGGGCGGCTGGAGCACCGCCTCGCCGGGGCTGTGGCCGTGCCCGGGGCAATCGGGGCCGGGGTGCAGCTGGTAGGAAAGGTCCGGCTCCGGGAGGGAGCCCAGGGAGGTGAAGAGTGGCTCGGTGACGAAGCGCGCCTTGGACTGGAGGAAGGCCAGGATGCGGGCGTATTTGGTGTCTTTGGTCTCCATCCTCTCCACCGTCGTCAGGTAGTGGACCAGGTTCTTCATACACTCGTGGTAGCCGTAGTGGAAGTAATTGGCAAACTCGGAGAGTAGCTCTGCTGGAAAGGAAGGGGCAGTGGAGCTGAGCTCCTCGGGGTTCGGTCGTGAGGGAATCGGGGCCGCTCCCAAGCCACAGGTGTACCGGTGGGGGCCCGCGGGGGGCCGCACCCGCCCACCTACCCTTCTCCCGGCCGCGGGGGAAGTCCGCCGAGTGCAGGGCCCGCAGGTACTGCACCGTCATCTCCAGGATCTCCGCTTTCTCCAGCTTCCCCGAACTCTGCAACGGGCGGGGCAGAGGGGCATCACCTCTCCCTTGTGGCTGCGCTGTGCTCCGGCGGGCCGACCCCCCAAGCCCCCCAGCATCCCCCCCGCTCCGCACTTGGGGAGAGGAGGGCAGTTGCCGCCCCCCCTGCCTACCTGCTTGGCCAGAGCCATGGGGACCGTCTTCCCCAGCTCGGTGAGGCAGCGGTTGATGCGGTCCCTCCTCCGCTTCTCAATCACTTTGTGGGAAACCGGCGTCCTCTGCAAAACAGACGGGGCGCGTTAGTGGGGGCAAAGCAGCCAGATACGGCCTCGCCGAGGCAGCCGCCCCCGGCCCCGACCCCTCCAGTGCGGCCGATCCCGACTCCGCTCCGAGCAGCGGCGGCGGCCGCGACACGGCCCCGGGAGGGATGCTCCGGCGGAGGGTCCTCTCCGCGCCGTCCCGGGGGCTCCCCGCCTGCGCGGGCGACCCCGGCAGGGCAGGCTTGTTTGGGAGGGGAGGAGTGGTGGTTGTTTTTTGAGGAGAGGCTTTTCGAAGGGAAAGGCCATGAGGGGGATGGGGCCAGGTCCAGCCGGCAGCTTCGCAAAGCCGTGCGCGCAAAGCAGAAGGCGACTCACCCTCCGCTCCTTGAGCTTGGAGGCCATGGTGGGCACTGCATCCCCGCTCTCTCCGGGCCCTTTATAAAGCCATCACTTCTTGGGGGGGACCCCGGGGGGCCTCCACGGGCTCGCTGATCCCATAGGATTAGGGGCGAGCGGCGCCGGGGGAATGTATGCATTAAAGATCAGGGTGGAAGGGGGCGAGAGAGGGATGATGTGTGGGTTTGGTTTTTTTCCCTTCTCTCTTCTTCCTTTCGCCCCCCTCCTCGCCCCCGTCCACGCAGCCGGGGGCGGCCCAGCTGTGTCGCCCCACGTGGACCTCGGGGACACACGTGACGGTCCCACAATAGCGGCGGGGATGGGGCCGGGGATGCGGCGAGCGGAGCGCAGGACGCGGTACTGCGCCTTGCGCCCCGCTCGCCGCATCCCCGGCCCCATCCCCGCCGCCTGCCTGCAAATCCCCGGCACCCCCCACCCCTCCCCTCAGTCCCGGCGCTGACTGCATTTTAAAGCCTGTCCAGAGTCATTAAAGTAATTAAGTAAGCCCTTAATAGGCTGTTCCGCCCAGTTCAAGGGAGAACCCTTGGAGACGGAGTGGCCCCGTTTGTTCTCAGGCTTTTCTCACACGACTTGGTGACACGTCCATCTTTATAAGAGATGGCAGCGAGGCTTTTTTTTGTTTACACCGCTTTATGCGACGGGGACACCCCGGCAGGTGTGGGACCGGAGGGCTGGCACACGATATCCCCCCCCACACCCCCCTCTTCTTTTTTTTTTCCGCCGGCCCGGGGAGGCTCTCGCCAGCCTTTGGCACACGACGCTCCTTTTTTGTGTGGTGTGCGCGTCTGTGCGTTGTTGTTTTACCCCCCCTGCTCCCCCCCTCTCCTTTGGAGAGGCTCAATTTGTAGCCTATTATCCTATAGGAAAATGTCCCATTGAAAAGTATGAATAGTTTCATTGGGCCTAAATTTTAATAATGCGGGTCAAAGAAAAGAGGGGCAAATAAAGAGGGGATCGCAGCTGGTCCGAGAGTGCATTATTCGGTGTCACCTGCGAGCGGGGTCGCCGACAGACCCCCTATTCATTTGCCTAATTTTGGTCAATTTAACAAACTTCAGGAGAAATTATTGTGGCATTGTTAAGGAGGGTAAAGCTTTCTGATCGAATTAACAGCATGTTTTGATCCGGTAAATGTCATTAAAAAGAAAGAAACAATCGCGTTTAAAGGGGGGCTCCGAGTTGAACGCGCCAAGTGGAGACGCTGGAGCGCAAAGCTCACAAAGGGAGCAAGTAACTGCCACAGGGGAACTTTTGTACGCTCACATTGCTGAGGTTTTTTACACAAAAAGGCATTATTTCATACTTGAATACGTTTAATCCAACAATTGTCTATTTTCTGCAAACATATTTTCACAGCATTGTTAGCTTTCCTCTCCGCGGCCCTCCGCCCGGGCAGCCGCGCTCCTCGCCTGGCGAGCGCACCGAGCCCCCGGCCCGCCCCGACCCGCTCCGCACCGCCCCGCCGGGGCCGCCCCGCCGCGCCGGGGGGGGCCGCCCGCCCCTGCCGCCCGCCGCCCCCCCCCGACAGCGCGGCGGCGGGCGAGGACTCCCCCGGGCCCTCTCCACGGCCGGCGGTGCGCCTCCGGGGCCGGCACCGGGCCGCGGGGCCGCCCGCCCGCCTCCCCCGCCCCAGCCCCCCGCCGCCCCACCCTCGGCGCTGCCCCGGGGCGCCGCCACCCCTGGGGGGGAGAGAGAACCGGAGGGCAGCCGAGGAGACGATGGGGCCGGCCGGTGCCTGATCCTGCCCGCCTGGGCGACCCCGCCGAGCCCCGGGCAGTGCTGTGGGAACGGCGTTTATTCCAGCCGTGTCAGCTCGGGCAGGTGCTTTCTCAGAAAGCTCCACGTCTCCTCCCGTGTCCCGCATTTTCCCACCCGTTTCCCTTTGTGATTTAAAAGGGGAAAACCATCCGCACCCCTTCTTCCCTGGGCGTGCACGGCGAAGGGCACCGCCGCTCTCGCCCCTTCGTCTCCCCAGAAGCGGCCGGGGGAAAGGCGCGGTGCCGGCCCCTGCCCCGCTGCCCCGGGCTGGCCCGCAGCCTCCCGGGCTGGCCGAGAGTGCGGAGCGGCTCCGTGGGAGGCGGCGGCGACGGCGGCGGCCCCGGGGCGCGTCTCCCCGGCCGACGGGACGGGGCGGGCCGGGCCGGCTGCCCGCCCAGGCGCCCCTGCGTGCGGTGCTGTTGGCCGGATTATTCTTCCAGGAGCCTTGTAGGTTTCGGTATATTCATTCTCGTACAATGGGATTAAACACTAACCGTTATCATCCAAATTAACTAAACTCTGAATAGCAAATGCGGGGGCTTTTATTTTTTTTCCTCCTCTTTTGCCCCGCTGGCGGAGATGGAGTTGATCCTCTTACTGTCTGTGTTAACCGCCAGCTGCAGGCACCTGCGAGGCAACTTTTTACACGAGGAAAGTTGTTTATTTTCTCCCTGGCTGCCCCCGCATTGCGTCCCCCGCGGGCCGGGCCGCCCGGCCGGGACAAGTCGGGACAGCGGCGGGGGGACGCGGGGTAGCTGCGGGGCTGGGCAGGCCTGTCATCCCCCCGTGCACCGCCGCTTCATCCTTCGCGGGCTTTCGGCGGGGCTGAGCCAGAGGGGCATCACCCGACACTGCCACGGTGGGACTTTCACCGTTGTAGGGGAAGCCTTTAAAAAAAAATGTTATTTTTGAAGTACCCGTGAGCGCCTGTTGGATCTCCGTCCGGGAAACGCGTGCACGGCTCTTCGGCAACCCCGGGCGTACTCTCGAGTCTCCATCTCCCACCACCGGTTTTCTGCTCCCGCCCAGGTCCCCCCGCCGGCTGCAGCCCTCTACCCGGCCGAAGGGCTGCCGGGGGCCGGGGCTGGCCGGGGTCCAGGGTGCGGACCCCCGCCGCGGTACGCGCGGAGGGTTGATGAGCACGCCGCCTTCCCGGGGCCGCGGGGCAGCGGACGAGGCTGCGCCTCTCCGACAGCCCCTCGCCCATTCCCCGCGCCCGGCCCGGAGGTCCCCGCCTGGTGAGGCCGCGGCCCGGGGGAGCCCCCGGCCCGGCCCCGCTGTGCGCTGCCGGCGCACGGCTGCTGCGGGAGCGGTGGCTGTCGCCGGGCGGTTCGTCGTGTCCCAGCCACGGGTCGGGAGAGTCCTTTGGGAGGTGTCAAGCTGCTTTGAAGCGGTGTCTAGTTTTGCCTTGCTACGGAAACAGATCTTCTTTCCATCTTTTCTTCACTCTTTTCTCTTTTGGTTCCTATATAACCTTTGGGTTATATGCACTTACTTCACCAAGTAGTTGAAGCTGCAGATATTAGGCTTGCAAATCACCAGCGCTGTGTGCACGCAAAACAGCTCCCGTGGAAATTGTTGTCCATGCAACTGGTGGATGGCGTGCAGAAAATGTCACAGTGTGGCTGGGGCTGCAGTTGCCCCCCTGCCTGCAGGTCTGGTTCGGCTCTCGAAAGAGTGGTACATGAGGTCCTGCTGTGTAATGCGGCAAGGCAGTCACACTCCTGGCTGATCTCATGGCTGGTAGAGAGTAGGAGAATGCAAAAGGTGACAACAGGTTCTACCTGTAGGAGGAGGTAGCTTTATTCCTTGGCAATCCTGGATATGCAAAGAAGCTGTGATCTGAACCATGAGACAAGGTATTCCACTTAGCAGTTTAACCCTCAGCTGTACATATAGCAATTCCTGACACTGCACTGGCTTTTGCTGTGAGTTTGTTTACTCTTGCATTCTCAATGAGGCTAGGCTGGGCTAGCAAGTTTGACATTGGAGTTTTCAGTCTTTTGATAACTCCTAATGACATTTGCCTCCACGTCTGGAGCTGCTTGGACATCACCTTGTTCCCCAGCTGCAGAGACACCTCTTATGTTGATGCAACTTTTGCTTCCAGCTATAGTCCTGCTCTGTGTCTTCCTCCTCTGTCCCAGTGGAAGGACCACACTCCTCTAATTCTGCTCACTTGCCATGAATGGTGGCATCAGCAGGGGGGTGGTGATAACATGACAGGACTTGGGACTCCATCCCATGGTGGTCCCTCACAGAATAAGCCTTGCTTGTAGCCATGACACTGGTATTGTTGGGTTGGTTACAGGGTGCTTTCCTCAAAAGCCTAGAGTGCTCTAGGAAGTACTGTTTGTGCTTCAGTAGATGCTGTTCTTCTCATGTTGTGACATACAGCAATGCACATAAGCTAAACTTTGATCCTAAAAACTCAGAAACTTAGAGCCTTATCTTAGGAAGTCATCAAGCATCTCTTGGTACTTGTGGTGGCAGGCAGGACTTCGAGGTCAATAGTGCTCCTGAGTGCTGCTTATGTGCTTGTCGTATTCCACCTCTGAGGAGGCATATTTTATTGTATGTTTTGTAGTGTAATTTCAATATAACACATTTTGTTCTTCAGGATTAAAAGCCTTTCATAAATGTAAAATCTGTTCTGGTTTGCTTTTGGATTACTCTGGTTTGTACGAACACCAGTTAGAAGGTTGTTATATTAATGAAGACTCACTTTCCATAATTGTATACTTTTTTGGCCTTACTGATTTGTACACATGTTGCAGTCTGCAGTCTGTGTGACAGCCTCAGTGTCATTATGCTGTGGGTGATGGTGGCAGCAGAAGAGGAAGATTAAAAATGGGACACTTGAAAAAGGTCCTAGTTTATTTAAGGACTTAACGGAAGTTTCAGAGGATGCACAGAATTCCTCAAAATACATAAACCCACCCACTCAGCAGCCTGGCTTGGTCATCTCCAAAATGATCCATCCCCAAGATCACACAGAGGTGACCACTGCCTTGCCTGCAGTCTCATTCTTTTGCTGCTGAACTATGACCTTCTACTGACCATCTTTCTGGAGCGGTCCTGTTTGGCAGTCTGTCTGACAGCACTGTGCAATTTAACAGGAATAAAAAGTTAGAAAAGAGAACTGCTGGATGGCACCTGCAGAAACCAGGGCTTCAAAAGGTCATGATTTTTGGATTATGGATTATCTGAGAGTCATTCTCTCTCATATGTTCCTGTAGTTCATAATATCTCCTTTGTTGATTTTTTTTTTTGTCAGGCATAAAATTTCAGGCTTATGTGTTGTATAGCTAATGTATACAGAATTATATAGGATGCTTCACTGATTAAAACTACATGTAATTATATCTGTTATTCCCATTTACAAAAGCTGATTTACATCAACAGAAGACCTGACACAGCTGTTACCTGTCAAATGTTTATATGTATATGGCAAAACTTGAGACCATGTGCTGAGTGTTTGTACAAGGTGATTTCTCCAAAGTGGTGCAGAGATGTTTGCAATTTTCCTGATGACAGCTATCTTCTCAGCCATGTCACCATTGAAACAGGATGCATTTCTCTTTAAATGGCAGCCCATTAAAATGAGAACTGAATGCTGAAATTTATTTCAGTGGGACTTAGGTAGTCTAGAATCTTTGGTGGGGTGTACCTGACATGGATTGTGACTGAGATGGTCTAAATAGCTCAATAGCTAGGCTTAGTGGCTGCCTGGTGTGAAAAAAGACTGAAAGATTTGGTTCAGGGCTCTTTCTACAATGACATATATAATGTTGATAAAATGTCTACCTCCGCCTCTCCAGTCTTAGTAAAAATTAAAAATATATGAGCTAAAAAAAGTAAAAACTTTCCCTCAGCATGGCTTTGTGGGGGGAAGTCATGCTTGATCTACCGGATAACCTTCTACGGTGAAGTGACTGGCTTGGTGGACGAGGGAAGAGCTGTGGATATTGTCTACCTGGCTTTTGATGTTGTCTTCTGTAACATCCTCATAGAGAAGCCAATGATGTATGGGCTGGATGAGCAGTTGGGGAGGTGGATTGAAAACTGGCTGAATTGCCAAGCTCAGAGAGAGACGATCAGTGGCACCAAGGCTAGCGTCCGGTAACTAGTGTTGTGCCCAGGGGATCGATAGTGGATCTAGTCCCGTTAAACATCTTAATTAATGACCTGGATGGTGGGACAGAGTGTACCCTCAACAAGTTCTCAAATGACACAAAACTGTGAGGAGCAGCTGATACACAAGAGGGTTGTGATTCCATCCAGAGTGATCTCAGTAAGCTGGAGAAATGGGCTGTTGAGGACCTCATGAAGTTCAGCAATGGGAACTGCAAAGTCCTGCACCTGGGGAGAAACAACCTCCTGCACCAGTACATGCTGAGGGATGACTGACTGGAAAGTGGCTTTGCAGAAAAGGACCTGGGGATCCTGGTGGACACCAAGTTGAACATGAGCCAGCAAAGCGCCCTTGCAACAAAGAAGGCTAATGGGATCCTGGGCTGCATTAGGAGACGTGTTGCCAGCAGGTCAAGGGACGTGATCTGTCGCCTCTACTCAGCACTGGGGAGTCCACGCTTGGAGAGTTAAGCCCAGTTCTGGGCTGCCCAGTACAAAATAGAGATGGACATACTGGAGAGAGTCCAGCAAAGGGCGACAAGGGTGCTTAAGGGACTGGGACACCTCATGTACGAGAAGACACTGAGAAAGCTGGGACTGTTCAGACTGGAGAAGAGAAGGCACAGGAGGAAGCTTATCAATGTGTACATATACCTGAAGGGTGTAAAGTTGGAGGCAACCTCTTCTCAGTGGTGCCCAATGACAGGACCAGAGGCAACGGGCACAAACTGAAACACAAGAGTTTCTGTCTAAACAAGGAAAAAAACTTTTCTGCCCTGAGGCTGGTCAATTGTTGGAACAAGTTGTGGGGTTTCCATCCTTGGAGATATTCAAAAGCCATCTCAACATGGTCCTGAGCAATTGGCTCTAGGTGGCCATGTTTGAGCAGGGAGATTGGATCAGATGACCTCCAGAGCTGCCTGCCAACCTCAGCCATCCTGTGATTCTGTAATTCTGTGAGCTGCCTCTGTGAACATTTAGTCCCGATGCAATTTAGTCCCAGTTTGGTTTGGCATAAAAGAAATGTATTTTAACTTCCTTAAGTTGGAGAGCAGATTCAGCTCTTTTACTCTATTCTCAATAGGAAGTGATTCATTTAGATTCAGGGCTTCTACACCTGTGTCAAGCAGAATAAATGAGAGGGAAGCACAGCCTTTTTTTTATTGTACTTCACCACGTGTTGCATTGTAACTCGACTCATTAAAGACTCGTTAACATCCATTATACTTATGGCTTCTTTGTAAACAATGCTAATTCAATAGGACTTCAGAGCTTAATTCCCTCTGGAGTCCTTTGTAACCCCTAGCCATGACTCTCTTTCTAGCTGAAGTGGAAAAGAGGACCCCTGTGAGAGATTTATGGACCCAGCAAAGCCTACTAATTTGGTAATGCCATAGTTCAAACATCCTATTATTATGAACCCACAGTACTGAGCATATTTCGTGGAGTAGGAGCTTAAAGGACCTATTTTCAGCAAAGCGATAACCTTAGGGCCAGTTCTGCTTTGCTCTGACTTCCCAGAGATTGAGTGGACCAAATGCTACTCCCTGTTACATCGGCTTCCAGAGAATTATTTCTGAAAGGTGTCTTCATTGCTAACTCTGAGAGACTTAGGATGTTGGGACTGCATTATAGACAGGCTGTGCCCAGCTTTTTAAGTTTAAATGTTGGGCTTGTAACAGTCATGGCACAAATGCAGAAAGAGAGGTTAGATGATGGAAACCATCCCTTCATTTCCCTTCCTCTGCAAAAAGAGTGAGGTGCTATCACTGGTTTTGCACGTCACACTGATGGTTGGCTTTTGTGAGGCTTATCCAGTGTCAGCAGGATAAATGTAAGATCTCAGACACTTTGTGAAGGCAGCTAATGTAAAGCTTATACTGTGAAATAAAAAAGGAGAAAGGGACTGATGCCTTGGGGCTCCTGCAGAGTCTGTTGTGTCTTCTAGGCAAGGGCTGCAGCCCCATCCAGCTGCCTTTCACAGCTTCATTATTGCTGGGTGGGTGGGTGGCCTCCCTGCTGACTATTTTTCTTGGATGCTGAGTGGTCCTTGTTGCTGATGGCTCAGTCATCACTTGCTTCTCTGAATCCTGTGGTAGCTTTGTGTAATCTAGTTTCTTGCGTGTGTCATTTTTTCAGAGAAGAGATGGATACAACCAGCAAGGGAGCGCTGAGAAGCACTGTTCTGTTTGCTGCTGGGAAAAGGTATGTTACAAGAGTTCAAGGCTTTCCATTGCTACCTGAGTTTTTGTTCTGTGAAAGTTCTGCCTTTCTGGCTGAGCACTGAAAAGTGTCCTGCTTCTGGAAAGTTTAGTTTGTCCTTCTTCAAGGAAAGCATTGTTTCGCTGAAGCAATTTCATATATTCCCTTGATATAGAAAGTAGCAATTTCCGCATTGTTCTTTTATATACATATATGAAGATTGATATGAAATGCAGATTGGCATGTCACATGTAGCTGACAAGATAGGAGGGAGTGAATAATTAGACCCACAGTTTGCTGCTGGCATTTGCAAGGTAGAAACCTCTCGATTCTTCCACAACCCGTCTGTGGCGCTAAAGGCAGGCACCACTAGATAAAGAAACAGCATTGCCTGTGTTACTTGTGACCAGGAACTTTTTAAAAATAGCTCGATGTCGAGGGGTATCAACACTCGTAGAAAAAAGGAAGGTTTCTTTTTCACCTCCCAACACATCAGCACCTTCACTGAGGAGGCTGCTCTTCCTGTGAAACCTTCCAAGTTTTGTGGGGAACTGGGGAGATTAGGGGTTGGCTACTGCCCTCTAGTGATCTAAGGTTTCTAACTTGACTTTTTTCTAATCAAGTTGCTAAAAATTAACTTTGTATGTGATCGGATGCATGAAATTCTGTCGTATGAAGCAATGCCTGATTCACGAGATCTCATGATTGACATCAAGTGACAGTATAGACTGTCCCTCGTGTGGACATCTCTAAGAATAGTTAATGCAATCCAAGCATACTCTGTTAGGCATTTATATTATCATCTAAGTTAGTTCTTTCCCAGTTCTTTACAAATTGATATACCTTGCTTGAAATAAGATTATTGATAGATTCGTTCCTTAAATAAAAGTATTGTTGCATTTTAAATACCACCTTTTAATAATAAGCAAGTCACCTTCCTTTCAAAATCATAATAATAATGGGCTTGATGATCTTAAAGGTCTTTTCCAACTAAAACGATTCTATGATAATAACGATGACTATTGGGAAATGTTATAATATATAAATCGTTGAGGAACAGAATACTTGGTTCAAGATAATGATTTAGCTGAGAATTTGTCAGTAACACTGTAGATTTTGTTTTCCTACCTCTGTACTAAAATGAGCAACTGCCTGCTAGTTAAGAAGTAGGATGTGTGCTTTTTCACTCAAGTTACTGATTCAAAATGCTGGATTCCCTGGCTAAATTCTCATCGAGTTTTACCTAATCCAAGTGCTGTCTGAGCAGAGTTCTGCTCTTGGCATTAGAGGGCACTCTTGAGGATTTATTTGATTTTTTGCGTTTCAGTCTGGCTAGGATCCGATTCAAAGACATATTTGCTCTATTACCCAGCCTAAATGCGTTATAGTCAATTAAGAAAAACTGTCTCATTAAGCCTAGCACCCAGCTGTGTTGCTCATCAGTGAACATCACCAAGCAGGGGTTGGGACAGCTGAGTAGTTCTGCAGGTAGAGTGGCTGCAGTTATGAGATCCCCAAAGCAAGAAGTGTGTTGATCTAATTGGCCTATGTAATAAGCACGCAAGAAAGAAAGACGCCTTTACTTTTATCCTGGAAGATTAACTGGGTGGTTAACAGCTTTGACTTGTTTTCAGCAACACAACTTAGCAAAATGATTGTGCTTAAATTCTCTCCAGGGTTACACAGACCGTTGTTTGATTCAGGGACGTGAGACTGTCACACACATGAACAGTGCAGCTTCTTTGCTCTGTCACACCTTTTGTGCTCTTGCTTCTAGGCCAATGAACACTGCTTACTGTCATCTTTAAGTACAGCATCTTCATATTTCATCACTTTTCCTTCAGAATTATGTAGGGCAAAGGTTACAAAAGTTCTTGTCATTTGCCGTGTGATGTAGGAGGAAATCAGCAGCAGCAAAGAGTCTCTTGTGTAACTGACTGATGTTTTCAGAGATATGTCTGGATAATAAAGTAATTGCTTTATCTACTGATGAGACCACTTCCTACAGAGTAAAAATTGCCCCTTGTAGAAAAAGGTCTTTGAGGCAACTTTGTTAAATCAAGCCTTACAAAGGCGTGAGGATGATTTGCAATGCCCAGATTTATATGACTTACGAGAAAATGTTCTGGAGCGAATAGAAAGCAAATGGTTTTTCCTGAACATGAGATCATCAGAGGATAGATTCACCATTCAGCTGAGGGAAGAGCAAGAGTAATAAAATATGGGTGGAAAAATGGTGAGCTAGGGGAGAGCATGTTTTGGATCCTGAATCATTTCTGTATAAGCCACGCTGACAGCTACTCTGTTTTTTGAGGATTGTTCCAAAATCAACATTACTTGTCTTGAAATGATCTTGAATAGTCCTAAAAATAGCGTGGTAATGGAGATGCCAATTTTTCCAGTAATTTCCCTAAGATGTCAGCGAAATTATTGGCTATGTGGTGCAATGTTCTACCCTCATCTCCACGGGAAGATGATATTTGTCTGCTGCAATCCAGTACTTTAGAAAACTGCACCCTCTCAATTTCTATGATTTTGAGTGTGTCCTAGATATCTCTGAAGATAAGTCCATTTATGGCTGACAACTGCAGAGGTACGAAAGTCTCATGTCCCTTGACCTGACAACTGGGTCGTTAAAAAAGGTGAACAGGGATCTTGCCAAGTGCTGTGCCAATAGAGCAGATTTTTCTAGGTAATGGGGTAAAGTAGCAACTTTAGAGTAACATCAGGATCTCTACAATCTGGCTAAACCTGAGTCAGATTGCTTTTTCCCCCCTGGTGTCCTGACAGGCTCCTTCCTCTGCTTGCTGCATAGATCTGTGCAGAAGGAACCTGATAAGAGTTTTTCCCACTCTTATCAGAGTCATACTGATTCCAGCAAAAGCCAGGAATCTGGAAAAACCCAATTTTCACTAAAATCACTTCACGGCAATGCCTTTTGATACTAGACAGAGAGGAATCTCTTAGGTATCTTTAGGAATGCGGCATTTGAAATGTTAAAATCTTGGTCACCTTGGACAAATAACTGCTCCAGATGCATCAGTCTGCTCTGAAAACAACTGGGAAGTCCAAGGAGAATTGTCCCAAACCCTTGGAAACCTAATAAATGGTAGTTCAATGAAGAAATAGACTCTGCAGCTGCCTGAGCACCTGAGCACATCCTGTGCTGTCGTTTCTGTGGAAGCACTTGCAGGTGTGTGGCACACAAGTCAAATATACAGGACCAGCATACTGTGCTTCGACAGAGCGTGTGCTGCCACCTAAAAATACACAGTGGAAGGAAAGCAAGAGTTTGTCTCAGGGAGCAGTGCCTTGGCAGCTTTCTCCAGTGCTATCACTGGCCTCTTCCTCCCTTTGGAGACCATGGTCTGCACACCCCCATGTTTCTTCAGGCTGACTTCAGCCAATCTTCCCTCTGCCCTGCTCCTGGTTGCCAATGTGCCCCACCTGGTAAGAGGGAACCTTATAATAGTTAACGAGTGGTAAAAATTAATTTAATTGTCACAAATTATCCCTTCTGCCTAGTTTGACAACCGGCAATACCATATGAAGAAGCTGGGTGAGGAAGGAGTCTGGTCGCAGCAGATCTGACTTGTGGAGCTGGGCTGGGTTGCAGCAGCTCTGGCTCCACTGGGAGGGTGATGGGAGCCGGCAGCAGGTTCATCTGCTCGGCTAATTAAATAACAAGGCACAAGGGTGATGAGAGAGAAAAATAAAAGTTGGGAGAGTACACGATGTTTAAACAGTGTAAGTTTTTCTCTGGTTCCTTATGCATAGGGAGGTGTGACAACTGTTTGTATGTCAGTGGTGAACATGCTGGGCTGCTTGGCCAGTGCCGGCTGCTTGCCAGCTTCTCCTAGCACTGAGTCCCTGTCTCAGCAAACTACGAAAATGCTGCAGATCAGCAGAGAGGAAACATCTCATTTTATGAGCATAGTAACAAGGTGTCTTAGGAAATTTCAACAAGCATTTTATACAGATGGAGTAAGTCATGTTTAGCACCATTCATAAGTATATAGGATACCCAGTGGCAGATGTGAAAGGATAAGAGGTAGACTGGGAAGGGAAGATCATCAGGTTTGCCAAGACGACTATTTTCCCAGCATCTTTCTGCCACTTTACATTCCCTTTCTGTCCTTTATTTTGTACTTTGGAATCCCTCCCTCCACTTCTCCACCCTCTTACCCTTGGCCAGGATGTACACAAGCGGTCTTCTGCATATGGCTATTTCCTCTCCCCAGTGTTTTTCTGGAGGTGGAAGTCACGAGCTTCACTGTTTGTGTTAGACCTGTGAACAAAAACCTATAGCAAACAGAGATTTACTTGATGGTTAGGGATCTATGATGTCCAAAGACAGTATCATAGCAACAGGTCGTTAATTCAGCATGAACCTTTGTAGGTTGTTTTTACTTAGTGTGTTAACCCATGGCTGTTTGAGAAGAATTTGCTTTGAGATAATAATGGGAAAACGTGTGGCTGCCTGCTGTGATGGTACTCGCATGCAAATATGCAGTGAAGAGCATGGGCAAGCAGCATCGGCAGGGCTGATAGAGATGCATTTCAGTGTGTTTGCTGTGTAAAACGAGAGCATTGCTTGTGGGTACAGTTCTGTTCTTAATCCCCATGCATCAGTAAAAAGTCAACTGCAAAATAAACAGAATTTGACATTAAATCTGAAGGGTCAAGTGAAGTCATGTTCACATGTGTTTCCTTTTGGTGATGTTTTTATACTGTGCATTGGCTGATTTTTCTTGTAACACTTCAAACTGGCTGAAAGCTAAAAGCATTAATGAAACTGCAAGTGAAAATATGAGAGTGCAGGGCTTTTTTTTTTCCCCTTTTGGTACATCCATGTATAATAAAAGTATCTTTATTTAAAATGTCATGTTAGCCAGATGACATTACTTTGCAGGACAGGAAGGAGACTGTCAGGAAATAGGTTGATGAACCGACAGATTGATGAATAGTAAGGTACTATGAAGCAGGATTAAATACCTAGGATATTAATTTTGTATTACAATCGATGAAAAATCTGTGCTGTCTTTTTGATCATTGTGGCAGGGGAAGTAAGTCCAGGATGTACAGGAGAGGCTGGACTGACACAATTGTGCCCGATGGCACCTGGAATGGGATTATTAAGCAGTAATTTTAATTCAGTTTTGTAAGTCTCTGCATTGTAAGTTCTGTTACTTGGATCCTCAGCCAGTCTTGGCCTATGGATATTTCCCTTTTTGTGTGATAAACACAAATTCCAGCTTTTCATTACATGGCATGTGTGGACTAAATACACTGACCAAGTAATTCTGCTACTGATCTTGCGCTGGAGCTTTTAGGTGTATTTTGATCATGGCTGAGAGAAATCCTTTCCTGTGATCAGCCATTTAAAAGACATTCTTGGTTCCTTTCCAGAAGTGCAAACTGACTCAATACACGTTATGTGCTATGTTTTATTGGTATGGGTGACCCTGGCATTGTCGTTTCGGGCAGAGTTTCTGGTTCTGTGTTTGTGGTCTTTATTACTCTTTCTGCATGAGCTGGCATCGCCACTTCTTGCCTCTATTTGAGTGCTTCTCAAACCATTCCCAGACTGCTGCAGAGATGGTCTTATGAATAACCCTAGCCAGGATGTTAACTTCTACGATGTAAATGTGTGTGGGGGTTATTGCGATATTATTATTTTAGACTCTGTCTGATCTTGCAGCTGCTGCCGCAGGGGTGGGTGCTGCACAGTGCAGGGCAATGAGCAGGAGGAGGAAAAGGACCATGGCTGCTGCCATTCCCGGTCCTGGCTGTTCTCTTTCAGCATAAAACTGATTATATTTCACAATCACTGTTCCTTTTAACTCCAAAATAGTCCATGTGAATCTATTGGAGTAATTCCATTAGCACCAGAGGGCATTAAATTCCATCTCTGGTGGCACTGAAAGCCTCCCTTTTCACTTGTTGGAAGTTTCAGACTGTTTAATGTTTTTCTTTACACTTGCAGATTCATCTTCTTGATTTTTTTTCTAAACACGGAGTCAAAACACTGAAGAGTCAGTACAAACTTTCTCTGTTAATTATGATACTGATTTTGGCATTGAATAAATATTTGTTTCCAGGAAAAATGCAACTTTATTTTTTAAGGCAGCTAACATCTGAAGAAGGCTGTGGTTTTCAGATATGTGTGGAATCAGTAGGTTAAATTCACATTTGCTGTATTGCTTCTGAACATAGTGAGTTTACATTAGGAATAAATTTGAGCAAACGTTTCCGGGCAGCTGTCGATCTGCTCTGCTCTCTAACCTCGATGTTACAAAAGCTCTGAAATAGGTCTTGGGGGTCTGTTTGGTAACAGAGATTGAGATTTCTTTGCTCACAGCTACTGGGTACATACAAGACTGCTTCAGCTGCAATAATATTTTCTAATGCTGATGTTCAGCACTAGCAATCGCCAGAGAGGTGCCAGGAGGAGAAAACCTATCAGCAATCTGAAAGCCCAGGAATGTGTACGGCGCAGCAGGGCATGGGGCAGGGACCCCAGCTGGGAGGTACCAGCTGGGATGGATGCTCCGCGGTGCCCTGTGGAGGTACCAGCTCCGGTCTGGGAAGCAGCAGAGCCTGTGAGCCAGGTTGAGCATCTTGGTACCCTGCTATATGGCACATTTGGGACACACCTGGGAACTTTTAACATGGTACCGCTCAGGGGACATCAGTGTAAAAGGCCAGGCTGTGGCCTTTTGAAAGTGTGATTGAAAATATTTAACTTCTTTTTTTTTGCTTTTTGCGAAGCTGCAGGAGTCCAGAAAAGAAAAAGAAGCAGCTTTTGTTCATGACTTTTATACAGACATTCTTCACTAGAAGTTGTCTTGTTTACCAAACCATGGTACATAACTTGTCTTTCATTCAAAGCACTTTTTGTGCTGTTGTGTTATCAGGCAGTTGGAGAGGGAGATAAACTGTGGCCTCAGGCAAAGCAGGTAAAGGGAGAAGGATGAAGACATTGAAACAAAAATTAGGAAGAAAACCAGACTGTTTTTCTTAGTTAAATCTATTACACCAAGGCATAATCTTTCAAAGAAGCTGCATTAACAGAATTATCTTTAAACACCCTGGGCAGAAAGCTCAAGAGAGTGCTGTAGGGGATTGTCCAACCCTGGTAAAAGGGAGAAGTAAATTGCTTAATAAGCAATTCTTCATTTGTAATCCTTGTTAAATTTCACCCTAATCACGGAGCATTAACAGCAGTGTCTATGATAGCAGAAGTCATACATTTTTTCAGGTCAGACAGTTCTCCCTCCTTTTCTGAGAACTTAATTTTCCAGTACTATTTTGGGAGTTAGGGTGCCTTTATTTAGCAGTGCAAATTTTAGTCTCCAGACACACAGAAATATATTTTGTAATAGCTTGCTGAAGGCAAATTGCTAGTATTCAGTATCCATGAGACATATGGTCAGAAAGTTTAAGATTTTTAGAAATTTAAAGGCAGCTAAGCTCAGGTACTTGTTTAAGTATTTTGCTAAATAAGACTGCATTTAAGACTGTCACTTTTTCAATGGAATTTGTACTCTTAAATTGGTTTGGAAGGTTTCTTGCTGAAGTGCTTAACTCGATAAGCAAACAACTGAACAGCTAAATAAGCTGTTACTGACAGGTTTTTTGTTTTCCTATGGTTCTTGCAAAAGAATATCCATGAAAGGTGATACAATCTGACCTCTAAACATGCTGTGAAGACTGGTAAACAATCCAGGGTATCTTCCACAGAATGAGGAAAGCTCTTCCAGCAGATACAGGCTTGTTGCAGCCATACGAGGTCTAGAATAAACAGTGGATTTGAGTTTTTTCCACTATTTGACCCAATTTTTACCATCTGTTTTGGTAGAAAAATCGTATTTTCTCTATCTGGCCTTTTTGGTATTTGTGGGCTGCATTTGAAAAGGAGCTTTGAGCCTCACCCCAGGTGTCCCATTGGAGAAGCAGAGCCCTGACCCTTTAGTTAATCACAGGGACACTCTGTGCAATGCTTGGGGTAACTTGCATCCCTCAAAACAGGATCCAGAGCTGAAACACTTCTGTGCTGCAGCACGGTGGATACCCTCACCAGGCACACAGGAGACAGTGGCGACATTCCTTCTGAGAACCATGCACCGGTGCCCGCTTTCCTTTGGGTAGCTTTTCCTCTGTGTTTCTTTTGTTTTCTTTGTTGGTTATGTTTGCTTCTACAGCTCCATCAGTGTGCCAAGGCATTTCAGTGAGGTTTTGCAAGTTCTGCACAGTTGCCATTCAACCTTCTTCATGCCAGGAATCAGTTTCCTGCTGCCTTTAGATGAAACCTGATTTAATTATGAGGGCTCTTCTTTAGATCCATAATAAGGCCCCCAAAATGCTGGCCAGCCCATCCCATGCTGGGAGATTTGATGGCTTTCTTCAGGGTTTGCTCCAGAGTAGTTCATCTGATAGCTGTAGTTCACAGTCCACAAGAGACCAAAGAGCATGTATTTGACTTGGACTGGCATGTCAGCTCTGGTCTTTGCCCTTCACTGGTCTTCCGTTCTGCATGTTATATAACTTCATAGGCTCAATCACAAATAATCTATTTGGGGATTAAAACAGTCAACATTTTTCAAGGCAGCAAGGGAAAGGGAGGCCCTTTTGGCAGCGGCTTTGCGTGCTAAGGGCACAACAATGCTGACACGTGAGGTATAGAAAAAAACTTGGCATTGGCCACCTTTCCAGAGTATTCTCCAATTTCTTGTGGACTCTGGCACTGCTTTCCTTCACGTCTTTCTGATTCACATCTGCTTTCATCTGCTGCTTTAGATTCTCCTCTGCTTCAGTATCGGAGTTCTGCCGTACAAGTGAAGTTGCTCTTGGTCAGTGTGATGAGGGTGCCTTTCTTTGGCCAGCAAATTTCCATTGCTTTGGCCCAAGTTAATTCTGGATCTACCTGCACCATGTAGCATCTTGCTACATGTCTCCTTGTCTCACATCTAAATTATTGTCTCTTGTTGGAGGTTCACTGAGCTTCTCAAAGGTAGCTCTTTACCTCCTGCCAGTCACAGATCCTCTTGCTGTTTCCTCTTCCTTTTTGTACTCAAAACCATACTGCTTACAGGTCTCAATTTTACGAGGCACCTTATTTTTCCTTCCTTTGTATAACATTTCACAGTTGGCTTCATCTGCCTTGCTTAACTGGAAGCTCCTACAAAGTGCTTCTGAGCTCCCTGTTAACAGAAATTAGACTAATTCCTGATTGTTTTTTGCTGGGACTCAGGGCTTGTAGGTAAAACATAGGTTAAGTCTACTCCAAGAGGATTCTCCTGGTTTGTTTTCCTGGGTTCCTAAACACTGAAACCCAGGACTCTGACAGAGATCCGCGTTTTTTGGTGTCTGAGCTCTACCTGCACAGCACTAGGACTAGTTTAGCAGCAGCTTAACAAAGCTCTGGTTCCCTACAAGAGTGACTTGCTTTTGCCCTCTTGCTCTGCGCGTGAGTGTGATGGACAGAGCAGTGAGGACCGCAGAAAAGGAAGGAGGTGCAATGGCTCAAGAGGAATTGGCTGTGGAGAAGGTGAGGCTGGACTGATGGATTTAGGCTGGTAACATGGTGAGCTGGCCCACCCCTGGAAAACATTAATAGAACCAATAGATGTTTTAAGTGGGGTGGAGTATTTTATCCAGGAGAACCTCAAGGAGCAAACCTGGATTATTTTGACATTTCAGCATTGATAAATAATATTGGTCCACCTAGAATCATACATCTTTATTCTGTTTCTCTTGCGCTTTAGGTAGTTCTTTTCCCTTTTGCAGAAGTGAAAAGAAAGAGGAATACTAACCCGAAATGTAGTGTAAATGTGATATCTTCAGACTTACTTGCAGGCATTACTGAGGGATGCCTAGAAGTATTGTCATTTCTGAATTTTCTGCCAGGTGTTTCTTTTGATCTGTGCCTTGCAACTAGACACTCACCTGGTAAGAAGGGTGTGGTGATCTTTAAATCAGTTCATTTACTTGCTTTGAAAGTAGCTTTTAAGCTAGGTACTTAGCTGTCTGCTGTTACTCAAGAAACTCTGTAATTAAAATCAGGAGTTCTAACTGAATGCATATTGCCATGATTGAGTCAGTCTGCACTTTGCATTTTGGATAAAATGGAAGCAGTTTAACCTGAAATTTTCACTAAAAATTCTCTATATGTAATAGGGGATTTCAAGAACAAATGGGTATTTTTAAACCTTAAATGCATTTGAGAAAAAAATTGTTTAAAAATGCCATAAAGAAATGGTGCTTTGGGGTACCTCTGCCTACATACTCTCCTGCAAATATGTGAATCTCTGTTTTATACAAAATCGTAGCATAATTTACAGATTTTTTACAAATAATATAATACAAATAAGCTTTATAAGCAGTGGACATGTATGATGTATTTTAAAAGGATAATTGAGTTAAAATTCTATATACCGGAGTGATGTGCATGATTTTCCTCAGCGACACATAGAGAACATTTAGTGGCTTGGGATAAAGTCTGTCAGAAGGATTTCAGTGGGACCAAAGAGCAGCTTTAGCTGCCAGACACCTGCACAAGGAGTCCTCCAGTCTTTGGCCAGACTGTGCAAACCTGGTGTGACCTGGTTAGCCTTTGATATATGGGCCCTTCTATAAAATATGATATGTATTATCATGTTTATGTGGGCCCTGGGCCAACAGTGAGAAGCATGGGTGAGTTAGCACGTTGAAATGTGCAAATGTGAATATTAATGTGCAAGAACATAAATGTTTCTGTGTGTTTTTCATTAAAAACTGTGTTTGCCATATTCCTGGGAGACTTGAGGATTTTTTTTTTTTAATGTAGAATCCTGTGCAGGTTGTACCCTAATTGTGAAAATTAGAGTTGGCTTTTGTAACCTCCTCCCTTCTTTATTAGGTTATCTCTTACCCCAGTGATCCTCTCCCAAATAACCTCTAATTATCTGTACCAATGGGAGCAGAGCAATCCTATTTTGTCCCTTCAGGGCACCTCAGCATTTGTGAATGGTTAACTGTGATCTCAGATAACTTGTGGGAAGCCGGAGCCAATGACATTATTTTAACCTTTTACCCACATAACTTTTCCCGTAACAACTGCAGTTCCCTCTGCTCTATCTACGTTGCATGCCCAGCAAAAGGTTGGGGTGTATTCCCAGGAAATACCTAACACTTGTTATGTGCAAAGACCATACACTTATTATCTGCAAAATACCATCTACCCTGACGTGTTATTCTGCACTTTTTGCTGCTAAAGAAGCTGCAGAGATGAGTACTTTGGATAGTTTTGCAGTTTATGGATGGGTACATGTTGCTCCAACATGCAGTATCACAAGGGGGTTGGCAAAGACAGCCTGAAAGAGAGTGTGTATGGGCCCGAATTGCTACAGCAGCCTGACGAAACGCTGTGGAAAAAGCGGTGTTGCAAGTCAGGCAGAGGTGAGCTGGAGGCACGGCACTGGGACTGTGGAGATGACGAGTCCAGGCTCCAGGAAACTTGATCTGCTGGAGCTTCAGCAGGCGTAAAGGTCACCAAGTCTGCTCTCAAGTGTGGGAAGCTGTGCTCTGACCCTCTTGCCCATGGTGCTGCTGACCCAGAGAAAGGAGCCTGGGTCAGCCTAGCTGTGCAGATTTAATGTGATTTGTGAGGTCAGGATGCACCTTAGATGCTTTTTGTTGAATGGTGTCTTTAAAATGCATCTTGCGTTCACACCAGGCTTCACCGACCTGACCTCATCTTCTCATAGAAACTGAATAGTGGATGACGGATGGTCATAAGAAGGGCATCTGGAATGTCTTGGATGCTGCACACATAGGTTATAGAGATGGGGCCATAGGGTTTGGAGGGACATCTGCCAGGCGTCCTGTCCGTGCAGCTTCGTGCAGTTGCGGCTCTTGGGCACGTAGCCCAAGCCTGTGTTTTGGTGGAGCACCATGCCACCAAGGTGTGCTGGGACAGGTGTAGAGCGCAAAGGGAGAGGGCCACCAGATGGCACTCAGGAATCTGCAGCGGGCTTCCTGTGGCAACAGCACCGGTAGTGTTGGTGCAAAAATAACATTAAAATCTGTCCATTTTTTTTTTTTCTGCACTGGAAACCAAGAGAAGATGATGTACTGCTTAGGGTAAGGCAGCAACTTTCAGACCGCAGTTGTGCTAATAATATTTTTGGGGGCTGGTGAGAATGGGAAAAACTTGGAGAAATTGAAGTAATTTTGGCTTCGTTTTTTTTTCTGAAACAGACATCCCACAACTCTGCACTGGCTTGAATAAAACACTCTTTTTTTCTTTCAGTCTGTTTTAAAATTAAATTTACTTTGAAAGAGTAGTTTGAAATGGCAGGCTGAACTCCTGTATTGAATATGTCAAAAGAAAAAACAGAAAATGTAGTGGCAAGTAAATGGTGAAGTGGAGGCCTGAAGCTGTTGAAATTGATGCAAATTTATGACTAATTTTACTGAGCTGCAGGAAAAAACACAATGACCTACAGATCACGGGTTTCAAATCTCTATATACCGAGCCAGGAATTAAAACAGTAATTGCTCAGATGAAATTATTTTCAGCACAAAGGCTGTTGCCTTCAAGGAATACTGCCATTCTGCTTATCCATCTTAAGATTTCGTACGGTCTTGTCCTTTCCTCCCGCTTAGCCTGAGGTCCAGTAAGACAAATGAAACAGGTCTTTAAAACAAAATAGGAAGGAAATATCTCCTTGTGTAAAGCAGTCAAGCTGTGAAATGTGCTGCCATAAGTGACTGAATTATTGTTATTAATTACTGTAGCACCTAGAAGGTTGCTCTTGAACCTGATGCTAGTCGATTCTGAGAAAACAAATATTCCCACCCCGAGGAGCTCAGCCTGGGTCAAAGGCTGACCCTGCATGTTGGCAGGGTAGAAGGAAGCTGAGAAGCTGTAGTACAGCTTGATAGATGGTGGTCCCAGCAGACCTTTTCTAAAGTTCTTTCTGAAGGCCTTCTTAGTATAGCAGTGCATTAAGAAAGCGTTGAGATGAAAGGAAGGAGGAAAATATAGAAGCATCTTAGGAAGGCAGTGACTATGTGTGGACATCAGTAGCCGAGAGAGCCTAAGAGCTCTGTGTTGGGAGGGGAGAACAGCAGGTTTAGGACAAAGTTGAGGGAGGGGGTAGGAGCAGGTGTGAGCTATATCCATCACTCAGAGGGGATGGGGTCACCAGTGCAATGGGGAGTGAAAAGCGCAAAGGCTTTTAAGGTTGTAGGGGAACAGCTGGTCCTGTTTAACTGAGCAGCACAGAGGTGTTGAGAGTGAGCCCAGAAGCATGATACCTGGTTGATATGCTGGGCCCCAGCACAGAAGGAACAGGTAGGGTCTGAGGCTTCTCTCAGGACTGCTTGTTTGCCCAAGGAAGGGCCCTGCAGAAGAACTATGTTTGTAGCTGGTGGTTCCTCTCTGGATTATTCTGAGCGAAGCAGTGATGCTTGCTCTGAAAGGATGCTGTGAAATTTTGTTCAGGGATCTGAACACTCTCTTTCTTCTCCTGCTTGTGGAATAAGGTCTGACTGATGGATTTCGTTTGTTGTTTTGTGGGGAGTGGGATTGTTGGGATTTTTTTTGTTTTGTTGTTGTGTACTGATGGCATTTGTGTATGGGAAGATGGAAAATTTCTGATCTGGTAACACGGGAGGATGAAAGGAGAGTTCTGGGCAAATGAATAGGGTTACATTTTCTTGGATGAAATCAGCAAGATCTTGTGGAAAGGCATGATGCTATAGGTAGGGGCCAAACTGTGGGAGATGGTGTTTCTGGAAAAGGAGAGAACACTGTTGTGATGAGAAAGACCATCCTTGCTATAGGGTTTCTCTCAGATGTAATCTGTAGCATCAATCCAAGCAATAGGTATTGATGAACTAGGACTGGGTTTGCTGGAGAAAAGTTGAAATGGGAGGGAAGGGAAAAGGAATCAGAAGTAGAAGAGGATACAGAATGGTGAGAAGTAGCACCATGCTAATGGATAAGAGAAGGTGAAGCCAAGAAAAAAGAGTCAAAGTGTAATCATAGCTTACAAACCAGATGTCATAGAGTGAAGGAATGTCTCAGGAAAAATCTTAGGGAGATAATGCCCAAAAAGCAGCTATTAAATGAGGAACTGGAAAAGAGCAGTTTGCAAAGGACATTTTAATTCCATACTTTTTCTGAATGGAAGAAAAAAGGGCTGTGAGTTGAATGAAGTTGCGATGATGATAAAACATGCAGCTGAGTTATGGGGTGATTCTTCAAGCAGAAAATGGAATCGCTATGGATGTTTGTGATAAATTGAGAAGACAGAGGATGAAAAGTCCTGAATCAGAAGGCTGGGGGGAAAGAGCTAGGTGAAGTTCAGGTGATAACACAACAGAGAAGAGATTGTACAGGGCTATATGAGGATGATGGAAATAGCAAGCAGCAGCAATACAACAGAGACCACCCACCTCCTTAAGTCTGTTCTCCTCCTTTCTTGGGTTTGATCTGAGATTAGAAATGTGAGAAAAATTAGATACTGTACTAGATTTTCAGGTCAGGGTATATTTGTCCTTGTAAGCCTAGCTGCAGTGCTTGAGTGTGATTAAGCATCCCTTCCTTGACTCGCTTTCAAACACACTGATCCTCTTTCAGCCAAAGTGGGTTTGGTTTTGGCATAATTTGGGATCACTTTGTACTTTGACTGCACACAAAACAATGTCTGCTATGTAGTACCAGCACAGAGGTCTGCAATGGAGAGTTTGGTTGTTACTCAATTTTACAGAAGGGGTAAACTGATTCTGAGTGTCTTGGTCAGGTGTCCTGAGATAACCCTCAAGGTCATATCTGAATTTCTGCCTCTTTATAGTACGTTAAACTATTTGGCAGTACAAGGAACTGAGCTGTCTAAATCTGGCATTAGATGCAAGCAAAGTTGACAGTTGCCCAGAGGTAGGTAGATGCGGGTGGAAAAATGATGTCCTGAAGGAGTTGGGGGATGTACACACAGAGCAAGCAGACAGACCTTCCACATCTCAGGTTATGCCAGTAATAGGGTGGGAATGTTGATGGGGAGCAGGTTGGTGGTTTTACCCTTTTCTCCCCAGGTCAGCAGCACCACGTAGTATGTATTTTGCAGGTGATGAGGAGGGGAACAAGAACAGGATGAATACTGTGGATGTGTAAGCATGCAAAGAGCTGAACTAGACTGTGGCCTCCTGTTGCTGAGATCAGGGAACTCACTTAGCTTAAGCACCATGAGCCTCTCTGAGGTGGCAGTGTCTGTCAGAGCCCTTCTGCCACCCCTGTGCAGTTGAATTTTGACCTCTCCAAAGGGGAGAGCAAGAAGTGCCATCCAGTTTCATCCTCAGAGCAAGCGCAATTCAGCTTTGCCGAGACCACTGAGAACTGCTGAGCACTCAGGATGAACCACGTGCGATTGGTACAGGGGGGCTGCCAGAGCAAAGTCGAATCTCTGGTTATACGTAAGAAGGAAACAGAAACCCTTGGACTTGCAACACTGGACTTCACTACTGTACTTAGGGGTAATAGGCTACAGACTTAAGTGGAAAATCCATGACTCAGACAACCTTAGTGGAGCTCGGAGGAAATAAGCCACGCTTTGAGGCATTGCCTTTGGGAACATTTGTAGTGGCTTATTCTGCATGTTTCAAAGACAGACAACACATTCAAATGGAATATTTGTTTTCTGAGGATATTCAGGATCGAAAAGAAGTTATGAAGCAGTAAAATAACTCCATGAACAAAATATTCCCTGAAGGTATGCAATATAATATAAAAGCGTATCACCCTGTGTAACATAAAAGTAGTCAGTAACTAGTCATCTTCAGAAATTTAGCATTCTCTTTGGAACAAAAATAATCTCTTTCAGAACAATGTAAATGGGCTTCATGACAGCAGTAGGTCAGGAACCGATGCAATTTCAATTTCCCCTACTCCCCTGAGTATGTTATAATAACATACCCAAGACGTGAAAGTTCATGTCTTTGGAAGTGGTCCATGCCTGATTTTTACCTACCGTTAGTCGCTCAGTGCCATCCATTGACAAATCTGTGCCACCCTAACCCAGAGTGGACTGGAGAACCAGGTATCCCATGCTATCCCACACTACAGAGTGGTGTGGCCAACCCACCCTTTTCACTTGCTGTCCTGGAGCTGATGGCAGAAGAACTTGAAAAATCTGCGTGATGGATTTGATGACCTGGATGAAGTACAGTATAGGATGTATATGCATAAAATCCGTGGATTGTGATGATTCTGTAACAAGAGAGTGGCTTATAGATAAAACATATAGCCAAATGAGAAGTGTGCTGGAGAGGAGTCTCCTCAAAGCCTGTAAGATGTTCTCCGTGTGGTGAGGGCTGGCTGTAGGTGAGAGTCCCCTGCCTGGGCAGAAAGGAAGGTGTGGTGAGGGGCTGCAGGTCATAGAGGCATAACTTGTTCCTTGTTCAATTCCGTAAGTCTCTTTCAGAGCTACAGGAGCTGCCTTGTCCTTTCTGCAGACTGTCTTCCTCCTGGTGGCTGAGGGGACAAGGTGAGATCAAGCAGCTGATGCTGTGAACAGCTTCTGTGAGCCAAGGTAGGCAGACTTTGCCTCCGTTGCTTGCCAAGGAGATGCTCAGTAGCTGTGAATTAACTATGTTTTGGGCCATAATGAACTCTCTCCAGTTCTCAAAGGCGTGAGGGGCTGTGTGACTGTTTCAGTATTTCTGTAGTAGCTGCAAGTGATCCTAGAGACAGCTGGGTAGAACCGTAATTATGAAATTGCCTATAGGCTGCTAAGTATAGACATAGCACAGACAAAAGGCTTCAAAGCA
The DNA here is from genome assembly GCF_036013445.1 of Caloenas nicobarica. Taxonomy (NCBI): domain Eukaryota; kingdom Metazoa; phylum Chordata; class Aves; order Columbiformes; family Columbidae; genus Caloenas; species Caloenas nicobarica. The sequence continues at coordinate 45,274,379 of NC_088248.1, read as the reverse complement.
GTACCTAAATGTCTCTCAGTCATGCTTAACTTCTGGTGACTAAAACCCCTGGCATGTTCCCTGCCGTGCATGTGTATGACAGTTTTCATGCCCTCTCAAGCTTGCAACAAAAGTAACTTGGAGGCAAACAATCTTTGTGTTAATTTGAAATTATTTTTCTATACCTGTTAGTTTAAAATCTGTATTTCAATCATGTAAATTACACCAATAAATCTCTTAATAAAGTTAATTTTCTAGAACAAGTGGCTATTACAACACTTTGGGGGGATGGGGAAAGAGTGGCTTACTTGAAATTCAGAGTTAAGCTCCAATTTAAATTGTTGGTGGTTCTGTGGGAGGGAGAAAAGGAGGGAGGGCAAGACTGGATATGAGACAGGCTTGATCAGATTTGGATTCAAATCGGGCAGCAGCGCTGGAGCCCTTGTGGCAGTGCTGTGTGTCAGTGATCACGGCTTTCCGTGGTGATACTGGGAAGGCATGTGCACCAGTTCAGCACAACTCGAGCAGCATCAGTCGCAACAGAGCACAGATCAGCTGAGGACACAGAACTGCCTGTCCATCCAGTGCGCTAGAGCAGCTGACGTGGAGTTTGTGGCATCCATGTGCTCTGATGCCGGCATGAAAGAGGAGGGCACAGCACCTGAGCTGGCCCGAAGCCAGTCACTGCAGTGTTAACTTGTCATGACTTCGTACAGAAATTTGACTTGGAAAGTCTGAGGCTGCTGCCATCTGATGCGAGGTAATTTTGGTTCAACGCCAGGAGTTGTGAAATTGGATTTAGTGCCGTGAAACCACAACAACATCTATACAGTCCGATACTTAGGGTGATGACAAACTGGTGTTATGAAAACCCTTTAAATAGTTTACATGGAAACAGAGATGGGATCAGTGCAGAGCAAGTGCTCTTGCAACTGCTGGGGCTGCTTCTCCACCACATCCAGCCCTTGCTGGGTGCAAAGGATGAGTTTCCAGCTACATACAGGCCTGGGCAGGGATGGAGGGCATTCCTTGGGTGTTCCAGGTGAAGTAAAGCTGGACAGATACTTTGCTTCAGGGAGCATTTCATGGGTGTGCAGGCTCTGCTTTTTGATTGCCTGTGATTTCCAGGATCAGACTCTGGACTGTGTTCTTGCTGCCTTCAGTGAGAGCATGACTGCAATAATTCACCAGCAGCAGTGGCCGTGGAGAGCTCCCCGTTTTATGGCCGGAAAAGCAGTGTAGTCCTGTACATCATCTGCATTTTCAATACATATCTGTGCTGCACTGCCTGTGTGGAAACCAAGGTATCAGATAAGAGTATGCGATGTCTGAAACACAACTGCAAACCAAAGCTGCAGTGCAAGCAGACAAAGGAAAAATGCAGGTAGAGACTCTTTGTAACACTGAACTTTGTCTTTAGGAGCCAGAATGTTTGAAGTGGATATAATATATATATACACATAATACTGGCAAATAACTTATTTTTAAAATACACCAATAAGTCTCTTAATAACGTCAGTCATCTCTATAACCTGTAGTATGTGAATGAAGCGTAGCTCACTCAAATGGCTAGTCAGGAATATAATTTTGAATTAAATATTGAGTGGCTGGTTGAAAACAACGTCCAAAAGCATGTAAGAGGCACAGAACATGCGGTGTGTGGAGTGCACTTGTATGCATGGGCACGCCTGTGCTGGGGATGGAGAGGGGAGCAAGGAGCAGGGAGGGGCAGGCTTGATTGGATGTGAATAATGGGCTTGATTTCCAAGCTTTTCATCATGAAGCCTCTTCCAGACTGAAAACTTTCCTGTTCTTCCTGCCTAAAAGCAGATTTCATGGCAAAACAATTCCACGACTTTGGCTGTCATCCAAACATACTTGGAGCTGTAGTATTTTAGCTGATCGGCAAGGTCCTTTAATTTTTCTGTCATGCAGCCAAGATCTTGCCATATAAAGATAATCCCCAGTTCAGCTTTACCATCTGAGATGACTTTTCCTTAGGAAGGAGTGCTGTAGGAAAAAAGTGCTTGGCCTTAGTCAATCCGGGATTTCTGTAGATTCATGTTGGATATTTCAGAAGCATCAGTCTGATTTTTGTGTATATACATTGGATATATGTGTGGATATATGTATCACATATGTGTGTGTGTATAGTATGACTTCTAATGAGAGTTTAATAAGTTGCTAATAAGTTCTGCCCAAAAATAGTGGGTGACTGATATTTACATAAATTCCTGTAGGCGGTGTGTGGGGAGACTCTTCCCTGTAGAGGGCTTAGTAATTTTTAAATATTCTTGTTTTTTATACCATAGACTATTGTACACCTTTGTTGTAAGCAATAATAATGTAGGCCTGTGGGTAGAAAAGCCATGTGATGGTAAGTCCTGTGAAATAAAGTTGCAAGCTGTCCTATAGCTACTTCATGTGTCTTGAATAGTTTTCTGTTTAAGAGTAGAATCCAAAACCCCTTATTCATAAAAGCAAACAGACTACGGGCAGCAGGATTGCTCCCTGTAAACCACGTTGTCTGCAAGAGCAGGATGCACATGCCCTGAAATTACAGATTAGTTGGATGGTGACGTATTAGCAGATACGTTTTTGAATTTAGTTGGGTCTTCTCAGTTTTTTTGGATTATTTGAATTTGGCTCTCTTGTTCTTCATCATTAAAAGCTGAGGAGGAGACAACATGGTGAGCGCAGCCTTAGAGGGCTGAGTACTAGGGGCTGCCCTGTACCCTGTACAAGTTTAGACCAGATGAGTTGCTTCTGCTACTACACCCTGATGGTGCTGGGCAGATGTTACATGAAAACAGAAAATTCCCAATCTTTTTCTTTCCTTTTTTTTTTTTTTTTTAAATAGCTGGTTACAGGATGGGAGCTCATGTTACTAAACCAAGCAGTAGTATAAAAAGATTTGAAATCGCTTTATGCGTGACTCCTCCTGGATGTGGATTTTACCTCCTCCTCTAACTACACTGCTCGGAATCTCAGTTAGTTTTTGTGTCCTTTTTGCTCACCAATTATTTTGCAAGGCTTTGGGCTTTGGTTGCTTCCAGAAAGCAGAGATAGTTGACCAGTTGCAGTGGTCTGGATTACAGGCATCTACATTAGCTTGTGTTGACAACTACTTTATTGTAGAAATTCCTGTATAGTGTCTGTTCTTTTCAACAACTGGTTGTGGGGAGACTGCTTTGCCTTAAATGAGGTGGCATTATTTTCTGCAAAGCAGTAAAGTTGAAACATGTCTGTATCCAGAATTCCTCTGGGTTATCTTTTTTTATAATCCTAGGATTGTTGTATGCTTGCACTGATGTCTCCTGATGGACTGTACCAAAAAGACCTTTCCAGTGACATTCAGAAGATACTTTTTTCTTTTTTTTCTTTTTTTTTCTTTTTTTTCCCTTTTTTTTTTTTTAAATTATTTTTTTTTCCGCTCTTCTCTTTGTTTTCCATCTGGCCATAACTTTGTCACATTCAAAAGAGGATTGCTGACTTTCCAGTGACAGCAAGGCTCCCATCACGCACACTTAACTGGGTGAAATCTCTGCATTTACTCTTAACCAGTGTTACAACTTTGCAGATATTTGTAAACAGTGAATGTGAAGTATGTGAGGAACTGTCAACAGTGGCTTTGTAGTGCCCTGAGGGGATTTTTGCCATCTCCTGAAGGATATAGATTTTCAATTCATGATCTTCTCTTTATTCATTAGGCAGTTTGCATGATTTTTAAAAATAATATTTCTTTTCAAACTGAACATGACTCCAGTTCTGCTTGTGAGAAAACTGGCTCAGGAAGCAGCACAGTGTAGAAACTAAGTTTACATTTATCTACTTTTACTTCACATCCTGTGGGGCTGCATTTGGCTTCCTTCCCTCTTTCCTGCCCACCCTCCCCCCATATTTTTCAGGTGAATCTCAAATCTGACACGTTTTTCTCAGGATCCTTTTGTTCCTGTGATAATCTCTGCTGTTCTTCCTGTGTGCAGCCTAATAATGTCTCATTTCAGCGGTGAGACGACTGTGCAGGGAATGCCACATAAGGGTCTGGAGAACCTCTTATCACATGAGTGGCACCCACATTTTTACCCAAAACTTGCATCTGGGAGTCCTTTCACTACTGTTTTTACCTGGGGTCTCCATGGTCTCCACCATATCTTCTTGTAGCACTGCGTCATTTTTAGTGGGTCATTAAAAGAAAGTGATGCTGCTTATTTAACTCTGCCTGCTTCTGTAATTCACTATTCCTGAAAATCCAGAAGGTGTTCATGCTGACCAAGCGGTTTGTCCATAGTGGATCAGTGTAGGATGGAGGGTTTACAATGGAAAGAGACTAATTTGAACAAGTTTCCAATATATATCAGGGTGTTCAAATGAGCTAACATTCACTTTAAAAAAAAAAAAAAAAAAATTCGCTACAAGTGATATGCCCCACTTCCAAGTTTACCAGAAAAATCAATCTATGAAAGGACAAAAAATAAATGTCACTGCTGAAACTCCAGATTTCCGTTCATGAGTTTGAAGGGAGAATAATTCTTGGAGCTCAGTGCTAGAACAGTATCCTAGGGTTTTGTAGGCACGAGGGGGAATCTGGGTCTAAGCTCCAAAATTTGCATCTCATCACTCAATTATCACTAACTCTGGAGAGTTTTTCTGGCTTTATGCCAACGTATCTGATAGATCCTAACACTATTTTTTTTCACAACTTGAAGGAGCCCCTGATGTTCTCATCCTTGGCAATGTGCAAACAGAAAGCAGAAACTAGCAGAAAAGAGCAGAAAATAGAGTCCCTCCCCTCCTCAGATAAACTCTGACCTAATTTGGGGTAAAACTGGGAAGGGCAAGTGCCACCAAAGGTTGCTGGGGAGCTTCGAGAGGAAGAGGACACAGAAGAGTTTTGTGGAACAGCCAGACATCAGTCAAAGTTTAGTCACCTATTAGCTCAGCGTTGATGACATTAGCCACTCTACATTCAGCCTTAGCTTCTCTCTTTCAGATGTTTTCTTGTTTTGGAGGTTGTGTGTGTGTGTGTGTGTTTTTGTTTTTGTTTTTTTTATGGAGAAAGATCAGATAAAACATCAGCTTCAACACATAATTATGTTTAAAGTAACAAAAAATCCCAAGAGCAGAAACTCCTGTCCTACCAGTAGTTTCTGCCTGAGCATGGATATTGTAGACATTTTTCTTGACAGCTAGGAGAATCTTTTTTGCTTCGTTTATTATGATCACCATGCAGACATGGATGAACACATTTTATGCTCCGGCTCCTGTTATACTGTGGAAATCCTGAAAGGTTATGGAGAGCACAAAGATCTGAGTATCATTTTAGAAACGAAAGGTCTAAATGCTGATGTGTAAGTAGGGAAAGCTCAACGGTTCAGTTCACAACTTTGCCGTGCACTTGAACATGAGATGCACTAACTTTGATGCTGAGTAGACAGTGTGATTCAAATTGTGGTGTCCCTACATCATTTCTAAGAATGTCTGCAAGAAAAGAAATTCAGGAGTTTGAGCTGTGAGTAACAAGGAAATAAAAAAAGTCAGTGCTGTGGTTACAACAGGAAGACTAGTTTTTCTTGACTCCTGTTGCAATCATCTTGGATATCAAATACATTATGTACAATGAAAAAGGTGAAAGGTGGCAGTTACAAAGTAAACTAGAGTATTGACCTTCTGCTTTGAAAATTGTTTTATCACTTTTTGTGTTCTTTAAGAAAAATATGTAATATTGGGAAATGTGTACAAGAGAATGTCAGAGAATGGCTGTGGTGGATATTTTTGTTTTTAATAGTACTCAAGAAGTTACTTTAGCACTAAAGGGTGCTATGAAAATATCAGCTGCAGCAGTCCATCCTGAGCGGAGCTGCACAGCCAAGGCTGGGACAGAAGTGTTTTACCAGGGCATACATTTATCACAGACGTGACCGGACTCCTTATTTTTCTGAGTGAAATAAATTATGGCAGCTCTTCTGAGTGTTGTCGTGTTGACACCAAGGACCCTTGTCAAACTGTGTTGATATGGGATTTTATCTTTTGCCACCTTTCGCAGAATTACATCAGGGAAGTTTTGTAACGTAGATCTGATCCGTTTCATTTGAAATAGAAGCAAAGATCCTTAGGTTTTCAGGCTTATGCTCTAATGAGTAGGCACCGGAGTAACACAGAATAAATATCTACTCTTATCTTGCTGCTTTCCATAGCTAGTAGCTTGGCATAGAGGCAGAAACACTTCTGAGTTTTGCTCATATTCTTGGTATTCATTTTGCTGTGTCAACAAATCAGTGCACTTCTCTTTGTCCTTCTTTCTCAATCTGTGAAATGGAGATAACTCTGCTGTTAGATTTGAGATGTCTGGGCAGTGCCATTGTGGGCTAAATCCCAGGGCAGTTTCAGAAACTTAAAGGAGTCAGCATCACTGTGACTTAGTTGGGAACAGTCCTGGTTTGGCCTGGGTATGTGTCAGCAGAAAAGTTGATCTCAGGAGGGCAAGTCTGAAACTATGACTTTTCTACTAGTGATGGTAAGGCTATGAAGTATGAAGAAAGATCAGCATTGTTAAAGAAGATATGCTTTTGATGTAATCAAAGATGTGACTTGTGGTTGGTTCTCTGGTAGCACAGACCTGAAAGGAAATTAGGAAATGCGGTTGTGAAAGAAAAAAAAAAATAATGTTGACCAGAGCACTAGGAGACGATTACTCTCTTTTCTATAGGAAAACAGCAATTGACCATTTTCTTTAGTGACTGGAAATAAGATATGTTCAATTTCAAAGGGAGTTCTTGAAAGGCTGAGTCAGTTATATCAACATCTCTCTGCCAGTCACACTCCAGTTTGCCCTCTGGGCAGCCTTGTAAAGCTGTGCAGGTTTGTTTATAGCCCCACCACCTCCCATCTAAGGCTGGAAAGATAGCAGGACCTGCAGGCAGTACCTGCACTGTAAGAAACTGTATTTCTGACAGAGTGGAGGCTTTTAAGCTCCCCTACTCTATTGCCCTTGCTCCTTTCTGCTTTGGAGGGAACGGAGTGTATCTGAATGACTCCACTTTAGGTTATATGCAGATTTTTTGTTTTCTTGAAACTCTGGCAGCAAAAAGAGATCAGACAAAGTGTCTGCAGAAGAGATTTAACGTAACGTAGGGTTTTAGTCTAACGTGACGTTACCTGAAAAGTAAAAACCCATAGAGCATCTATTGGAGTGATAGGAGAATGGTGTCGCCACATGTACTTGTTTCTAGTCCTCCATTCCCCCCGCAAGCCCTGCAAGGCCTCTGTGCCAGAGCATCTGCTGCATTGCTGCTGGCTGGTGCAGCTGATATGCTCTCGGCTTCTCTCTGAATGGTGTTTGGGGTGGGAAGGGGTCATCAGAGAACTGATGTGTACAAGAACTGAAATTATAGCTGAGAAGTTTCCTTTCAGTTTTAAGCCATTAGGATTTGCAGGCTCCCACTGACCACACTTGGCCAGCTGCACAGCCCCCAGGAAGTTTCTTAACATATCAGAAACTTGTGCTGATGCAGGCCGGGTCAGGGCTTCCTCTTCTCTCTTCCTGCATCCCATGCGTCAGGGGCTGGTCATCCATTGCACCACACTGTGGAAGTAGGTGGCTTCTCCTGGCTGCTGCAGAGCTGTCTCCAGGAGTTTGTTAGTCCCAGAGTTACTCCTGGGTTGTACCTCCGTGCAGATCAGGAGCTCAACGCAGGACGGTACGAACCAGAGCCTGTGCTTACATCTCTCTGGAAAGGGAGGAGCGGGAATGTAGGGCTCTGGTTTTGTAAGCCATAGCACAAGGGAGAACTGGGCTCGGGGAGCATGCTGGAAGGAGCATCACACTAGTGCTGGTGCTGTGGATTCTCCCCACAATGTCTTCAGGGCTTTGACTGGGGTGTGCTTGGTCCCTGCAAGGTGGAGACCAGCGCTGCTGCTGCAAAAGTGTGTCACGTTGATGTCACCCTTGCTCCCAGAAGTTTGTTGTTCAAATACTGATCTGAAGTGGGAAAGGAATTAGAGATAAGTTTCTTGGGTGTTTATTTTCCCCTCTGTATGTCCAGACTGCTGCTTAGAGCAGGGATTTATAGCCTAGATTTGTGCAAGGGTCAGGTACTTCCCCACCTCCTGATGTCTGCATCAGGTGTTATCTCTGCTCCTGTTTCAAAACTGTGATAAATAGTTTAAAATACAGACCCTGTGAACTTATTTTTAGGTGTGTCCAAACTTTTCTGACCTTAATGCAGTGCATAGGCAACTTTTGCTTCTTATTCTGTTTGTCCTTCTATGATATCATTGAAAGCTTTCTTGCTTCCTTTCACATTCATGTGTAAATTAACTGAGTTTATCTGAGTGCCTGAAGCCTAGTCAGGGCAGTTTGGTCTCAGGATTGCTGTAACAAGACTTAATCCAGTCAGCCCTCAGACCTCCACCTTGCACCATGAGCTCTCTGAAGTGAAAGGAGTTCTTCCTTAAAGGCAGCTGTAGTATTATGATATCCTTGTACCACAGAGGACAGCTCAGGGGTCCTTGTTTCTTTGACATGTCCTTGAACAAACATGCTGGTGCATGTAAAAACCTGAACAAATACTGTTTTTCTTGGACTTCCACAGGAAGCATGGATATATGTGTAGCTCAAGCCCTCGCTGTATCAGACTGCTCTGGTGTGAAGTGCACACCAGCAGCATGGCTGTGAAGTGTCGAAACTATGAAACACCACTGCAAAGAGAGGTAGCGAATTCAGAACTTGGCTGCTCCATCCCTTCTGAAAAGGTGTCAGCCCTATAAACAAATCTTTCAGCGCTAAGTTCCTCTCTCTAGCCAGGAAAGGGAGGGAATAGCCTGCCTGGAAACAAATTAACCTTAAGCACTTTTCCCCTTCCCAGCTATTAACATAAAATTCTTGACCTGACCCCCAAGTAGACTTTTTTACCCATAGCAGAGGGTAAGTGCCAAGGGTTCAGTGGACTTTTACCACTGTTGTTACATTTATGTGGAAGATGGTCTGGTTTTGATGGCTGCCGTCAGTAGTGCAGGGATGCGAGAGAGCTGCCTTTGGATGTGCTGGGTTTAGAGCTGGGGGCTAGATCCTATCATTATGTGCACCTGTGTTAAGGAGAAAGGAAGCAAGAGATACATAATAAACAGACAGTTATAGTTAAAAATGGAAAATAATTTCCAACCCATCATCTTTAAACTACTTTGTAAGCCTTGCAGGTTCCCAACACTGGTGTCTGTAAACACCAAGCCTGTGTGATATGGATGTGAGTGGGTAACTGTAAAAATGGAACATTAATAATCCACACTGAATAAACTGATAAAGCTAATTCAGGGGAGTAGGAGTTACTTGAATACCTCCCTTTAACATATTACTGTATCTAACATTTCATTTGAGTAGTCATGGAGCTTTTCCTGCTAGCCGGGCTAGTCAAGAGGTAAGAGATGGACTACTGTGTACAGAGTGATGTAAAAGGGTAGATCAGAGTTGTGGTTGCTCCCTGTGGAGAGTAAGAGCTTGCTTGGAAATGTAGTTACGACTGTTCACTCTCATGATCTCCTCTCCTGTTGTGCTCTGGCCAATTTTGTGTGATGGACTGTGTCATAGCTCTTAAAATATTGTTCGTGTATCTCCTTGTGTGTATTCCCTCTAGGTTTTTATGGTTTTGCAGTGCTGTCTCCCGCAAGGGACAGTGATCAAGAGCCTTGCCACTGTTGAAATGGCACAGTCGGATGAAAATCAGCATTGCTTTTCCTCTTGTTCGTCTCACCCAAGCCCCTAGTGCTCTTCCTCCTGTGTGCCTGAGATTTTTTTTGGTTTTTGGTGGGTTGGTTTGTTTGTTTGCTTTTTGTTTTGGTTGGTTGGGTTTTTTGGTTTTGTTTAGAGTGAAAAGGTTCTTCAAAATAAAATCCAGGCTTGCATTTTAACCCATTAGGACATACCATAGAAAGGAGGTCCTAAATAATTCTGGAGATTGTTGATGGTTTGTTAAAATGTAATGCTGTCAGAACAGCCCTTCTTATCAGTCAGAAAGCAGCTGGGGCCAGCTGTCTTCAGGTCTAACCTAGCAACATAGTACCCACTCCTGTCTCAGTGGGAGTTTATTACTGACACTTGTCAAGTGCTTTGCTGGTAAAAGACTATAGGTGTTTGAGATATAGATATCAGTATTATATTCAGAAGTCATCAATCACCTACCTGTAGATGCTTTGCACTAGTTATTTCCTAATGAAAACAGAAGCACATTTCTTGGAAAATGGTAGCATAACTGGTAGGAGAATAGAAAAGTAATAAGGACGCTTGCCAGCAAAAACCTCGTGAGTCCAGGGGCTGTTGAGTCTTGCATTGTACAGTGGAAACTGATGCTGGGTTTCGATGTGCTTATTGAACGTGGCCTTCCACAAACAGACTTGAGGAACATAAAATAGCAAAATATAAATATTCACATGATCTGATTTTACAGATGTCCAGTAAGACACTTGGTCTTTCAAGATGTGATGTGTGCAAGCATCATGGCATGCTTGTGTGTGTATGATGTTTCAAAATTCAAGTTGCTGTGTAAGTGAAGCTGGGTAGGGGATTAGGGAGGAGTAACCTATTACTACAGAGGATTGGTGTGATTACATTTGTCCTTGGAGGCCTGGGGGCGATTGAGCTTCACTTTGGGCTCAACTCATCATACAGAAGAGAGGATTGCTGGAAAGAGCTATTACTGATCCTGATTTCTTCTAGAACTTAAAGGACGAGTTTAGTCTGTATTCTCATTTAAAAATGTTCACAAGCTTTTTGAGGAGAAAACTGCATTATTTCTTAAAGGAATTGAGGAGCAGTCAACTGCCCTGACATACAGTATTTGGCATTTCACTGTGCCTGAAGGCACTGCAATGTGTGGGATGCTGCAGAGGGCAGACAATGTTGGAAGAATTCCCTGGAGATGAAGACAGCTCTGCTTTGCCCTTCCTGCAGGACAGTAAGGATGACACTAACCAACTTCCCATCTTCTAATGGTCACAAATGATAATGAACAGCCCTCTATGCTCATGCAGTGGTGCTGGCTGGGAACTCAACACAAAGCAAGTCTTTGCTCACCTGTGGCTGTTCCCTGGCAGGTGATCCATGCTCCGTTCTGCACATTCTGCTGTGCAGGGTCTTGGATCTGCTGTATTGGAGGAGAATAAAGCTAAAGCATGGCCTGGGGCACAGGGACTGCCTGAAAAGCTGCACCGTGCCTTGTTCTGCTGTGACAAGGAGATAAATGGCCACTGGAGGCTGAGCCTCTTCGGCTCCTGGTGACTGCAGAGAGGGAACTGAGTTCATTGCACTTCTCAGGTCATGCTCATTCTACGCAACAACGCTGGATAATCAGCTATTCAAAGCCATCTGGACTTGTTTGTCTATTTAAACAGAGTGTCAGCTCTGGGCTAATCTTGCCAATTATCTAGTCATCTTGTACCACTGAGAGCACTAGCACAGAGATGTCTCTCTAGTGCTTATTCATTTGGGTGGTTTTTATTCAGTTTATACCTAGGCTTCCTTTCTTTTGCTGCACCATGTGAAGATGCATGTGAGCTGCCTGCAGGGCCTGGGCAAACAGAATGGAGAAGCTCTGGAAGGCTTCGCTGGGTTGGAGTTTTGGACTCAAGGCGCAGGGTGGAGGCTTTGTCATTAGAATGATGATTTTCCCCTAGCTTGCAGAAAGGTCCTTGGTTTTCTTTCCCTCTAACCTTGCTTAACCCAGCAGCTGCTCATGAAGGTTTTAATTTCTGATTTATCTCTCCTGGCTTGCAGCCATGCTCCTGAGAGCCAAACTGGGAGTCATTTGTAGTCCAGATGTGACAGTAGCTCTCTGGGGGACCCTGCTGCAGAGAGAGAAGCGGAGTATATGGATGATTTTTAGTAACCCAGTTATGTTGGTCTCAGAAGTCCTTGCTGGCTTGGTCTTCTTACACAGTCTGGGATCTGGATTACGCAGCAGTGCATGTGTCAGCTCAACCCTATCACAAGTTACATACAGTAGTCCCCTGCAGGAGCCTCAAGTAAATGTTGTTTTACACACTGCATCTTTCAACTTGGTCCACAGTTTACCAGTGTGATATGCAACCTGTGTAAGACTGATCCCTTCTCATGCTACAGAATAAATGTTGATGCCAAGACTGGCCTGTTGTCCTGGTGCAGGAGACGTGGAATAACTCTGCTGGGATAGCAGAGGAAGAGGCTACTTCTAGAAAATGTGGTCATGGTGTGAAAACAGCATGCAGACTGTCAACGCACAGATCCTTGCTGGAACAAAAAACAAGTTAGGAAGTAATGATTAAGATATTCAAACAAATTTTCACTGAGTAATGGGTTTACCCTGACAATATCTTTTTCCTATCCACAATAAAGATTTTGCTGTTGCTATTGACTTTACCTGGAAAGCACTCCAGATATTATCAGGACAAGTAGCCTGATGAAATTTAGGACGGATATAGCATTAGATGCCTCGTGCTTTAGTTATGATAAGGTGTTCTGATATGGCAATACTTGATAAGGTGTGTAGTCGCTCCTGTACTTATTTGCAAGCCCGTTCAGTCAGGGTAAGATACCAATTGCATTCTTCTCAGTTGTGCAGACATCTATGGATTAAACATCTCTCCATAATCTTTCTGAATTTCATTTGCACTATGTACTTTCAAGTGCCATACATATAAACGAGAATATTCTCCACTTTGTTGGTTCCTTGACAAACCTGGATATTGGTCGAACATTTTTTCTTTTCACTCAGCCCACGTATTCTTGTCACTTGTGAAATCCATCTAGCTTTTTTAATAAGTCTGCTTCAAATCTACATACTCAAATTGTGTATAAATAGAACAGGTAAATGAAAATGAAAGTCTACAAGACAGCATCGTGTTGAAAATGAATGTTTCATAACCATCCTGAGACACAGCATGTTAGTTCTAGTGTTATTTCTAAACTTGCAAACAGGAAAGAGGATTATTAATCCTGAGTAATCCATCCCAAGCAAGTGCTTTTCTATGACCTGAAGGACTGAAATAAAATCCATTTGTTTGCTTGCTTTGGAAAAGAATCAGTTTTTCTACATGGAAGGAAGCAGGGCAGAAATGCAGCTCCTGGGGAAGAAAGGGGAATTTAACAGGGCTGCTAATATTTCCTGGTTCTCCCCACTGACCATGTTTTCTCATTCTTGGCCCTCTTCCCACTTTGCAAGAAAAAAAGAAAGGATCCTAATACAAGGCTTTATAAAAAAATCCCCATATTTTCCCCAGCTAAGAAGCTGGAACACTTTTGTGCCAGAAAGTTCCTGAAAGAAGGAGCAAGTGTCCATTGAGCTGAGCAAGAGTGTCTGAGGAAGAAGAATGATTTTTTTTTTTTTTTTTTTTTTTTTAATTAGGGATTTAGGTCTGGACTTGGAGTTGCAGGTTCAACAAGGAAACATTAAGCAAATTGTAGATGGCTGCCTTTTTACTAGACCTTACCATGTGGAAAGCCAGGGGAATCTTGTCCTGGATTTCATAGGTTCATAGAATTCATAGAATGTCCTGAGTTGAAAGGGACTCACAAGGGTCATCGAGTCCAACTCCTGTCCCTGCATATGACAACCCCACAGTTCACACCATGTGTCTGAGGGCCTTGTCCAGTCTCTTCTTGAACACTGTCAGGCCTGGGGCCGTGACACCTCCCTGGGGAGCCTGTTCCAGTGCCCCACCACCCTCTGGGTGAAGAACCTTTTCCTCATGTCCAACCTAAACCTCCCCTGGCACATCTTCCTGCCATTCCCTCGGGTTCTGTCATTGGTCACAAAAGAGAAGAGATCAGCGCCTGCTCTTCCTCCTCCCCTTGTGAGGAAGCTGCAGCCGCCATGGGATCTCCCCTCAGTCTCCTCTTCTCCAGGCTGAAGAAACCAAGTGACTTTAGCCACTCGTCACACGGCTTCCCCTCCAAACCCTTCACCAACTTCGTGTCCCTCTTCTGGACACTCTCCAGTAGCTTTATGTCTTTTTTTTATCCTGTGGCGCCCAGAACCGCACGCAGTGCTCCAGGTGAGGCCGCACCAGTGCAGAGCAGAGCGGGACCATCACCTCCTTTGAGCAGCTGGCCGTGCTGTGCTTGGTGAACCCCAGGACACAGTTTGGCCTCTTGGCTGCCAGGGACACCGTTGTCTCATGTTCAACTTGCCATCGACCAGAACCCCCAGATCCCTCTCTGCAGAGCTGCTTTGCAGCATCTCATCCCCCAGTCTGTATGTACAGCCAGGGTTGCCGTGTCCCAGGCGCAAAATCCTGCACTTGCCCTTGTTGAACTTCGTGTGGCTGGTGATTGCCCAGTTCTCCAATTTGTTCAGATCCCTTTGCAGGGTCCCTCTGCCCTCGAGAGTGTCGACAGCTCCCCCCAGTTTTGTGTTATTGGTGGATTTACTAAGCAATCCCTCAAGTCCTGAGCCAAAGTCATTTACAGAGACATTGAAGAGTGATGGCCCTAAGATGGATCCCTGCAGAACCCCACTAGTGACTTGCCTCCAGCCCGATATAACCCCACTGCAGTGGAAGTAGGGCTGAGAAAGTCAGACTAATCTGAGAGTCTCTCAACACTAAAAGTTTACTTGTTTCTATTGGACTGGTAGCCATTTGTAAAGAATTTTGATGCACAAAAATAATTACACAAATCTTAAAATTGGAGTGTTATCTGAAAGGCACAGATAGCTTCCTATAAATTTGAAACAGTATTTTTGACCTTTCACTTTGAATTTGTTTCACATTTTTATTTCTTAAGGATTATTAATTACTTTTACAGTTGTGGTCTCAAGTGAGCAAAAACCAAGACCTTCCCTCCAAAAAAAACCCAAACCCACCCCATCTAGAGTTCTGCTTCCCAGGATTTAGACTGCTCTTTTTCTAACCAGAGGTGCTATGAAATTGCAATTTGGTGAGGAGGCCCTTTGCAGAGAAGTCCCTGCTTGGCAGGAGACTGCTGCTGCTCTGCCCATGTGCCACATGCTCTATCAGTCAAAAAGCTCAGTAATTATTTGTTCTTGAGAATTTTTTTTAGTATCATGAAGTGTTTGGATACTTGAAGTTTTTAAATTGTCAGAGCCACTTTGGTCTAAGCCAGTTGCTTTTGTACTGTAAATCTCTGTGGGAATCCCTTATGTATGCTGAAGGGAATCTTTCACCTGCTGGAGAACTTGCATTTTAAGACATACACATTCTTAAGTTACATGTGCATCTAAAATCTGATTGTACCAAGTGTGGAAAACCAGTGCCATCTTACTGTAGATAAAAGCAGCAATCTAGGCAGTACACTGCACCTGTCATGAATTATTAACATCCCAATCTAGATTCTGTTGAAGCTGGGGGAAAGATTTTCATCAACTCCAGCAGAAGTCGAATGAGGCGGTCAGCTGGCCTCAGTGTCCGTGTGTGTACGTAATCACGCTGAAGGACGGCTAAACATTGAGTGCTGGCGAATTTGTTACTATAGTGACAAGGAGGAGACCATTACTGTATATGGCCTATATAGACTGGTTAAAAGAGGTTGAAGATGATCTCCGCATTCCCTCCCACTCTGTATTTCCATTTCACAGTTCTTATCAAATTAACCTGTCAGAAAAGTCCTCATGGTTCGCCACCCCATGCTACAGTAGGTGATAACAAATTTCAGGAAACATCTCTTGCCATGCTTTAGTTGCGTGGGTTTTCCTGATGTTTAGGATGATGTAGCTTTTACTTTGTGTTCTGAATGACTGCACGATGCTGCTGGATGCGGACATATTTTTGCAGCATTCTAAGCAAGCTCAGACTGCCTCTCATGGGAGGGAAAACTCCTTCTGCACGGGCAAAGCCATGCCCTCCACTGCTTTCTGGGAATGTGATAAAGGTCCTTTCATCCCTGTGAAAGCAAGATCTCTGATAACTCAGCATAGTTTGTGATTGTGGTTGCTCCAGGGTTTATAGCCTAGGCTTTTAAAGGGTTTTTTTCTGTGCTTAGCGGGGTAGATATGAGAGGAAGTTGCATTATTCAAGCCTTTGAATGGGGAAAAAAAAAATATGGAGTGTACTGAAGGGAAATGAATGAAGTCATATTTTTTCAAAGCTAAAAGATATCTTTCAGCTTCAGCAGTTCCCATTGATGGTTCAAGATGAGCCTGTACATAGTAAGAGGGACTTGCTACAGGATGCACCTGGTGTAATGTGTCGTTCTCTCCAGAGGGGGTACAGAACACAGGGATCACGCGTGCTGGTCCGTGGGCGCTGTGCCATTACAGTGGGTGCAGCACATGCCGCGAGGGGAAAAGTACTATCACACTTTCTGGAAAGGTTACTAACTCTTGGATGTTTTTTTTTCCTTTATTTTTTGTTAACAGCTAATTTTAAATTTATAAATTTTCTAATTTGTTACCAGCTGATCTCTAAATTGTTATCTAAAGGTTACCTCTGCTTTTTATTGCCTGTTAAGGTGTACTAGCCAAAATGAGCACAGGAAAGTCTGGATTTGCACTCTCATAATGTGAAAGAGCCTATGCAACCTGCACATTTGCAATTTTTTTCTTTTAATGATGTCAAAACCTGAAAAGGAAGTATAGGATGCTGAACTTTTACCACATTTGAGATTTGCTAAACAATTGTGAAGTTTATGCTTTCGCTCTAAGACACCGTGGATTTAGTGATAAGAGCAGCACCTGTATTTAACCTTGTAGGTGTGCAGTTAATAAACGAAACACAAAAATGAGTAAGCAAAAACTTCCTTGTCTGGGCTTATTAGATCACTTTCAGCTTGTCATTAACTCAGTCACGCCAAACTGATATCTACTACATTCCTCAATGGTTTGTACCAAATAATATATTTCAACCCTTAGTAATTTCAGCTGCAAGTCTATTTTAATCTTGCCTTTTTTTTTTTTTAAATATACTCAGCGCTCCACACTAATACCCCTAGGCCCTTGTTTTCCACAGTCACTTTAGACAAATTAAGGTCAAAAACAAACACACAAAAAACCCCACACCTGCCCTAAATGTGTGGTTTTTTTGAAGTTCTGTCAGCAAATTCTCATATAATGGAAACCACAAGTTTAACTGCAGCAGTACCTGCTGCCAGGCAGGTGATATTGGGAATGTGAATGCAGTTTTCCTTCCCTGGCCAGGCAGCTGGGAGACACGGGCTCCTCGGTGACCTTGGGGCCAGCATGGCCACCTGTTGCCCTTTTTACACAAAAGCAGCCTGTGCCAGCCAGCAGGAGCGAGCGCTGACCTCTGCGGGGAGAAGCAAACAGAGCCCAGGAGGGCAGCGAAGCGCCCTGGCAGAGCGGTTTGGTTTGGAGTACACAAAATACTTGCACCTGGCACGAGCAGCCTGGGCTTCACGTGTTGTCGCCGCTGCCAGGAGCCCCTGCCTGGTGGCCTCACGAGTGTCTGAGCCCAGCACCCACGTTGGCACAACCAGATACTCTGGGCAGTGCTGGCTCCTCCTACAGGGAGCAGAGATTAAAATTGCTCTTTCAAATCAATCGGTTGTATGACTTCTCTTTAAATACCTTTGTAATCTTAATTAACCTCAAAATACAAGTAATGAATGCAGGATCAAATAGGAAAAAGAAGTTGTAAAATGTCTGTAAAGCTTGAAGTAAAAGAATTGCTTTTAGTCTAGCTAATCTAAGACTAAGTTGGGCTTAATCAAGTCTAAACTTAAATAATTTTTATTTAACATTAAGCTTTGAGTTTTAATCTGAACTTAATATTGTTGCTTGTTTCACCTGTCATATATTGATCTAATTACTTCTTAGCTCTGAACTCTGTTTCTGTTTTCAGTCAGGGGAATGTACATAAGCTGCCTTGCTGTCTTTGCCTTGTGGGAGGAAAAAAAAAAAAAATCATTATCTATATGGTGATCCAGCTGCTGGGGTGTTTTGCCCATATATCTAAATTCAAGCTGGCCAGCACTGGTCTGCCTGGTCTGCTGGTGACTGCGCGGCACTTGCAGCCAGCAGAAAACTGTCTGTGTGCTCTGTTACACGCTGTAAGTGCCATCTCACTTCGTTTTAGGGTCTCCATGTACTTTATAGATTTCAAATCTACGGTAGTGATTAAGAGACTCAGATCTCTTAATCTGAGTGATCTCTTAATCTGGTAGTGATTAAAGTCTCAGAAATGCGTAACAGATATAGTCATATAAAATTTGTGTTAGCACACAGAGGTTAAACAACGTTGCAATGAGATCTGCCACTGTTTCACAGCAGAAAATATAAGGAAGGAACTGAATGTAGTTATTTTTGAGACAGAGAAACTTGGTTTCTTTTGTCTCTAGTAAAAATTTGTTGCTGCTAGATATTTCTAGACAGATTTTGGAAAATGAGTTTTCCAAAGTACTGATATTTAGGTGTCTGTGAATGTTACATAAAAATAAAGCTAAGCATTTGAAATAATAATGTTTAATATCATTAACCAGTTTCTTACATGAAGTAGTACTCAAATATTGCTCCAGGTCTATCTTTATATAACAAATAGGAGTTTCATTACGAGGATGCGGAGTAAAAGATGCCTTTCCAAAGACAAGTGCCTACCCACCACTTTAAACAGTGTTGGATGTAGCTGACTCTGAGGGGTTTGCATCTTAAAATATAAGAAAACAAAACCGAGAATAAACTTAAACCACTAAAATATCCCCAGATATGTTCATGAGCCCCTTCCACAAGACAAGAGTTTGCACACCATGTCTTCACTGAGTCACTCTTCAGCAGCGACTGCTGAGGTGAACCTCCTGCCTTGTGTAGGGTGGGAGGAAGGAGGCAACCTGAAGCAGCCTCACACGTGCCTCTGGGCAAGAGCTTGAACACCAGCTGGGGGAGGACAGCTTGCAAGGACAAATGTGTTCCTGTATGGGGCAGAGGCTCCTGCATCCCCTACCAGGGATCCCTCTGCTCCAGCTGGGCTGCGGTGCTGCCCGAGGCGATGGAGGGTGACACTGATGGCAGGCTATGGCTGGAGCCAGGGGTGCTCAGGGGTATGATAAAGTGAGGTCTCCATGGTGGGTGATTGGGGTGGTAGGTGTCGTAAGCATGGCAGCGGGATGGGCTCGGGAAGCACCAGGTCAGAACTGAGGGATTGACCAGCTCCTGCTGTTCAGGAATGGGATAGGGAAACTTCATCTCCAAACGCTACTCGGCATCCCAACTCTAAAGCATGCTTGGGTCCATGCACGATGGCAGAGGGCATGCTAGCCATTGCTCACTGGCTGGGGAACAGTGCCAATACCTTGTAGTTATTTTGTGTAGACAACTGGATATATGCTCAATTTCATTAATGGTGGTTCTTGACATAGAAATGGCCAAACAATGCTTATTTTCCACTTATTAACACAATTTTACCAAAGAGAGGCATATTTAGCCTGTTTTTTTCACATCTTTTTCCTATAAAAGTCAGTTTGCATTGGAAAGTTTGTTATTTACAAGCCAGTCCTATTTGTTTTCCTGTGCAGCAACAACTCTATGAATCAGCCCATCACAGGTTGGAGGGTGGGATTGTTTCCACCCATTTCCAGAGACAATACAGGTTATTTATGATGAAGGGCCTTGACAAGTTGTTCTTTTAATCACCAGATTGGCTTTTATCCCAAATGAAGATATAGTTTACTGACATATCTTGTTATGGAATATTTTAACGGGGTGTATGTCAGCCAAGCCGATCTTATCTATGTCCTACAAGCCTTTTATTAAAAATATTCCCATGGCTTCTCTTTTCCATATCACTAACCTGTGTGCTGGCTCTAGCCCTTGCCCTGTTTAAATGCAGCCTTGCACCGAAGCATGAAGGAGTGTGCAACCTCAGTTTTGTAGCCAAGGAGAATTAACTAAAGCCTGAGCTACTCTGGCTGCCAACCTGAGCTCCCTCCACTTAGTCCCCTCTTCCCACAGGAGCCAAGCACTGGAGCAGGGCTTGCCACACGTGGAAATTGTAAGGTTTTTTCAGAAGTCTGTGCTTCATCATCCTCACCCATCATCTTGAACTGGCATCTGCAGGTTTGCCCTGTTTGGCACTTGATGGGCTCAGGCAAATGAGATGTGGAGCCATCCTTTCAAAAGTAGAGCTCTATTCACACACATGGTTTAAGCATTGTGACATATGTGTTACATGAAAATGCAAATGATAGGATTGATGTACATGTTCCAGTATGCAGAGGTGTTTTATAAGAAATAAGGTTCGTTGAGGCTTTTTTGAATGCTTGGCACTAATTTAAAGAGCATCCAAATCACTGTGTACGAGCTCTTTGGCTTTTGGAAAGGGCTTGGTCCTCATGAATTCTTTCTGTGTTCCCTTTCTGGCCCCTGTAGGCACTAACATTGAGTTGGAGCCCAAACGAATCCTTGCAGTGGTGGAGAACACTGGTTAGGTGGCAGGTTTGGGGAGGTGAGCATGCTCAACTTGAGAGATCCTTTAAAAGCAGATGTTCCTTGCCATGACATCTGGCCTGCTCCCAGGGCTTGTGCACCAATACTCACTGAAATAGCTGCAAGGAGGTGTGGGTATGTGAAGAATGTGAAAACATGCTGTGCTTTTGGAGGTCATTGCTGGCAAGGGATGTTCATTACTGTAGTCTGGTACTATTCAGGGCTCTGCTGTTCAGTTTTGTGTTGAACGTGTGCTCTTGACTATAAACTGTAGCAAATAAAACAACTTACTCCTTTCGTCAGCCAGAAAATATTGTGCTCAGGGTGTGTTCCAGCCGAAGAGATGGTATTTTATTTTTTGACACAGACACTTCATTTTTCAGTTGGAGTTTAAACATAATAAATATTTAACTTCTAAGCTTTCTTGCTCTGGTTATTTCTGTGTAATATTTTACTTAATATTCAGTAAGCAAACAGAACTTTATTGTCAGTTTATGTATTTCTCTAATGTAGCTTTATACATTGCAGCTTCTGTTCTCAGTAGATTTCAGAAGAATGTAAACTTTTATCTTTTTTTGTGTTATGCCTTTGACCCTACTCTAAAGGATAGATATGTAGAGGAATGGTGATTTGGGAAAATATTTTACAAGAAAAGTGAACAAATGGGTATGGTTGGCTTGTTTGTATTGTGCTGGCAGAAACAAACAAGAGAACATCCTTCTTATGTTTGTGGTTTTACTGGAATAACTTTCACATTTGAAAAGCTTCATGCTGATTGTTTGGATGAAGCGAGTAGTAAACTTGCTAGTAATCTTGCACACGTGTACAGATTGCAGGAGGAAGGGGGGAAATACAGCCTGGGAACCAAAATTCAGAGAAAGAAAAAGGACTGGTGGCAAACGAACTGGCTTTAACACAATTTAACCTGCTGTTGCTTTATGCCGGCTTTTCCAGTCCTGTGTCATTACATATGTACCTTGTCATTTGAGGAGTAACGTTCTTGTTAGCCTGACATTAGCAAGCTGAATCAGTGGCAGCCAGGTTGTCTTCTTTTTACTGGACAGAATACTATTTCCATAGGACTCCTCTATCTCCTTCTTATCTTCTGGGGTTCAAACTGACTCCCCAGTGCTGTGGGAAGGGCAGTTCCTGTGTGCTGAGTGTGAACTAAATGGGGACTTTGTAAGTTCATATAGATGCTGGACATCAGAAGATCCCAAACCATAAGCCCATTTATCTATCTTCAAGGGAGTACGGAGCAGAAGAAGGAGAAATATGTGATAAAGACAGTAACACAAAGCGGACAGAATGGTAGGCATAGCAGAAATATCCTTTCTGTATTTAAAAAAATCCACAAAATCCTCAAAACCCAACAAAGTAATTACATGTTTGAAAACATGATTGCTATTTAAGTTGACTTTCTAGTTTTGTTTCTATATTTTTCTGAAAAATCTCTCTATATATATGTGTATGTGTGTATATATGCACCACATCTCTTTTCTTGTTTGCAATAGAAGTTTTGAATTTTTTCTGGTGCTTTTATACAGAGGATTTCAGAAACACTTTATTTTTTCTGACTAGATATCTCAGTGTTTAGAAGACCTGTATTTCACGGAACTTGTTACATTCTTGACTTCCTTACTTGTGTATTTCGAAGTTGAAGAACTATTTAAGGTAACGTAAGAAGTTTGACCAAAGCATGGTTTAGGCTGGCCCTGGGCAGACTTTCATCTGCCAGCACAGCTCCTTCATGACATCAGGATGTTTGAGTTTGCATTCATTTGTGTGTAAGGAAGACAGATGACATTCTTCAGGAATCTCCCCAAATGTATTTTTCTCTCTGAACTAGGACAGAGTTTCTTATTTCTGGGACACTCTTATCTTTGGGATATTTGCTGTTCTCGGTATGACGTGTTGTTTGTTCAGGTGAAATGCACCTATGTAGTGAGGTAGACCTGCCATGTATTTCAGTGAGCACGGGGTGCACTGGTGCCACTGCCCTGGGGACACCTATAGACCTTAAAGTCTCTGAGCAGCCTTGCCTGGGACCTCTGCCCAGTGGTCCAGAGGCTCCACTTAAGCTCAGGCCTGGGCCATGCCATTCCCAGCCCTGTTCCTTGCTCTCCCAGCTGCTTGATTTGTCTTTCCTGGATGGAGCCTGGAGGCACAGTGCAGGCAGCTTGCCTCCAGCCCTGTCTCCTGGATGAGCCCTAGACGTGTCCTGGCCTTGTCTTCAGTCCTGATACGGTCTCCTGCTGTTCCCCACTGGGTCTCTGCGTTGATCCCAGCCCTGACTCATTATCTTAGTTTGCTGGGGGCTGTCAACAGAGGCAGGCAGTTGGTGTCACCTACGCGGGTGCCCTGGGACTGCTCCTCAGGGGAGAGCCTCGCCTCTGCCAGAGTTGCCCTCCCCGCTATGGGGCGGCCACCCTCCCCCTCCCTGCTCCCTGCCATTTCCTATCAGGATTTATATTTCCTTTTTCAAGTGTATCAAAGTTGTGAACACAAACCGAACATTATTCCATTTCCCACTAGGAAGAAGGCTGACAAGACATAAGTAACCACGCCTGCTCCATGGACCCGGTAGCTCATGTTTTTTAATTGCAATATATGCTAGACATTTTGAAGTGCTTATTTACATAGTGTTTGTTTTTCTTCTCTTGAGATTCCATGCAAGTGTTAGCAGATGCAGATACAGTATGGTAGAAGGCTAGGCAGTCTGTTTTGTATAAAAATTATAATACACTTGGGATGGCTCTCAAATGGTACACTTGGGATAACCCAACTCAGTAGAGTGAGGTGCATCATTTGTAAATCAAAATAAAAAGAACACAGCTAAGTGATTTTTTTTCTGGCAGATGCTTAATTTACATTGTCAATTATAGCCAATGCATGCATATAAGAACAGTACTTCAATGTCAATATTATTGGCAAAAGCAAATGCTGGTCCTGAAAATTCTATAATATCCGTACATTGCTGAAATGGAAATCCTCTATTGTGGGTAATCTCTTTACAGGATAATTACCCTGTTAACGAAATGGTCCTGGGAAGAAGAGGGGTCCAAGAAAGCTGGTTGATTTTTCAAGGATCACCTTCTCCAAACTCAGCAGTGGTCCATCCCCATGTACGGGAAACCAAGCAGAGATGATCCTTCTCCTCTGCTCAGCATCGCTGAGTCCACACCTGGAGACCTGTGTCCAGTCTGGGCTCTCCAGTCCAAGGGAGACATGGACATACTGGAGACAGGCCAGTGAAGGGCCATGAATATGGTGAAGGAACTGGAGATTTTGTCATACAAGGGGAGGCTGAGGAAGTTGGGGTTGTTCGGCCTCAGAAAGGGAAAGCTTGAGGTTAGGGGGGAATCTTGCTGGTGTGCAGAA
Organism: Caloenas nicobarica; assembly: GCF_036013445.1. Taxonomy (NCBI): domain Eukaryota; kingdom Metazoa; phylum Chordata; class Aves; order Columbiformes; family Columbidae; genus Caloenas; species Caloenas nicobarica. The sequence goes on along the minus strand of NC_088248.1, from coordinate 45,250,659 downwards.
ATTCCTGGTTTTGGGGTGGAGAGGAGATGGAGGCAGACTCTTCTTAACGGTTCCCAGTGAAAGGACAGGAGGCAATGGGCACAGACTGGAATACAGGGAATTGCCTTTATATAAGAAAGCCAGAATCTCCTGTTGGATATTATTATTTACTTATTTGGTTTATCTGATGTGCTTAATGAGAGCAGATTTCCCTAGTGAAATGGGTTTAGAGCCTGTGTGCCCTGTACATCGATAAAAAGAGTTGGTGGCATCTCAAATATAATTAAAATGCAAATGTAGTTGTTAAAGGATCCTAGCCCATGCTGTTCCCTGGGAGCCAGGTTCCTTACCTCCCCTGTAGATTTTGTTTATATACAGTGCCTTGTTTTTCCTGGTTTCTATATATGTTTTTCTAAGTAGCTGGGTCAAGACTGAGTCCCTCTCTTTTCCAATCAGCTGGAAAAAAGCTGAGAGTAATGTCATCCCTGGGCGTATAATCTGGTGAGTGCCGAGTAGGAGCAGAGAGGTGATACCTGGCATTAGTGAGATGCCTATTTAAATATTGCATAGCTGGGACTTTTGCAATTTCACATTAATGACAGGATTCACGAAAAGTTATGTATGAGAGAGAAAGACTTTAGAAACCCTCTTTCCAGTGAGAGACAAGAGGAAATCAGTTCACTGAAGTTTCTCTGAGAGAGGGCTAAAACGTGTGGTTTATGGCCTTTAGAAACCCAGATGTGGAGATAGGTGTGATAATGAAGGATTAATTAGCATCGTAGATAAAATCATAATGAGTTTTGGTGGTTGGCAGATGGAAGCTAGATGCATTCAGGACAAAACATGAAGTCACCAGTGTCTGAGGTGGTGTATTTCTACATCACTTGATTCCTTAATCCAAAACTGTGGATGTAATGTGAAAAATCACTTGTCAGAGTCTGGCTGTGTCTACACGAAGTATGGTGCAATAGGGATAAACCAGCAGAGCCCAACCGTGGCAGAGCAGCTGATGTCCATGCTGCCTGTGCTTTGGGGCTTTATTTGGACTTGCTTTAGTGATGTGGAGTCTGTGCCCATTAGCAGCTGCAGTCAATCAGGTGCACTCCTGGATTATGTGCTTCCACTTCCTTTCCTGATAAAGGAATTTATTTTGCATTTCTGAGCCCCTCCACAATTGAACCCAAGCGCAGTTAAAAGGGGACTATCAGCAGCTTCACAAGTACACTCCTCTGTGCTAAAAAGTTATTATAGACTCATTCCTTTTTTAAAAACGCTATTTTGCAGAAGGTCCTATGCTGGCTATACTCCAGTATAAACTGTAGCATCAGGAGACAGTGGCTGCCTTCATGTAAAATAAAAGTACCTCCAATAATTTACAAAATATTTTATATATATTTATATATATACATGAATGTGTATAGTCTTAACTCCTGTACACGCCTAACCCAAATACTGCCCATGAAACACAGAACTGTGTCAATGCAGAGTGTGCAACAAGCACAGCGGGACTTTGAGATGTGGGCTGATGATTTACAGGTCGAATGGAGTGACGAGGCACAGGGCCAAACCAAGGTTCAGGTGACTGTCAGAGGTCACTGACATGACCCCAAGAACCTTTGCTTTACCAGGGTGCACCTCAAACGCGCGGCCCCCTCACAAAGTTCAGTGGTGGCGACGGGGTGACTCCCCGCGTTGCAACAAGGTCATTGGCTTCATCCAGTGCTTTCGTACTGAAACATAACGTCCTTTTAGCCTGTTTTTATGGACGCAGATGTCTTTGGCAAAGCCGCAAGAACCCTTGCGAGCTGCCGCCTCAGCTTGGCGAGGTGCAGAGCGCTGTGTGCGGTGCCTGTGTTCTGCTCACTTCCCCCCCTTCCCCTGTAACGTACAGTATTTCCACCCCCCTCACCGGGGTTTTGGATTAATTACTGTAGCACCGCGGGCCGGCGCTGTGACACGGGGGCGCTGCCCCGGGCGGCGGGGCCGGGCTGGGCCGTGGCCCCCGGGCTGGGGCGGGGAAGGAGGCGGGGCGGGAGGCCAGGCGGCCGGGGCGGGCCGGGCCCCAGCGCCGGCGGAGGGGGCGGGCTCGGCACACGCACACGCCGCTCCCGCCGTGCTCGGCTTAAATAGGGTGGCGCCGGGGGAGCCGCGCGGAGTCGTGGTCGTTGTTGCCGCCGCGGCGGGGAGGTGAGCGGGGCTTGGGGGCGCCGCCGCCGCCCGGGGGCGGGGGACGAGGCCGCGCACCCGGCCGCGCTGAGGGGCGGGCGGCGCTGCCGCCGGCGCGGGGCCGGGGGCTGTCAGGGACGCGCCGGCCGCAACCTGCCGGGCTGGCTCCGCCGGGGCCTGCCGGAGCTGCCGCCGCCGCCCGGCCCTTGGCCGCGGGGCTGGGGCGGCCTGCGCGGCCGTTGTCACCTGCAGGGCCGGGCGGGCGGCGGGTGCCGGCGGGGCGGTCCCGCCGCCGGTGCCCTCAGGCTGCCGCTCTGCGGCTGAGGGCTGTTCCCTTCTGCCCCGCGGTGGGATCAGCGTCCCCCGGAGCCGGCTGGGCTTCCCCCCGCGCAAAAGCCTTCAGGGCAGCGCAGCCGGCTGCCTCCGGCCTCCCCCCGCGGCTGCGGCTGCCCCGGCGGCAGGGCATTGTTCTGGCTCCAGCGCTGCCCTCTGCCCCGGCCCGGCCCGGGGTAAACAACTGGGGCCGCGGGGTGGTGGCCCCGGGCGGCCCCGCTCCCCGAGCAGCGCTGCCCGGCCCAGCACCGCGCGGGGGAGCGCGGTGCCGCCTGGCCCCGGGGGGTTTAACGTTTCGTTACTGGACCTTGTCTCCGAGTAGGTTGTTCTTAGGGGCATGAATGCAGCATGTGCTTGGAGCAGCCTTTTTTTTCTTCTTTTTGAGCAGTTGAGAGCACGTATGGAAACGTAGCATGAGGCGAACTGGCCTAAAATGGAAGGTTGATTGACTTTGACTTTGCAGGCCTCCTCTCTGCTGTTAGGTAGGACTTGCAGTGCTACAGCACAGGGGTTTAGCCGGGTTACACGATGCTTTTATTCTCGGGTGCATACATTTCGTGTTCCTGTTGAACAGGAATTGCAACACCTGAAGCCTTCAGAATTTCTAAAGGGCATGTCTGTGAGCTGTCTGGGGTATCGTAGTCACCCTCTTTGGATCTAGTAATCCCTCTGAACATATGCCTCGCGTGGGTTAGAGTCTGAGGTATGACGGTCACGTCCTGTGATAGGAAAGAGTGACATCTAAAGAAACTGCTATTGAAACCCCATGGTTCTGTATCCGTACCTGAGCTACTCCGGGTGGTGTTAGCAGACTTTTCATCCACGTTGCTTTACAGGGAACCCTGCAGTCTGCTGAGCCTGCTCAGGAGTGTTTGTATTTGCCTCTCTGGAACGTGTTCCCAAACTCGTGAGCTGAGGTTTCTTGCCCCAAGATAGTTGGATCAGGTTTCTTGGATCATGAAATTCTGAGCGTAAGAAGGCATTGAGTTTACTGAAAAATACCTTTCTTTTCCTCTTGCAATAGTAGCACTATAAATAATGCAAAACCTGAGATACAAAGTTCATCATGGAACCATAATGCTACTGCCTGATTCTTTGAAATGCAAGGATATGTAGCTTGCTTATAGTGGAATATGGAAATGTTTGAGGATGGCTGATGGGGAAAATCTACAGCATGTAATTATGAGTAGCTGTTGTGTGTAGCGTACTCAATTCAAGATCTTGAGCAAACGGCCTTGGCCTATTCTGAGGACTGCATGATTATAATGAATATAAAAGGCAGCTTCTAAATTTGTTGGATGCTGTTTTACAACCACAAATTGGCCAACATGAGGTTGGAAGTAAGTCTTCAGTTCTTGAGAAGCAAACCCTCAAGTAGCCTTTTGCTTCAAGGGCAAGTACAAGGTTGGTATCGGAAAAACAAAACCAGTAATTCAAAATGGAAGGAAAGGCAACTTGAAAATACTTATCTGAGTAAGTGACTCTTGTCTCTTGAGTTTCTGTACCTGACTTTCCTGCCTCATCGCTCCACTAGAAGTTAATACCTCATGGGATTTTTTTGGAGGAGATAGAGGTGGGTTATACCTTCTCTATCATGGGTATGTTAACCTCCGGTGGGGCGGACCAAGTGGTTTCTTCTCTCTCTCTCTTTCCCCCACAAAAAAGGACCACTTTGACTAATGTGAGTAATAACAGATAACAGTAGGTTATTGTGTTTTGCTTGTTTTTTCTAAATCATGGTACTACAGTTGATTGAAATGGGTAGACTCAAAACATCTAATAGCGTCAAATTTTTCGAAGGTGCAGCAGACAGGGAGAGAGATTCTGGCCCAAGGAGATATATTGTTTGATAAGTTTGGCTTCTGGTAGTCCTATGAATAGACTGCCTGCTACATCCTACTTCCCTGCTGTGCTAAATTACAAGTTCAGATATGTTAAATATTTTAATATGTTAAATATAACCAGTGGTAACTCCCCAGAAATCCTTACAAAGAGGAGGGGAGGCGATTTGTTCATTGGTAAGTGGTTTTGCTTGGGAGTTTACAATGCCATGTGGCTCCGGGAAGCCCTGCTGTTACAGCGTTGACCTTTACAGGCGGCAGGCTGAACCCTGGCTGCAGATGGGGGCCTTGCATTTCTGCAGATCCCGCCTGACTCCTGAAACAAGGACACTCAATAACACAGGGCGTCTGCTTTCTCTTGCTGCTTTTCATGTTGGGAGATATTAATCTACAGAGAGTAAAATATGATAGTAAAATACTCCTCTTTGGTTAGGATTTGAAGTTTAATAGTACTGGTAGTTTGTCCAAAACTGACTGAAAACAGCTTGCATGGTGATTTAGAGGAAAGACAGTTTTTGTAGTTGGACTGTTTAAGGCTTACAGCAGAAACACATGATATTCTGTTTGCAGAAAAGGACTTCTGGCTTTTTATATGAAGTGTTGTTCCTAAACCCAGAACTCTGAAGATTTTTAGTTTAGTACTACATGTGCCTTGTTTCCAAAACTCTGCTTCTGCAGTTGGGATGCATTAATAGCCTGGTGAGGATGGACTGGCTTCCTAGGAAAGTGAGAAGAAAATGTTTACTCTCACAGACTCAGAGGAAATAAGGGACACTTTAATACCTGAGGTCAAGGGGTTGCTTGGTTTGTCATACTCTTTCTTGTTATGTTGGTGTTGGGAGGTCACTCGATGAACCAGTTGCTTCTCCTAAGCACTTACTGATCTGTCTGGTCTCATAGTGTTAAGGGTTATGTTTTGTTAAAGATCATTCTGACTGTAAACACTATCTAGTGTGATGCAATGCAGGTCAGTGTGCCTGACGCAGGTTGCCTTCTGCCAGACTTCAGGTGGCAGAAGTATAAGAAACTCATTCTTGCAGTCTCAGATGAGCACTTGAAGCATGCATTAAATTGATGTTGCATACTAGGCTTTCTGAGTAGTAGCTTTGTCCTGGGAGGAGTAGAATGAATAAGTTGGTATGATCTACTCAAGCTGTTAATGCCACCAGAAAGCTGCTGGTTTGTAGTAATTTGCATCTGTAGGGTGACCCTCATCTAAACTGTAGTTGGATCGAGGTTAAATTAAGAGTTGTGCCATGATGTACTCACAAGTCAGAGTTGTAGGGATGCAGTTCTAATGGATGGTAATTTAGGCTGCAAGTAGATATTTGTAAGCATCTTTGAAGATGAGAAGATGATAAGACTGTTTAGTGACACGTGTGTAGGTATGGATCAAACTTAAATCAATCACTGTCTGAAAGGTTTCAGTGGGAAGTATTGGTTTTCCTTGGGTTACCAAGTGCTGCTGAAGGACTGTAATTGCACAAAAGGCATTGAGCAGGTTCTTGTCACGTGGTTCAGCTTCTGAACTTGAGTAAACTCCAGTGACCTCATTGGTGTTCACTCAGATTACTTGTTGGACATCATTAAGAGGCAAGAATGCAGGTGTTGTTCCATTTGATTGCAAGAGGATTGTAGCCAAATGTCTGAGGGCAGAGCTGTGACTTTCCTTGTCGATGGGGACAGAGCCTTGACACATCAGTATCAGATGTAGTGCTCCTTAAAGGCTGCAGCAAGAATCTTAACTTCAGTTGCAGCTTATGAAATAAATCACCATGGCCCAACTGATGGGGCTGAATCCAGCTTGTAGGCAGCTTCCCTCTGGTCCTGCCTTGTCCCAAATGCAGGAACAGAAACTGAATCAGCAGAGGCAACCTGAACCACTGCATGATGCCCTGTGGTTGCCCAAAGCCAGACTAGGGAGCTGAAGGGAGCTTGGAGGTGGGGAGCTGAATACTAAGGACCTGCTGGTTCCTCTCTGTGCATGGAATGGGCTCCTCACTAACAGCTTTTTAGTTCCTCCCTCTTTACGGCTGCAGGAAAGTGAATCTGTTAGTTACTGCTTTAAAAGGAGGATTTAGAGCTCTGAAGCCTGGCTGGGTGATCCGGGTGATTCTGGGTAAGATATTTAGTTTTTTTAATTGGGGACGGTGGGGTGTAGGAGGAGGGCAGAGGAGTGGATTAGACAGTTCAACATTACTTGGTTTGTTCAAGAAAGTCCTTTGTGGCTAAGGGGAGACTGTCACGTCATAAATGACATGACAGGCTGTACCACAGAAGACATCTTGCTGTTGTGTTCATGTTATACAGGACTTAAACTGAGGATTCTCCTTAGTCTCAATTGCCTATGCTCTTTTGCTGTATCTTGAGGGTGTTTGTGGTTTCCTTGCTGGTTACGGTTTGGCTCTATCACAGGTGGCTGCAAGACCTCAGTCAAGTTATTGTCTTGACTGCAGGGTGGAGGAAGAAAATCCTGGGAAGACTTGCATGCAGTGTTTGGAGTTGTATGCTTAAGGTGTAGTATTAAAGTGTCCATTCCTTTCCACGGCTGTGCTGTCTTGTTTCCTTCTGGGAGCTAATGGCTGTCTGGTCGTCCAGGCGAGAGTTTATCTAGCTGAGAATTAGCATCAGAACTAGCCCAGCAAAATGGCGTTGCCCAGATCGCCTCCCTAGTGTGACTGCACAACCAGATAAGTACCTGGCCAGCACGAAGAGGGTTGTGGGACTGTGTATCTGGCATAGGTTGGACTGTCTCAAATTTAAACTGGTTGTAGATGCACTCTGAGATTGGGATTATGCATTTTATTCAGACAAAATGTATTTCCCTTGTTAATAGCCAAACCTATTCACATCCTCTTTTATACTAAATAAAGGAGCTAGAACATGATTCTGCACTTGTTCTTTCAAAGGATGGGTGGAGAAAGACTTAAGTAAAACAGAGATCCATGGGAGCTAAGCAGCATAACCTGGAACAGTAAGAGAACAACAAACTACAATGGCAAGTAGCTTTCAGGATAACTGCAAGATATATGGGTGGCTGATCCCCTGTTCCAGCATATCATAGTGAAAACATCCTAGGGCCATATTCCTCATAATAAGAGAGGCAACTTGTCTTGTGGCTTTCTTCTGCCTGTAAGAGCCTGTGGAAATAACACAGCCAATTCTTTTACACCATGTGGTGGGCCTGCCTTTATGGCAGGCCACTGCAGTGCTGGTGTGCCGTTCATCTAAATATTAGGAGAGAGAGGAGGAAAGGCCGTTGGTTCCTGGGGTTGTTTTCTTTGCAATACAGAAGCTGACGACTGCTCTCCTGTTCTCTTCGGTTGCGCTCGAACGATGTCTGGCTATGGATAGACAATAGGCAGGCTGCTGCCTGCTGTAAACAGCCCATTGTATGCCGAGAGTAGGAGCAGCAAAGAACGGCAGAGTCCTGCCAAGTTGCGTCGTTGCCTTGAGATACTGGCTCTGCTGTAAAGAATGAGCTTTGGGTGCTGTGGGGCGCGTGTGTGTGAGCAGAGAGAGCTGGCTTTGTCTGAGCCCTACAAAACTCCTTAACCGAATTGATACGATGGTTTCATGGGCTGGATTTTGGGAGCTGCTGTTTCTGTGGAGGTAGTCAGGACAGGTAGTTATCTGTGAAGCAGTTTTGCCCTGCTATTAAAACCACTTTCCCATATCTATCTGGTATTGTTTCTAAACGTATGAACAAACTAAAGTCTACTGGTTACATTGAGGAAAAAGTGCTTTTGACCTCAAACGTTGTCCCTTCTGCTCCAAGTTTTTTGCTACGTGTAGCAACCTGAGTATCACAGACTGGTCCTTCTCTTATCTGGGATCTTCTTCCTCTGGGTCTCCAGCTGTGATGTCCAATCATTGGCTATGTCCTGTCTCACACTGTGGCTGAGTTTCTGAGTCCGTTTCTTGTGGTCCAAATCTTGTCTGGATGAGAAGCAGTTGCAGGGCCTGAGTAGCTTTTTTGTTTGTCTTGAATGAACAGACTTAGTGGGATCCTTCCTTGAGGAAAAGGACTGAAAGCCAGATCCTAGCTCCACTGGGAAGATTGTTGTATCTCAGTCTAAAGGCTCTGAACTGCTCTCCTGGGTCACATTAATGACTCTAGATGTCTGACAGGATTGGAGCATGAGCCAAGTAAATACTGAGAATGGATCAAAGAAAGCTGGGAAGTGTTGAAGCCTCCTTTCCTGATGGGGTGCATTTGGATGCATATGCTAAGAATGTGAATTTATTCTCTGTTGCATCTGGCTTTGTCTTAAATACAGGAAACAAGTTTATATGACTTAGCAGATAGTGTTAAAGCTGGAAATTGCATAGTCTTGCAGAAAGCTCTATCCACCTTGGTTTTTGTGCTGATGAGGCAGAAGGTGTAATAAAAAAGTCATCCCTCAATATAAACCTAAGCAGTAAAATGTATCATTAGGTATCTGGCAACTTGCAGTATAACAGCTCAAGAAATGCTGTGTGTTACAGGCTTCTCTACAAACAACTGGACAAGCAAATGACAAATAGTGATGTCCATCTCTTTTCACCTAGGCTGAAACCTAAGCAGCTCCTTGACTATGATGGGACTTTTATGTGAATGAACTGATCGCGTTTACATCAGTTCTTGTTGGCTGTAATGGCATCACAGCCTTTTGATAGAGTAGCTCTCTAATTACATAGCTTTCCAAAATCATACAGAGTGTGTGTGCAGGACACATGACGAATGCAGAGAGGTAAGCAAGTATCTGTTGTTTAAAAAGTCAAAGGTGCTTATTATGGGGCTTGAGGAGAAAAGAGCTAAGTTTGCTCTTAGCCCTTACATGCATTATATCTCCCTTTTTCTAGTTTCGTAACATGGTGTCTATGATGTACCCAAAATTAACTTGTAAGCCAAGACTTCTGTGTTGGAATGAGTTTTTATTCTTACTGTTCATCTGTGTATATTAAAACTTAAGAGGTAGATTTCATGCCTGCAATGCTAATGAGCATGATTTGATGCATAAAAAGCAACAGCATAGTAATCCTAAGTATTAAGTTGCTAACTGACTTTTTTTTTTTTTTTGATGCCATGGGAAGATGAAGAGGTTCCTCATAAATATATTTAGTTCTTCTCTACCTTCCATTACTACAGCCTGATGTGTTGTGGATTTTGAGCACAGCCTGCTGTGTGTCACAGTGCAAATAACCAAACAGCATTTCTGTGGTGGACCTGTGCTGCCTATCTAGGTGATGCAGCCCTGTACCCTGAGGCTATGCCATAAAAGCAAAGAGAAACCGGGGGAGAGGGGGCAGTGCCTGCAGCCTGGGGAGCGCTCAGTGGGCCCAGGACCCTTCCAGAGATGGAACTTGATTCCATCCTGATGCGGCCCTCATCCGTGACCTTACTTCAGCCTGTCCTCCTGCTAACATTGTGAAACCGTGGGCCCTTTGAACTGTTTTCATGGCTTTTTTGCTGTCTGTAGCAAATCCTTGTCCAAATACTGGTTAGACTTTTTGTGAACAAGACAACTCTACTGTTGCCTGGTTGAATAACTGATTGCTGCAGTGAAGATTTCAAGGGCAGACTGTAAACTCTAGAGGTTTTCCTGTAGAAATATGAAATCTTAGCCTGGTGTGGCTGGTTTTAAAAGCTAATAAGCATGTCATTCTGCCTGTTTGGATTTCTGCATCTCCTACGCTGCCATCCTGCAGCGGCGTATTGTTACACAGTACATTCTAGCTGTTCAAACACATATTTTGAACATTCTTTAGGTCTTTTGTTTGATTTTATTGTCCATAGGAAACGGCTGGACCTAAATTATCCGAGTAAATGCTTCTCGGCTCTTCAAGCAAGCAGGAAAGTGTGGTTTCCCCACCACACCTGCCTGACAGCCGCCGTTCCCAGCCGCCGCGGGTGCAGACGCTGGGCTGGTGACAGGCGCTGAGCGCCGCTGCCAGCCGGGCGGGCAGGGACCCGTCAGCGGGCGGTGGGGTGACCGGCAGCGGGTTGCCATTGGCCCCGGGCAGGCGGGCGGCCTGCCGCTCACCTTTCACCTAGTGGGCAGGAGCTGGTGGGTTTGGCATGTGACAAACGTCCCCGGAGACCTTGGATGTAGAGGAGAGCACTAGCTGAGCCGACTGCAATCCATTTTTTTGTTTTGTTTTGCTTTTCCCCCCTCAGCTGGTTCTTGCTTTGGAATATTCACGTCAGCGAGTGCTGGTGGGGAGCTGCCTCTTTCGGCTTTTCCTTCTGTGTGAACGTGACAAATCAAATGTGCTTCCTGTGCTTGATTGTATTGCTGTGCACTGCTGCCCTGGGCCTCCTGAGATGCTGCGTTACTCTGCCTCATGACCAGAGAGAAATTACTGGCATGGTGCTGCGAGAAATAGGAAGCTTGCTGGCATAGAGGAGCTGTGGGAGGATATCAGCTCTGAAGGCAGCTTGCTGTGGCGACCTTTCTGTGCACAGCTGAAGGGAGAGTAGAAAAGAGAGGGAGTTTATCTTACCAGACTTAAAAGATGAAAAAAATCCTGTTCCTGCTATGCTATGATAGTGTTAGGATGCTCTCTGTTGGGTTAATGCAGGCAAGTTAACACCTTGCAGCTCTGTCCTCCCTCTCCCAGACTTCCCTGTTTGACACTCACTGTTTAAACAGCCTTATATTAATAGTACAGCTACTCTACAAATAACTGTTTTGCATTTGTGAAAAGCTGTCCTTCAAAAAAAAAAAAGGGCAAAAGTTTTGTTAAAGGGCAGTGTCTGTTAAAAGCAATATGAAAACCCCACAGAAATTGTCTCCTGTCAGCTCTACCTGTTTTCCAAGTAATGACTTGCTTACTTGATCACAGCACAGAAGTCTGAAGGTAGTGCCTGCCCAGTAGCAGATCAAATTGTTTTGGTAGTTGAACAAAGCATACATCACCCTCCCACAACAACAGTGAATCGAAAGAGAATTTCAAATCTTTGTGTGTAACTCTTTCATATCAACAGGTTCCAACACTGGGAAAACCGCACTGAACTGCAATGCAAGCACATGAGTTGTTTAGAAACCTACGAATGCCAGAACTTGTGGATGTCAGACAGTATGTGCGCACCCTTCCGACAAATACGTTGATGGGATTCGGTGCTTTTGCAGCTCTCACAACCTACTGGTATGCAACAAGACCGAAAGCACTAAAACCAGCATGTGATTTAGCAATGCAGTCTGTGGAAGTAGAGGTAAGTGTCATTTGATGGACGCTGTTCTCTGAATTTTGAAGCCTAAGGCAGCATTGAGAGAGACTAAACACTGATTTATGTAAGAGCGTTTCTAAACTTGCATTGTGCGGGGAGTATATTTCAGGGCATTTTTTTTTTTTCCTGAAATGTGTCTTGAATTCAGTTTTTGGGCTTTTTGAATTTGAAAACCAATTTGAGGGTTGAGGTCAAATGGTAGTAACTAGCATGGGAGAAAAAGACTTTCTGCTGAGAACTGAGCTTCTGATCTGACTGGTGGCAAGGAACTTGTGAGTGTTAGAATTGCCACAGTGTAGTTTTCAATTCCTCACCACATATTTAGGTGATCACCTATTAGATTAGGTGTTGTGGTCAGAGTATGTATGCGAGTGTGTACTGGTTAGGCTGATACTTTTCTGTTATAATATTTAGTTTATAATAGCTGACAGGTGAGACTTTATATTGGGCTACAGGCATGAGGTGGGTACTAACTGACCTCAAATGATCTGTGCTAAAGATATATTTGTCCTGCCAGGAGAGAGATCTCAGCCACAAAGTAAGTTGAAATTAAAGCAACCACCTGCTAAACTCTGGATGTGCTAGCTTAGCTTTGTCTTACGCTTTTTAGAGGCAGAGTTGCTGTTAGGTGGTGTTTTTTTAATAGTACAGTCAAATATGGAAACAGTCTGACTGGGAACTGTTGCTTAGAAGCAAATATAAACAACAGATTACATGGTTAGTGTTTTCTGAGCAGCATTTATATCAATTCCCCTGTTCACTACAGAGTCAAGATTTTACCACTTATCTCATTCTTTCAAGAATGCCTCTGTATTTTTTTCAGGGCAGACAAGGTGCTTCCTCCTTCTGAAGAAATGAGACAGCTTTGAAAGGTTGTGATCTTCAAGAGAGATACTTAGAAAATGTAGGATTGTAAGGCTGACCGTTTCTTGGATTACTCTTGCTAGTCAGAAACTACCATTATAGATGTTATTTATGTATACTTCCAACCAAAGTTTCCCTTTACAGCACATTTTTCTGTGTGGATAAACCACATCTAGTTGTCCTGTATCAAATGCAGTTAATATGACATCTTGTGCCTAAAAGTAGATGTGACTACAAACTGATGTAAATAAATGTGGCAGAGCAGTTTGGAATTTACAATAGGTAAACTTCCATGAGCTTCAGCAAAGCAAACTCCTGTCATAGTCTCAAATCAGGCACTTTCTTTCCAATGTTTCATGATACTGAGATTAAAGAATAAAGCATTAGTTGGCCCCTCCGTTCAAAAGTTTAGTTAGTACCATTTATTTCCTAATCTTCTTCCTAGTTTGGTATACAGTAAGCTTACTGACTTGTCACATTACTATAGCAAGTAATGGTCTCCTATTAGAAGCACACAAAGTGGAAACAAAAATATGCCCTGGCAATGAGATAATTGCCCAAAATACCTCTTTTCAAGGAACATGTGTAGAGTGAGGATCTGGAGGTTAGATCTTAATCCTGTTGGTGACCTTTTCCAATCCTGACAGCAGCCACTTAAGACAGTGGGTGGAATAGTCTTGTAGAGCAGCACGTGTTGGCGGTGGGAATAAACTAGTAGTGAAAGCTTTCCAGCTGTGGTGGGCCTCACTAGTCAGTGTAGACTTCAGCAGATTTGGAGGACCTTGCATTGGAAGATAGTAAAACAGTGGCTCTTAACTAGCCTTAAAACAAGTGACAAATGCTTATTTGCTTGAGACTCTTGACAGCAGTCTCAGTTCACTGCCTTTACCTCTTCAAGCTAAATTGCTTGTCACTGCTGGATTCTGTGACTGAAATAATTGTTTGGTGTAACATAATACTTCACTAAACTACTTAATGCATCATTGATCCATATTGTAGTACGTAATTAACATCAGCTCTCTGATCAGAGCAAGATAGGTGTAACAGTGTTATTTTTCATTGCCTCTTCAGAAAGACATTTTAATGGAAAGACTGAACAGCAGTAAAACTTAAATGAAAAACAGCTGTGTTAGCATGTCTTGGTGATAAAAGAACTCAAACTTTGAGAACATTTTGAGATGAGCAATATCTGTTGAGTTTTGTTTATTGACTGTTCAGATACAGCCCTTAATGTAATGTTGCAAACTGTACCAAACTGTAATCAAATGAGAATATGTGTTTTTGAAGCCACTTTCAAGTGTCTGTTAGAATTGGTACTTTTATAACAGTAACAAGAGTGTAATACAGTGCCTGGGATTCAGTTTCTCACTACATTTTGCTCAGTATTTCACTTCACATAGTCCATTCTCTTCTACGTGTTTTAAGATGGATTGTCACTTCCATAGAAGAAAAATATCAAAAACTGCTCTCAAGCAATACAATATTAAAAGGTCTAGGGAGTAAGAAATGTGCTCCAAAAAAGACATGACATAAGACAATTCCTCTACTGTCTTAATATCTAATCTACCTGTTCATTAATGATGATAATTTTGAACTATAAATAAGCTCCTACTTAATTCTTTCTTTGACTTATTTCCTTGGCCTCTAACAAAGTAAAATGAAGTCAGTGACTGGAGTAGGATTTCTACGTGTTCTGATAATAAATCTTTGTAACTTTATATGGGAGGAAAAAGATCCTGTTTACTGCTCTTCCAGGTCACTTCCCATCTCTGGAAGGCTTTGATTTGGTAGGCCAGCACCCAGTGACCCATTTTAACCATCACTGAGCGAGCGTACAGATTGCACATTTGGTTGAATATCAGTACAAAGAGTTACTGAAAGTATCAGCTCTTCTAGAGTAAATGGCACAATTAAAAGATGTGGACTACAATCTTTAAAGTTTGCATACTACGGTTACATTTCACTGAAAGAAACCCTCTAGTTTGAAAGCTCCCGACCTGATCTCTCTTCAGGGGAATTTCTTAGAGGTAAAGGTGAGAAACTTTCAGGATCCACTTGAATCCCTTGTCTGTAGGAGGGCTGACAAGATTAATGAATAGTAATTCTAAGTAAAATCTGACTAATGTGAGACTGCATTGCCAAGACTTGTGCTATATTCAGTTGTGCACTATCCTGTTAAGAATTTCAGTGCTACAGTAATGGTAGAAATAGAGCGTTGGTTCTGTGTTTTGCAAAGGTTGTGCACCCTTAATGTCTGTAACTGTAGGCACACCTAGATCTATCTGCTTGTAGATTGCTCTTTCCATTGGTGATTGACAGCTGAACAACTCTGGCTATTGATTTGTGTGGGTATATGGCTGTCAAATATATTAAATCTTGCTTTAAAACCCCAAATACTTCTATTTGGCTCAAGTTCTGCTAAAGCATGTAGGACGACATACAAATGCACTAGGATGTCAGTATTTTCTATTAGTAAGCACTTGGATTTGTGACTCGGTCTTTTTTTTTCTTACCTTAATAAAAGACATTCAAATATGGAGAGAGGTATTCAACTAATGAAAACTTTTAAACCTATTTGCATTCTCCTGATGCATTACCCAGAACTCTATCTTGCCTTGTCTTTCAAGAATCACTTGATTAGATGTATGCATGTCTCACTATTAACTGACCAGTTTTATCTGTTTTGTGCTTACCGAGGGATTAGCATGATTAATAGTATGACTTGGTTTGAAAACTCTAGTTTATACTACTTGCTGCTCAGAATATGCATGTGGGTGACCTAAGCAGTACTTGCTAGTGTACTTGGAAATTTGGTCTCTTGCATCTGAGGCGTGGTGAAGCCAGTGGTGTGTTTTGGCAGTACTGCTAATCCTAAACAGCCTGGGTCAACAAGAAGCCAACCCACGACTTGAACAAAATCAGCTAACTTTTCTGTGACCCAAATAGGCATTAATAGAGTAATATACACCTTTGTTGTAGAATAAGTGTGTTTTTTTTCAGCTGCTGCTATTCTGAACCAATGCCAAGGTTTTCACTTAATGTTCAGCACTTGCTGTTTAATGGGTCAGTTCCCTGCAACTCCTGAGCTGCTGCTGCAAGGGCTGCCTGACATGGGTAACCAGAGGCTGTTCTCAAGTTAATAAGGTTTTATTGCCTGGCTCACAATCAGCCAGACATTCCAGTCTTGAGATTCAGATGTTTTGTGATTGTAATGACCAGTGATTTTTAGAAACATTTGCTGCAAACAGAACTTTCTCTGATGTTGCACAAATATTCTGGGTAAGGACCCTTTGGACAGGCTGTTAAAATAGTAGTTCTTGCTACTCTCAAGCAAAATGTAGACCAATACCATAATATTGCATGGTAGATGGGTTCAAACTGGGAGCATGAGGTAAGGTCTAAATTATCTTCAGCATATCCAGGTGTATTTCACTTTATCTCTGAAGAATAATATTAAACTCCTGATTGTCTTCACACAAGGAGATGGATGTTTTTCAGCAAAACTCTTCCTCTAGGGCTGCTAAAAATTTGGTTCATTTTGCTTTACTTTGGGAAAGAGAATAAAGCAAGTAGACCCATAAGTTGGTTATGTTTCCCTTTACTGAAAAGTCAGGAGAACTGATGGGGTCTTTTCAATAGCAATCGGTTACAGACTTTCTGGTGTGATTTTTTTTTTTTTTTTTTTCTCCTTTTTTTTCCCCAGAAGGGCAGTGCAGTCAGTCTTGTATCTAAGCAGTGTGCTGTCTGATAAGTCTCATCCTTGAATTCGATTAGTGCTTCAGGCATGGCAAAAACTGTTTTCGTGGTGCCGAGTAATAGGGCATGTAAACAAAACAGTAGTAGCTCAGGTGAGAAGAAAACAAGTATTTCTTGACTGTTGCCAAGGAACAGCTTAGGATATTATATTTCACCTGAGGCAGGAATTGTAGCACATCAAATATAGTATTGATACATTGCTCTTGTTGAGTTACCTATGGCTGTGGTTACAAACTACCTTGTGCGGCCTTCTTTGGGTTACCTCCAGAGGTGGTAAAACTGGGAAAATCTAGAAGCTGACCTTGGTTCTCCAAGATCTGGGCAATAAAGCAAGAGTCTTGCACTTCTTTCTAGGAAGAGACATGTACTAGTGATCAGTTCATTTTCTATAGAGTAGATGTTGGTCTGAGTGCAAGTATGCTCTTGAATTTCTACGAATTTTTAGAGGTAAGCCAGTCATTAACTTGTTCTGGGTCATGTTCACAGTGTACATTTCTGCTTACTGTTAAAGGAGTGGCAAGCACTGCATTACACATAGTGTTTTGCTAAAACAGGTTAGACTTGTTTTAGTGTTAAAAAGGTGGGGTTTTTTTGGGTCATTTTTGTTTTCGTCTTTTTTTCTTTCTGAGGTGTCTTTAATGGATTATCTCCTTTCTGTGGAGCTAACATCTTCTGCAGATAAATCTGTGTTTACCTAGTTTATACCTGAACAGGTACTCTCTGGTCTTCCAGGGTACTTTGAAAACATAAAAATAAACCAATGACTGGGAAGAGCCTGTGATTGCATATGAATAGATTTTTGATGTTTTGGATGATGGCACAATTCAGGCACAGATTTAGTTAGTCCAGAAATTGACTTTGAGGGATCCAGGACTTGACTACAACCACTGATAGAGAATCTTATGCAATGTTTACCCAAGCCTGTCTGTTTAACCAGCTAGGCTCTTTCTGCTAAGAACTTGTTTGTAGGTGTCTGTCATCATAGTAGGACTCATAAATGTGACCCAATAGTACTCGCATTACTGCAGTTTGTGGATCTTGATTGATATGAAACGAGATTATTTGATCAGTCACTCTATAAAAGGCTATGCTAAAATTATGAAGTATTAAATTATTGTATTGGCATCCAATTGTAGCCTATGTAAATGCTCACCTGCTGAAAAATGGTAAATTTTAATCCTCAAGGTAGTGTTGCTTTGACTGCCTCTAACTAGATTAGGAGGAAATCTTTTCTGTAAAATGGAACTTTAAATTGGATTATAGGATTCAATTTTTATCTGATATAGCTGTTTAGGGTGGTGTGACCATCCTTAAAACTGTTTAGGTTTTGAAACCACAGTTTGGAGTGTGATTATGTTTTGTGATCTTAATTAAAAAAATAGATTAGGATCTCAGCATTAATATTGCATCTAGAGAGCTCTGAGGCTGGAGTGTTTTAGAAAGCTTGATGGAATTAATTATGCTATATACTGCAATAATAGAGTAAAACATTTCTTAAGACAAACCCTTTGTCTGGTAAGGAGTGTCAAAGGGCATTTTTGTAATTCTCATTTGTTCTGTGCTATCATAGGTAGCTGAGGGATAAGATTTTGCCTGACAGGTTTTTAGTAATGCAGGGAGAAGTCTGACCTTTTTAAACTGTGTCCTGGGAAACCTTGCAGATCTCTTCCCTGATGGTGAAAAGAACTGAAGTTCTCTCAAGCAGAATTTGCCAAGGCTCATAAGAAAACTTAATGGATGAGGTGGTTTTTTGTTTATTCAGGAAATTCCTGTTCATTTATAACCAACAAGTGGGTCTAACCTTTCTAATTGGTTTTCATAGGGTGGTGAGCATGCTCGAAGGTCCTGTCTTCTTAACAGCGATGAACCGCTAGTTTACTACTATGATGATGTAAGAACAGTGTACGATATCTTCCAAAGGGGTGTGCAAGTATCAAGTAAGTCTAAAATTAAAGATAATTTTTTCAACAGCTTGTCAAGAACTAAAGGTCTGGGCTCTTTTTGAAATACAGGGGATATCTACCTAGCAATGTGATAAATATTGGATGTGAGCTTTCTTGAAGGCAAAACTGTGTTCTCTTGTGAAGCAGAGTTGTGTCAATAAAGTCAGTGCTGTGTCCCTTAGCCTAAACCAACCTTGTTGCCTCTGTGTCCTTCCCCAGCTTCCCTCTCTGCCCCTGCTCTGAACAAAAAAGGTTTGTCTTCTGAAGGTGTCTGCAAAGAATATAGAGGCTTAACACTGAAAGTATAGTTAGTGTGGGATCAGGACAGAGGAGTCAGGGGTTAAATTTTTAGTAACTTTTGATTATCATTTTTAGATAATGGTCCCTGTCTAGGTGTTAGAAAACCAAACCAGCCGTATGAGTGGATCTCCTATAAAGAGGTAAGTAGTCTTTCTAACTTAGTACTAGACATGCTTTTTCTTGCTGAGACCATTGACACAACATCCAGTAATGTGATAAACAACTCTTAATTATTTATAGATATTTCAAAGTAGTAGCAGAATATTGCAGAAAGGTTCTAGTTCCTATTAGAGTATCTTAAAGGGACAGCCTCAAATACTTTTTTCTCCCCCTTGCATGTATCTCCTGCACTTACTTGGCTGATTAATGGTTTTATTTTGGAATTTTGGCAGCTTTTAGTATGTCACTGCTCAACTGTTTAGAACTTGGACACTGCCTCTGAGGGGCTGCAGCTTTGAAGTAATATTAAGGGACTTGGACTTCTACTGCTTTAGGTGCTTGCTTCTGAGAGGCTCATTTTAAACTGAGAAGTCCTATCTACAGGTGTTACTTGTGCTTCTTGACAGGTTGTACCCATAGTGCTGAATGATGACTGCATAGGGTGTTAACAGATACACTTCTAACTAGTAGCATGCTCCTTCACAATCGCTAAAAATGTCTTTATGCAAATCTTTAACTGTGCTTTTATGTCATTCCTGATTTAAGCAGTTATTGTTTTCAAATTTGTATAAACATTGTCTATTGCATACTGTTAAGGTCGTTAAACACCTTCTGTATGCAGCAAACCTCACTTTTTCCAAGGTGATTTTGCTGGGCACTTGCTAGGTGCAACCTCTTTTTAATAAAGCTTTGCTGTTTGAGTTGTGTGACTAATGTGGAATTCAGGTCATGTGCTATATGGAAAGAATTCAGAAAATCGCCTTCCCAAGCTTAGTTTATAGAACAAGCTGAGTTTTGCCTCCTTATTCTCCCACTTTTTGAAGAAAGAAATGCTATTCCCATAGGCACTGAATGAAGCAGAAGGGTGGCATATATAGTGCTTGGGATTAAGCAGAAATATCAAACTGAATCATTCCAGGGTCACTTCTGGGATTTAATACAGATACACAGAAAAGGCTATTTTGTTCTATGTGAGCTTATCATCTAAACTTACACTTAAGTTTTTCAAGTCCAGCTGGATTAAGCGTCTCTTCTGCTGCATATTGAGTGCAAGTGTGGTATCTACAATCGGTACAGTGTAATGGTGCTATGATGTTTAGGCTATCAAAGTTGCAGAGAACATCCAAAATAGCTCAGAAAACTTCTGTCTACTTAATAACAGTTATTTGCCTTATTTTGGTAAGACTTAAGGTAAAATAAGTGTGTACTGATGAGCTTGTTCTCAATTTTTGTCTTCTCTTTTTTTTGCCCTTCCAGGCTTCAGACAGAGCTGAGTATGTGGGCTCTGCATTACTCCACAGAGGCTTCAAACCATCTCACGCTCAATATATAGGAATCTTTTCACAAAACAGACCTGAGGTAATTTAATTGACAGTGTTTGAAGTGGCCCACTCTTATATCTGTTGCTTTTTGGCAGTGTACTGAGCTTCCCTGCTAAGAGTCCATTTGGTGTTGGGAGAAGGCTAAAGGCTGACGTTGTAGACCCACAGATGTGGCATCTTTAGCTAAGAACCAAAACTGATCACTGGCACAACTGTTAGTCTTCCTCTTTGCAGTTTGTAGAGGAATGGGAAGCTAATGCAGTATTTAGTGAATGTAATCTTCATTTGCTTTCTCTTAAAAAGTGACATTGGAGTACAAGGTAATTGAAAGTGGTTTGAAGTCACAAGGGGATGTTTAAACCCTTCAAAACCCAAAGAAACACTTAGTGATTAAATATTTGCACAGATAGAAGATGGCTAAAGGTGATAGTTCTATTTCTGCCAGAGGCCCTGTGCACAAGATTCTGGGAGGGAAAACTGCAGATTAAGGCAAAAATTGAAAACTAATTGCAGTCTAGTAAAGGGGCAGAAAAACTAAATAAAGTGACATAATTAAAGAAGGTCACCTGACGACAAAGCAAAACGATGTTATAAACCTGAGGCAACTATGGGGATATTTAGATTGATTAGCTAGTGTCTATCCATTTTAATCTAGAAGTGGTTCTAGTTTGCTGTTGCTAAAAATATAATGAAATATTCAGTAAATATTTACTCTTTAGACTTGTCTATTAGATCTATTCACTAGGAGTTCATTTCTCTAACATGTTTATGTGCTTAGTAGTTTGAGCTGTTACTTGCTACATTGAGCTAGTTCAATCCAAACCTGTATTAAGACAGGAGACTGGTTCTTAAGTTTTGTCAAAAATATGCTGTCCTTCTTGATTAAACCCTCCAAGCTGGATGCCGTTATCTAGAGCCATCTACAGTGTTGACACGGTTAGAAGTTGTATCAGTGTCTCAGTCATGCTGGACAACAGCTTGCGGTTGGATCTCTTCTTATTTCAGTTTGTCACTGAGCCTTCCCTGCTGTCATTAAAATGCAAGCTGTGTGACAAGTGACCTTGACACCCTTCCTCCCCCAACCCACACCACAAAAAAAGCCTTAACTCTAGTGTTGTGTACAATGAAGAAAAACACTTTTTCCAGACTCTTTAATCTGCAGTAGTTTGCTGCTTGGATTTTCCTGCTGGAATTCTGGTTCTAAAAGCAAGGGTTCTATTTCTATAATAAGAAAGGCTGGGATGTCTCCAGCTAGGAAGCTGTTAAATGACATTATGTTACAGACCCTTCAGTCTCCTGTGCTTATAACATTGTGAACTGGAAGTAAAAAAGGGAGCCAGATGTTAATATTCTACCAGTTTGAACTGTTCCTCTATAGACCTTCGGATGCAAAGTCTTTGACTGCTGGGTCAGTGGATTTCTGAAGGAGAGCATGGTCGTGTGATCTGCTCTTGGATCACAGAGATAAAACGTGCTTGAGTTGCATTGCTCCAGCAGGATTTGAGTTGGGTCAGGAATGAGCTGAAAAGACTTGTTTAAACCAGCAGTTTCAAATACGGGATTTTCCCTGCTGAAACCTACTGGATGGGTGTTGTGATATCCCCCAACATAATCTCTAATCCAGACAGGAGTTTGTGAAGTTTTTTTTTTGTGTGAAATGATTCATGTCTCTCAGGGAATGACTGCTGGGGAAATCCCCCTAATGGGGAAAATCCCAGCATGCTCCCTGCTTCAATGTTCACTAAAAAAAAAAAATCCCCAAAATGTTAATAAAAATGTTACTTTCTCTTTGAGTAACTGGAAAACAGATGATCTCTTGTGCAAGCAAGGAAAGTTGTGTTTTGGATTGAGGAAACTGGACAGTGAAATACAGTGTCCCTTAACAGAAGATCAGAGC
Source organism: Caloenas nicobarica (assembly GCF_036013445.1). NCBI lineage: Eukaryota > Metazoa > Chordata > Aves > Columbiformes > Columbidae > Caloenas > Caloenas nicobarica. The sequence continues at coordinate 45,228,886 of NC_088248.1, read as the reverse complement.
TATGCCAGAAAACAAATTGAAACTTTCAGACTGCTGTTTATATTCAGTACTAGTTGCTTGCTGGGGTTTTGAGAGAGAACTCAAGTGTCAAGGTTTGATATTAGTGTTTAAATACTCTTACTTTTAGAAGCTAAAATGGAAGAAAAATGTTTTGCTAGTCCAGAAAATAAAGATGCTGGTGGTTGTGTTGAGAATGATGATGTGCAAGAGTCATTGGAGACTGCAACAGGAAGCTTTTATCACTGTGTGCAGCTTCTGAAGTCTGCTGCTTTGGACCCCCACCCTATTAAAATAACTGCTAAACTTCAGGCTGCTGAAGAGCAATACAGCTGCCCACTTGTTACATTACAGGTGGATGCTATCTAGGAAGAAATATTCAGTGGACGCTTTCATGGCTGGTGTAGGTGTGCCTGCTCAGACTTATCACTGTCTAATGTCTGCATGAAAGTCTAGTCACCTGTTAGCTGGCCTCGTACTAGTTTTGTAAGACTTTTTGGACACGAGGTGTATAACTTATTGTGTAATTGCTTTCAGAAAAAAACCCCTGCATTTAAGGCTGTGTCCATCAGTAGAGAACTGACTTTAGGAAACTTGCCCATAATAAACTTAGTAAAACTGAGATTTAGCAACTTTGCTAACATATGATCTATATTAGATATTATATGGAATAACCAGCTGAATGATGCTTAAACTTGCCGTCATATGGGGGTGAGGTAACTGGCCAGTGTCCTGCAAAAACACTGGAAAGTGTGACAAAGTTTGGGGGTGGGGAAGGGAAACAAGCACCCTTGTTAGTGTAATCCTTGTTGAATCCTAAGTTCTGATAACTTTTAAAAATGTATGTTGTTTTGTCCCTGTAACTGGAACTGACTAAACGTATCATGTCTCAGAATTTTTGTCACTGTCATTTGATGGGAAAAGCTGAAATGTTTCAGTTCCACTGGCCTCTTCATGTGCCTGGAGGCTCCCATGTATTTTGGTGTAGTTAGTTGTTTACGAACTATAATAAATAGCTGCTATCTAGAAAAATAATTGCATGACTATTTTACCTTGATGGTACTTTGGGTGAAATCAGAGTTGCTGTAAAGCATTGTCAGCTTGCATTACACACAATAAGGCTGCAATATCCATCATGTTTATTGAGTATTGCACTTCTTAGCAGGCAAATCCTTCTTACTACAGCTTGCAGGGATGGAATTATTTTTTAATAGATGTTTTCGGATTAGATTCCTTTAAAGAAGAATGATTAGTCTTGATAAATATTGAAAAACTTTCTGGGACTGGCTTTCCAAAGGACTTGTAGCTTAACTGCATATTTTGCATGTCTGACCATCAAGTGAGATGCAGGTAATGTAGAGGTAAGAATATTGTGTGTATATAAATTTAATGTGTGTCAAGACATGAGCAAGTCCTTCAATGATTCAGATACCATGGTAATATAGAATATTGAAGCCTTTGGCTACTTTGGTAACTTAAAACAAAGAAAAAAATATTATGATCAAAGTCTCTTTCTGTTAATAGGTAAACTAAGGAGACAGTTAATGCTAAATGTTTTTCAAAAGTATTTAAAATTACTCTTAGGGGCAGAGTTGAGTTTTATTAGTTTGGATTCTTTCCCATAGCTACTTATAGTTTACTTTTTCTTGCCTTCTTCCAGAGATAAAAATGTAGTTTGTCTTTAAAGCAAACAAATGGTACAAACTGCCACTTATTTTTTTTAAAGACTTGTCCAAATGAGCTCTGTCCTACTAGACTCATATTTGGATTCTAACAATAAAGCTTTCTTGGAGGTCTGTTATGATAAGCAAACGCATAGTGACTTGCATCTCTTCTTTTTGTGCAGTGGGTTATCATTGAACAGGGGTGCTATGCATTCTCCATGGTGGTGGTGCCACTCTATGATACGCTGGGAACTGAAGCAATTACGTACATTGTGAACAAAGGTAGGATGCTTTCAGAAGTTCAGCAACTTGCATGTATGGTGGCAGAGCTGAATGAGGGCAAAACTGTAGCCTTCTTCAGAAGAGTCATCTGTTACCACGTTCTGAAGTATGTATGGATCTAGTCTAAACTCAGCTTGCCATATTGATAATGTCATTCTCTTTCACCAGCTGACTTGTCATTGGTTTTCTGTGACAAACCTGACAAGGCCAAACTTCTGCTAACCAGTGTGGAAAAGGGGGAAACTCCCATACTCAACACAATTGTCATCATGGAGTCCTTTAGCATGGATCTTGTGGAACGTGGCAAAAAGTGTGGAGTAGAAATCTTCAGCATGAGAGAACTAGAGGTAAGCACACTTCGCCTCCTGTACTGGTTTCATCCCATTTACTTGTAGATGAGGAAAACAGCATCTGTTGAACAGGCTTTAGGACTGTGAACAAAATGTGGTGGATTAGTTTCAAAATACTTAACTATCTCCTGGATTGAAATTTACACAAAAAAGTAATTTAAAAAAAAAAAAAAAAGGAAGGAAAACAACTTAGTATTTCACAATGTTCACAATGTAAAAGTGTATATGCTAAGATGACGGAACAAAAGCTTGTTAACATAGTCCAGACTGAACATCAGATCTGAGCGTTAAGGCTTGCCCATGTGAAGCAGTAACGTGCTAATTATATACTGTGACTAATACTTCAGAAATACTTATTTCAAAAAGAGCCTGTGTAGGGTTTGGTCTTCTGAAAAATGGCATCTTCCCCCTGTACACTGAATGTACAAAATGTTTTCTGGTGGAGGAGGAAAATGGCAGTCAACTGTTCCAGGGCAAGGCTTATGGTAATGTAGGGCAATGAGACTTCCAGGTTTTGGAAGAAGAAACTATTTTGCTTGGCCACGTAATGTTCAAGTCTTGGTTTTGCTTGTAGTTATTTTGTCTGCGTAGATCTCTTATGCAAGTTTATTTCATAACTTCACTCATTATTTGGAGAACTCTGTCCCAGGATCAGATTGCATAAAGTACATCTTTACTGTGAGATCATGAAACCGGGTTTAGCCTGGTTCCAGCTGGAGTTCTGGTGAAGGCTTGGCTCACTAGGACTCACGTATCTCCAAATCGGTGTGCTTGTCATGTGCAGGTGTCAGGAACTGGTGTGAAATACTTCATTTCATTGAACTCGTTTTCACAGCAGTCTGAACTGCTGTGTTAACAGGGCCACCTTCTGGTAAAGATACAAAAATGCCAGCATATCTTTTAGAAGGTGATTAACTGTATGGTAGCTAACTAGCCGCAGCAAAACTGCCAGATCGAAATGGGGCTAAAAACATTATGCAGAGTAAGTGACTTACACAGTGCTGTAGCTCACTGGCATGAAGGTTGGGTTAAACTTGGACTGGCCCAACTGCAAGTTGGTACACTAAAATCAGCTTCTTTCCTTGAGCTGACCTCCAGTTCTTGGCAGGGGAAGATGCTTTCCACTGAATCTTCTAGCTACAGAAAAACAAAACCAAGGGTGAATGTTATCTGTAAGTTTGAAGTTTAGATGCTTAAGTAGTGACTTCCAGTAGTACTTTGTAGCTCTTATTAAATAACAATACTTGATGTTTGGATTAATGCAGTAATAGATGTTCCAAGAACTTCTTGTCTAAATTGCAGAAGTTAAGCAAATTTAAATATTTCTAATAGTGTTCCAATGAGCAGGAATAGATTTTGTCACTTTTTTTTTTTTAAGAGGTAGAGGCTTTTATTGTCTCCTGGAAGGCAACTATGAAGTATTTAGGAACTTAGATTAGAATAGAATGACTGTTTCTAGCTTTAAGTACTTGTTTTCCAGATTTCTGGCTTGAGCTTATTGTTCAGCAGTGCTTCACAGGTTATGTGAGCAGTTCCTCTGTGTATCTCCCAGAATACACAAGCTTGGTTTCTGATGCCTAATCTGTATGTATGCTGTCATTACTTAGAGCTCAGTAGCTGCGAATAAATGGCTCTTCTGGTAGGAAGAGATAATTTGAGTTCTGTTCTAGGAGATCAAAAGAAGTGTGTGGAGATCTTAGCTGTATATTCAGTAAATACCAGATCTTCCTCCAAACAGGCTGTAGGGAAGTATTGAACTGCTGGTGGTACCTGAAATGCAGATGCTGTTGTTTTGAGCAGACAGCTGCATTGTAACAGTGTAAGATTTTTGCATAATGGCACTGTTTCGAAAGGGAAAACTTACAGGTAGAGGAAGGTTAACTGTGTTTCCAGACATTCCTTTTCTCTTAAGCCTCTTTGGGTAATCCGAGGGACATCATTCTAAAGGAAGTCTAGGGCTAGGAAAGGAATGCACAGTGCTATTGTTGTGTACTTGGAACATAAAGGCAACGGTGAAGTTGATGTGCCTGCCCTCAAAGGGTGCTTCCAAAGCTATACTTAACAAAAGGTCCATTTTAATTTGCTGAAGTCCTTAAGCTAGTATTGTTTCTAGTCTTAAATAGGCACGACAGCAATAAGTCTTGATTTGAAACTTTAAAGCTCATAGATATTGAACATCAGCTTTCAAGTCTTTCCTCTTAATCAATATATCCTTGATGATAAAAAGATCTTCATGCTATCTATTTGTTTCTGCCTAAAGACCTATGGCATCATTAATGGTCAAGCCTGAATAACTATAGGGAGGCAGAGGGAAAGAGAAGAGGTTCTGCAGGAGAGACTCTGTGCTGTTTGATCTTCAGTATAAAAAGAGTACATACCACCAGTGACCCTTCACGGGGAAACTCAGTCTTCCTTCTCACAAGCGGTGATGTTGCTGCAAGGTGCTCACTGAGATGAATCTTGCTTCATCTGTTCAATGGTTGTCAGTGGCACAGATCTGCATGAGGTATAGGATTGACTGCCTGCTGTGTCTTCTTGTAATGCCACTTAACCTTCAGCTTCTCTAGTGAGTGACTTCTGCTTTGCGAGCTGGGAAAAAAAAAACAACTGAGTTTTAGATTAGTTATCGCTTTTGTATTTGCAGGACATGGTAGTTATTCTATACATCTTTGAAACATCCTTTAAAGCAGGAGTGTCAAACTCATTTTCACCGGGGGCCACATCCTACATTTATACAGTCCTAAAATTACATTCAGCCCTCTGAAGGCAACTGCAAGGCTGGTGTGGCCCCCAGTGAAAATAAGTTTGACACCCCGCTTTAAAGTCTTATCCTTTTATAAGTTGAAATGCCTTAACAGACAGTCTAATGGAATATTATGGTGTTTGGTAATGCTTGTCTAGTAAATTTAAAGCAAAAAAGGTTACATGCTCATGTCTAAACTGTTTGTTTCAACTTTCTCGCTTTTCTGTAGGAGCTGGGAAGAACACATAGGCAAAAACCTATGGTAAGTATGAAATTAGTTTAAGTTACTTTATCAGAAGCTAGATAGCATTCTGTAGATCAAGCTAGCAAATCTCCCTATCCTCCATAGCTCAAAAGTAACACTAGTATTTCAGTGTTTTGTCCAAGAAAATCTTTTTCCTTGCTATCTTAACCATACTAATCGTTTCTTAACTCTCATAGCCTCCAAAGCCAGAAGATCTAGCAGTCATCTGTTTCACCAGCGGAACGACAGGTACAGCTCATTACATTATGCAGAATTTATTATCCTGTATGTGCAAAACTAATTCATAAGCCCTCCTACTTTTTTTCCAAGACTCTCCCCTGCTGCTGCATCTTTTTGGCAAGTAGTAGCTGGGGAAGTTTTATGGTAAGGCTCCCTTTGATATTTTTTTCCCATTGATCAATACAGATTTGCAGTATTGGAGGGTGGAGGTGTTACATTTTTGGGCTTGGAAATAAGTACCGAACCTGTATTTCTATTATAATAAGGACTCTGCATCAGACTTGAAGCTTCCATTTCTTCTGCAGTTTTTTGTTTGTTTGTTTGTTTGTTTGTGTGGGTTTTTTTTGTTTTTTTTTTTTTTTTACTGTATTAGCAAAACTTGTGCCCTAGGTCTATGCAACCTTGGTGTCAGACCAAACCAAAAAAGACTCCTGTCTAGATATCACATGCTTGACACTTGTGAGTTAATTGCCAACACTGGCAGGGAGCAAAAGTGAAGAGTACAATGACAAGCTACATTTTTAAAGCAGATGTGAGAAATTAGTCGGGGTTTGATAGCTGCATCTTCACAAAAGTGTTGACTTTTGAATGAGAAGCTTATTCAAGAAACATGACAATTTCTTAAGGGTTTGCTCTCTTTATGGAATTTGAGGACTTCAACACAAACTTACTGCTTAGAACTGTTACCAACTGTTCTTGAAAGTATGTTACCAAGTTTTCTGCCCTTGTTTAATTGATATAAAAAGAAAAATATTAATATATCAAAAAAGGGACTGATTGAAATGCTATTAGTTTTACCACTGCTTGGTAATGTAAAGGATCCAAAAATTTCACCGTTGCATCCTGATGTGCTTTTTCATTAGGAAACCCCAAAGGAGCTATGATCACTCATGAAAACATAGTCAGCAACGCTTCAGCTTTTATGAAAACTACAGAGGTAAACTGCAAAGGTTAACATTGTGGATTTGCATGGAGGGAAGAATCTCAGGAGTAAAACCAACATTGAAATATCATTAACTTTGGTTGTAACTTTTAGTAAGGCCCAGGTGAAAATGTAACTTGATAGCACTCTGCCCATGCTAGGTCAGAAGTCCATGTTACTGGTTTCTTCTCTCAGGGTCAAGAACCTGGCAGATTTACAGTTTGGTCTGATCCAAGCAAAATATTATGAAGATCCTGAAGTGGATCTACATTATGTGCTGCCGTGGGCTTTATAGTGTTTGTCATTAGTGCAAGCTCTGTATCAGAGGGTTTGTGTAGAGACTAACCTTTTCCACTAGGGATGGGAGAAGCTACGATGTATTTTAACACCCCAAAATAATCAGAGCCCTTGCATAAATGAGCAAAAAGTGTAACTCTGTTTTTATTTAATACAGTGTTAACTTTTAGTTTACAGTAGACTACTACAGTTCATCTGCAGGTTAGCCAAGAAGACAGTTCTAATACATACAGATGTAATTAAAAGTACAATTATACTTATTTTGCCAAGTACTCTGCATATAGAATTGTTTTTAAATTAAGCAAGTAGTCTCACAATTAGATCATGTAAGGTACTTCTGATATCAACCTTATAGTAAATTGCATAAACAAATTTTCTGATCTAAGATGAAAGTGTGTATTTTTTTAAACCCCAAAGGCATACTACTTTAACTTTTTTGTTCCCCCTCTCTCCCAATGTCTGTAATAGAACTTTCTGTGGTTTCTCTCAGAATTTGTCTCTATTCATAATCATGAATGACAAGTTGTAATAATCTGGTCACTGTACTCAATTCTAAAAGTTTACCACTTCTGCTATGTGAGTTTACTCATGCTAGAAGTCATTGCTGTGATCTTTTTAATGGAAGGAAGACAATGCAGCTTCATTACAAACAAAATACGAAGCAAGGGCTGTGCTCTAGAGTTTAGATGCTAGATTTCATTGTTGTGTTTAACTTAAGTAAAATAGAGAATCAATGAGAATTAACCTTTATTTTACTGACACTTTCAGAAAACATTTAAACCTAGCTCTGATGACGTTCTGATATCATTCCTGCCCTTGGCTCATATGTTTGAGAGAATCGTTGAGGTAAGCATCCATTGTACTGAACTACTGAGAAGCTTGCTTTTCTTACAGAACACGTCTCTTGAATCCCATCGATAACATGTTGTTCCTTTTTGACTCTTGCACATGTCTATGAAAGCTTGAGGTGTAAGGTTCAGGAAAACGACCCATAAACAATATTCAATGAGTACTAGACAACTGGCTTTAATGTCATGAACCTTAGAGCTGGAATTAATAAGAAACTGTTTTACTAGAACATGAGACAATCTCCTAGTGCACGTACACTGCCTAGAAATTCCCTTTAATGTAATCAGTGCACTATTAAAAATCCATGCCATTCTTTAGTCTGCAAACTTTAAAAGCTTATTTTGTAATGTGGCATCCTGTTTGCTTACACCAAACTAGTTTTAAATTGGTTAAACTTACCATTGCTTCCAAGAAGCTTCAATAAAAAGAGAGGAATTTTGTTTCAATTGGGTCCTCTTCCAGGAAGTGAAAATGGCTTTCAATGCCATTTAATGACAAACTTTGAAGGTCTTTTGGATAGCTTCTTTTACCATATAGCAACACCGTGGGCTTCATTTTTGAGGATGAGGGGACTCAAGTTGTCTGAATACTGGCAATCTTAAAAAGAACCTCTGAGCCCACAGTTGGGTGATATGCATTATTGAAAGCCTGCAATCTCCTCAACCTTCTTATATATAGTAAGGGCACAGGTGTTTAATTACCATACTTATTGAAGTTGAATTAACACCTCTCCGTTAGGTGAGTTTGCAAATATGTATGTTGAAGGTAGTCACGTCCTAATTTATGTAGGGAAACAAACAGCCTCTGTGCAAGTGTGAAAAGGCACACAGAGCCAGAAATTGTCCTCTGATTTCAGTTTGGAAAGCTTTCTGCCAAAAAAGTGTGTCTGTATACACGTAAAGTGTGTATGCACATATGCGTCTGTATATATGTATGTTATGAAGATTGGGAATAGAGCTTAACTGAGGTGTACAGGTGCCCTTAGGGTAGGGCTGTCAAACTCATTTTCACCGGGGGCCACATCAGCCTCGCAGTTGCCTTCAAAGGCCCAAATGTAATTTTAGGACTGTATAAATGTAGGAGTAGGGTTTCAGTGCCCTTCTTTTTTCAGTCCTGGTGACCTGGATGCCAGTTAGACTTCAGTGTCTGTTTTACTGATGCCTGCCTTGCACCAGAAGATGCAAGCTCTGTAGGTAACAGCTCTGCTCTTGATCATGAAGTAGAAACAGGATAGGAACTTGTATTATAAAGGGTAAAATGAGAAGAAAGTGTTTGGATCTCAGTATTCCTCTGCTGTTTGAGGTCTTTACAAAGTAGGTGTTTACCTGTATATTTATATAAGGAGATTAAGCAAGGACACTTTTGGTAGAAAGGAGAAAATATTTGTTACTGTTTTGGGCAGATATGAACACAGTCTCTGTGAGAAGCAGTCTTTAGAGTCTGCTCCTGTTGTAAAGTTTGTTGATTTTTGGCTTCCTAAGGAAGCTAGATGGTCAGTGAACTTGACAGGACAAACATGTTCCTGCCTAGCAAAAGCAGTTGCTGCTCATTCCATCTGGACTGACGCATTTTGATGCATCTGCTTTAGCAGGTGGGTTGGACTAGATGATCTCCAGAGGTCTCTTCCAACCCCAGCTATTCTGTGATTCTGATTCTGTGATTTGCAGCTTTTTAGCAGGTGGTGGCAAAGCACAAGTGAAGGGGTAAAGTGACACTTTAGCTTGCCTCATGTGCAGAAAAGATGAGAATGGATGGCAGGGAATGAAAGAAGAGGTGTTATGGAGGAAGCAGAAGAAATAAAAACTAATAGGAATAGAGAAATGCAAGAAGAGTAGGGATGTTAGTAAAAAGAATAAATAAACCCCAAACAAAAAAGGAAGAAAAGGGTTGTATAGGTGTGAGGGGTGGAGCTTCTAGACTTTAACATAGAAACTATAGAACACAACAGGATTAAGTCTGCCTTCCTTGATGTAGGTCTGAAATGATGCAAAAAATAATCAGTGGCTCTGCTAGAATCTTCCAAAGAACATCTTGATCATCTAACAACAAATCTGCTTGCGTCAGTCCTACAAAACAGGAAAGAAAACCAGAGTGCAAGAGAATGAAAATCAAGTAGGACAAGGCAGAAATCCCTGCTGGACCGATACATAGCATGTACTGACATTTTTTAGTGTGTAGCAGGGAACCAAGTTCTAGTATTTTTTTAAAAAGCCTGATAAATATTTAAAATAGGAAAGTTCTGTTTTTCAGTCTCTTGCTACCTCTGAGTTGCTGACATTGCCTTTTTTGACCAACTGTCCCTTTTTGGATAGAGGCTTTCATGCTGTATCTCATTCTGTCAAAATCCTTGCCCTGTGTGGACACCAGGCATATCTTGATACTTTGTCTTTCCAGTCCCAACCTGTAGTCTGAGAATGCTGCAGAACTTGTCCAGAAGCTGAGAGGATTTAAGGTGGATAACGCACTGTCCACTCTGCATGGGATTGTCATACACAGATAGCTAGAACACATTATACATGCTGTGTTTTCAGACTTTTTAAACTTTTTTTTTTTCTAACAGTGTGTAGTTCTGTGCCATGGAGCTCGGATAGGCTTCTTCCAAGGGGATATCAGACTACTTATGGATGACCTAAAAACACTGCAGCCAACTGTATTTCCTGTAGTACCAAGACTGTTGAACAGAATGTTTGACAAGGTAAGTCTACAGGCATTAATGCAGACCTGTGCAAGGTTTTAAGAGACTTCATGAAGTCTTTACTGACAAGGTAGGAGAAGCTGTTACGCCCTGGTATGTTAAATTGGCATGCTAAAAAATTGGTGTATCTCTTTCTAAAAGAAACCTGAAAGTGCAAATACTAGGGTTGAAAAGCCTGTTTCTCTCTAGCTTGATTAATGACTTACTGTTTTGCTCTGAGCAAGTTATTTAAGTCCAGTCTACAATGTGGACATGAGGCTTAGCATCTGCATGCCACGCTTTTAGCATCTGACTCATGGAGTGGAATTCACAAACCAAGGTCAGGTGTTTGCTTATGTTTGCATGGACACATACAAGTTTCCTACACAGCAGCCAGCGTGTTCTAGCAGGGGGAATTGTAAGCCAGCCAGTCCGGAGTGCTGGGGAGAGAGAGTGTCAGCAGCCCCAGCCTCTCCTGCGCTTGCTGCTTGTGTGTTCAGGGTCATCTGAGATGGGAATTCAGAAGTAGATTATTTCTTGAACTTAAGATTTTAAATCATCCTTTTGCATACAGACGCTGGTAAGCTGCTGGGTCTGTCTCTTCCCAAGTGAATATACTAATCCGTGATCTGCTGTTGAGTCTGCTCTGACTTGCTGAGACCAACCAGAAGGAGCCTTTGAAAAGTGACCTAGAAAGCAAATTTATATATACAAGACAGATCTCCCTGGTATTTCTGAAGGGACCTGTGTCTCTTCAGAAAACTCTGTGACTTTTACATGTAATGATGGTGTGCTCTCTAGATTATGCTGAGGATTATACTTAATTCAGTTTTTAATCAAACTGAGATGGAAAAGTAAAACATCCATTTTTATCTATACATTTTAATAAAGAAACTATACCTTGAAAAAGCATCACACAGTTGGATGGGAAACAAGAATTAGTTAAATGCTAATTTTGGTGAACATCTCTTGAACTGAGGTAAAGATGCCAAAATCAAAATCCACAAGTATTTCATATCAGAATTAAGATGCTTACCAATAAAGGTTGTTTAATTTATTTGGTTTTCACTGTCACTATGCATGCTTCTGTAAGAAAGGGAATGGCAGCCTGTGAGGCTTCTAACCACAGATCATTTTTCTTAATAGATTTTTGCACAGGCAAATACTTCATTAAAGAGGTGGATGCTGGATTTTGCTTCCAAGAGGAAAGAAGCAGAACTCAGAAGTGGTATAGTTAGAAATAACAGTTTCTGGGATAAAGTAATCTTCCGCAAAATACAGGTATGCTTGAAAGCCTCTGAGGCTTTGTATGGTGGATATTGGAACTTTTTTATTACATTATTTATTTGTTCATTATTATTTTGAGAACAGAGCTCCAAATATTCTTACTGTGTTACAGCACAGCAGTTTGATGTGTGTTTTCAATATTGGAAGTGTGAAGCATCACTATATATCCTATCTGCTTACTAGTTTATGGGCATCAGATTGCAATTGCTGAATTTCATATGAACGGTTACAATCTGGTATGGCTTTCATCGCTGATTAAAGACTACCTGGCTACTAGGAATAAAAACCAAAACTGCCTTATTTCCAACTTCATTTTTCAATTCCATTTGCTCTAATAATATCAGCTAACTGCATTAGGGGGGTTTCTCTGAAGCAGTCGAGTCCCACTTTGTCTCTTACCACTTTGAAAGCAAACGCTGTCCTTCTGAAGGAGGAGTGCTGAATGTGACTCAGTGCCACCTGTAGCCCCCCTGTCTCCTCACTATTGGTCACTAGTAAGTTATGCTGGCTATTATATCTGGCACTCACTTGCTACGGCCCTAACTTTGGTTGTACAACGTGCCCCTGTGGCTGCTTTTTATAGCAGTCAGGATGTACGAGAAGCTGATAGAAGGCAGTTAAAAATAGTCATTGCTGTAAGGCTATGACTTAAGCTCTTTTAGACTTTTGGCCAAGTGTGCATTGCAGTTGCACTACAGCATAGTGTTTGTAGATACTGTATGTTTGAAATACTGTTTCTTGCAGCCACTAATGAGATTTAAAAACTGGAAGAAAGACAGCTTGCAGTAGGAGACTAAACTTCAATCTCTAACATTTGTGGGTGGCACTGTAGGTAAACAGTGGCTGAGGGTGGGATGGAAAAAGACTCTAGAAATTTCTCTAAAATGCTTTTGGTGTCCACAGTATCTTGTGTCTGTTGTAGGCAAGTTTGGGAGGAAAAGTAAGGCTTATGATCACAGGAGCAGCCCCTGTGTCTGCAAGTGTACTGACCTTCCTGAGAGCAGCTCTTGGCTGTCAGGTGAGTTGCTGCTATAAGCAATAATTAATGTTCTTGGATTAAGTTTCTGGGACTTGTCTTGCTTCCAGAAGTGTTCATAATTACCATAGAGAATCTGATCAATGTGATGATATTGTAGTGTTGTTGCTTTGGAGACTGGGGTGAATCAGATTGCACACATTGCATTTGTCTTCAGAGCTTCTTCAAAGTATATGCTTTTTGTGGTAAAATCTGAATAATAATGGCACAGGATGAACAGATGTGTTGAAATTAATTTCAAGGATAGAACACATGAAAACACTCTAAAATGTGAAGGCTCTGTGACTTCTTGAAGTTCTTCAGAAGCGTGCTGGTGTAGCAATGCATTCTGCACAGAAGAGGGAAACCTGTCTTGTATATAATAATTGCAGAGTTGTGATGGGGTATAGGGATTCCATTCCTAGCTGTCTTGGGCAAACCTGTCCTTAATATATGTGAAAGAAGTAATTACTAGTGACATGGTTCTTAGTTTCTTTGTCTTGTTCCCTCTGTTGCTTTCTGTTTTGATCTATACAGGTGTCATATAGCATGTGAAATTGAGTGAAACTTTGAGTAAATATTGGAAATGAAGGTGGACTATTAGCACTTAAAATTGTGTATTATGGTAAAATTCTAGTGATACTCTTTTTAGAACATGCTGGGGATTTTGCTAAACTCAAACTTAAACAACTAGAAAAGGAGGCAAAATATTAATTTCTTTTTAATTAAGAAAATGTATGTTGAAAAGATTGAATTTTAAAAAATCTTTTGATTTCATGTCCTAGTTCTATGAAGGTTATGGACAGACTGAATGCACAGCGGGATGCTCCCTGTCAGTTCCTGGTGACTGGACAGCAGGTACAGTGTTTCATGGTCTGCCTGCCTGTTACATTTCAGGATGCTATAGAGGTCCCTGATCACATTATTTAGTCTTCAGTACACTGATCATGAAGCATAAGATTGTGTGTTTCTTCAAGTGAAGTAAGAAAGTTTTGGATGGATCCCTTGAAGTTTCTACCCCTAAGCAGCTAGAAATGTAGTAATTAGTAATCCAAACTTAGAATAGGCTTTGTCCTTGTCAGTTGAAGTGGATTTAAGAGAGGGAAGGTCATAGTATTGACCCCTGTAATTTTTACAGAATAGGAATCTGCTGTCTATAGACAGTGCTGGAAATTCAAATGGCATTTTTGGATGTTGGAAAAAACAGTCAGCATTTTTGTCAGCTGTTACATCTCTAGCTCCCTAACTGATATAATACTGGTATTTGAAACTATAGTGGAACTTTTATTACTTAAATGTGTCTGTAGAGTGAGGATCCTGATTATAAGAAAAAGCAAACCTGAGTACATGGTTTGGCCTGTAACATTCTAGTGATATCTGAGAATGTAATGTTTCTGTCCCAGGAAATTTAAGCTATTACTGTACCGATTTTCGTGCAGAACATTACCAGAAATCAGTCTGCTGTCTCTTTTAATTTAGCATGTAACCAACTTATTACTTCAAGAACATGACTAAAAAGCAGTTCAAGCTACTGAAGTGTTACTCCATTTCATAGGTCATGTTGGAGCACCCATGCCATGCAGTATCATCAAACTTGTTGATGTACAAGAAATGAATTACTTGGCTGCCAAAGGAGAGGGTGAGGTAAGTAATTTCAAAAGCTCAATATCAGCCTCTTATGAAATCTCAGAAAATGTTTTTTGCTCCTGAAATAACAAATAACCGAGTTTAGTAAAGTGCTAAACATGGCCTGCTACCCAAAATCAAAGACACCTGCTTTCCTGCATGCAACATCAGCTAACAGTTCACAGAGGCAAAACAGAAAATAGTGTATTGGAGGGGAGAAAAAGCAGCTTACCGTGGGATAACAGATTACTGTGGCTGTATGACCAACCTGCCACCTTCTAGCTGTGGGAAAGCTGAGAATCCAGCTGTCTCATGCTGCATGTATCCCTCAGGGAAATGCTAGCAGAGGGCTTCCCACCCCATCAGGTGCTGGAGAACAGCTGATCCATGTACCTTCTTACCCAGCTTGTGATGTGTGAGCTGAGGTAATTTAAAGTGGCTGAAACACTGTTAAGAGAAATGGAGATAAAATGCCATGAAGGATGCTAATGACTTGTGACAACTGCCCACGCATTCTTCTAAACTTTTTTTCTGCAGCCTGCACAAATTGAACATGTATGTTTTACAAATTGCACTTTGAGGGTTCAGCTTTGTTTGTAGTGCTATATGCTGTCTCTTTCAATATTTTTTTACAAGTAAAATATATACAGCTTGAACGTTGTGAACATACCTTGAACAGATGTCCATGTAGTAAGATATTTTCCTCTAGCCCTGAAAGCAAATTAATTGTGGTGTCTTTCATGTGCTTTCGAGAGGCCTTGGGAGGAGCTGGGGGTGAGAAATGGATAAATAAAAAGTAGCTTAAGCAAGTAACATTCGTTACTGCAAACAATATATAATCTTTATTTGTTTTGGTTGTCATTTGTATAAGACTGGAGACAAATCATTGGGCTTTAATTCCCAGAAATACTTAAGGATTTAATTGGGCTTGGTGGTGGGAAACTATTTGCAAGTTGAAAGCAATGTCAAGGTTCTTTCCTGTCTTGCATATGATCCCATGTTCAGCCTTCATCTGCAATTTTTGCTTCACTTCAAATAGGATTTTAAAGCTTGGTCTGCTAGAGGAACTGAGTATTAAATGTCATAATGAGAAACAGTTAAGTAGTTTTTAAGAAAAACTTCTAAAATGTTTTGCCTGCACTTACTGTTAAAGTTTTCTGCATTAGGAATTACTTTGGACTTGAATAAGTATGGTAGCCCCTTAATATATCAGCTACCATCTTACTCTTTCAGTGTTAACTTCCTCAGTTTGAACTATTTGGAATTTACCAAATAAGTATTGTAACGTGTTTCACAGAACAGAAGCCCATAGCTATAGAAGTGGGTCTCACTATCCTTTGCCTAAAATAGATCTTTCTCGTCATTGTCTGTCTACTTTTCAGCTGGATTAAACACTCCTAGTCCTCCTTCCTGAGAGTAAGCTTTCAACATTCTCCATTCTGTCAGCCCTTACTTTTCACTTCTGCCCATTATCCATGTTCAAGAAGGATAAATTTGTGAATAGAATTATATATGCTTATATGCA
Organism: Caloenas nicobarica; assembly: GCF_036013445.1. Lineage (NCBI taxonomy): Eukaryota > Metazoa > Chordata > Aves > Columbiformes > Columbidae > Caloenas > Caloenas nicobarica. The sequence goes on along the minus strand of NC_088248.1, from coordinate 45,213,171 downwards.
GATGAGGTCTTAGTGCCAGTTAGCAGGAGACAGATAAATGATTTGCTGTCTCTACTGGGAAAAGGTGTCACCTACTGCCATCCCATGATTGTAGGAACTGAAAAATGAAATGTTTGATCAGTCAGCCTTTGACTTGACTGGGACATGCAGAAGAGTTCTCCTCTACTCACATCCTTCCAGATAAGCTCTGTTTTACAGCAGAAATTACATGTTTTTTAAAACATGACCTTGTTTTGGTCATGAGTTTAGTACTGTCTCTACAAGGTCATTAGAACCCTCACTAATACTTTGACCTCCTTCATATTGACATCACCTGCTGTTCATTGTACTGTAGTTTACCAGCATTCCTATATTTTATGCTGAAGTAAGCACTGAAAATACATGATCTGGGATCATCTCTGGATAGTTGAGGCTCTGCTCCATGTTCCTGACTAGCTGCTTTAATTTTGTTCTCTTACTGACAGATACTCAACTAATTGTTTTAATTTAGCTTGTAAGGTCTGACCTGGTTCCCTTACAACCTCTTTATCTACAAACCTTTGTTGTTGGTCCTTTTCTCATACCTTGTAAGCATGTTTCTTGATCCCAGTAGTCCCTATGCATCCAGTTATACTCAGAGAAGTTGTTCTTAGTTTTCTACTTGTTACACAAATCCCAACAACCTTCAATTCAAAGAAATTGCAGATGTCCTTTGTAGAGAAGTCTTGAGTGCTCTAAGCCCAAAGCTATTAACTGGTTTACTTTTCGACAATAAACATGTGACTGCTTGATACACAGCTTTGTCATCACTAGTTTTAGCTCAATGCCCCTGCTGCTTACCAAAGGTGCAATGAACATGTTGCCAGGCTGAGGGGTAATATTTCTGGATCCAGCAGAATTTCTTCAGATAAATAAAAATAATAATTTTCCTCTGATAAACTGGATTATTCAAATAGCAGGTAGGAACGTTGCTGCTAGACTGGAAGAGAACACATGCTTCCAGTTGCTTCTTATGATACTTTATACCAATGGAAAATCTTAGGTCTCCAGAAACCATGAGTAGAGATTTCTGTACTTAATGTGTAAACATAATCTTGTCTTTTTGGTTGGGATTATCAAGAACTGTTGGAGAAAGCCTTCATTGCAAATAGTGTTTGTTAACTTACTTTTGTAGTAGTATACATTGACAAATGGCTGTTTTCAGGTGTGTGTGAAAGGGCCAAATGTATTTCGTGGCTATTTGAAAGATCCAGAAAAAACAGCAGAAGCTCTAGACAAAGACGGCTGGCTTCACACAGGAGATATTGGGAAATGGCTACCAGTAAGTGAACCTATGGCTGAAATGTACTTCTGTAGTCATTAACAGTGATTTAACAAACAAAATTAAAAAAAATATTTGGTATCGAACATAATGTATTAGCTGAAAGACAAGTAATTTTAGGAGGAGGATAATTACTGTTGTAGATAAATCTGTGTGCCTAGAACTAAAGTATTAGCAGTGCCAATCCTGAAGCACTATTTTACTGTACTAGTGTGGCATGCTTAAGATTGGTTTTTCACTTGAAGTTATTTCTGTCAACAGAATGGTACATTGAAGATCATTGACCGGAAAAAACACATATTTAAACTAGCACAGGGAGAATACATAGCACCAGAGAAAATAGAAAATGTGTATCTGAGATGTGAAGCACTTGCTCAGGTGTTTGTCCATGGAGAGAGCTTGCAGGTAAGCATTCTTCAGGTAATTTTAAAAAATAAGGCAAGAGGAGATTGCAGAAGAGAGTCTTCCTTCTTCCCTCCACCTCAAACTTTAGGACTGAAATGTTAAAATTAACATTACACATTTTGGTTCTGAATGCCCTTTTAACTCCAGCAGTTATGTAACATGTTTCTGGATTTAGTTTCAGACCAGGTAGTAGAGCTGGATTAATTTAAATGAGTATTAATGACTGTATGTAAGCTGCTAAACGTGGGGGAGGGGGGCTGGAACTCACCTACAAAACACAACAAACCACTACAAAGGAAGAAAAAAAGAAAAATAAACAACACGCACAACCCAAGATGTCCAGTTTTTTTGCAACTGGATCTTGAAATGTGGGTCTTAACAAGAGTAATTCTCTCAAGCACAAGCTTCTGAACTGCACTCCTGTATTCAAGTAGCAGAAAACTGCTGACTTTACAGCAGGATCAGAACTGCTGTCCAAAACCTAACACCAACTAGTAAGAAATGTGTAGGAACTAGTGTTAATTTTAAAAGAAAAAATAAAAGCTTGACAAAAATTCCTTTTTAGGCTTTCTTAGTAGCTGTTGTGGTACCTGATCCTGAGATTTTGCACAGCTGGGCCAAGAGAAAGGGATTTGAAGGCTCATATGAAGAGCTATGCAAAAACAAGGTGAGTCATATCTGACTAAACAGTTAGCTGTTTTCATCAACGTTTGCAAGCTATATAATGTATTCCTGTATCCACAGGACGTCAAAAAACACATTCTGGAAGACATGGTGAAGGTTGGGAAAGAATCTGGTTTGAAGTCATTTGAACAGGTAGGATGCTAATAAGAACTGAACACCTAATTCTTTAAACTGTTCAATACCAATATAATATGACTGCAGAAACTGTTTTTTAACTTGCATCTGGAAATTTTTTTAAGTGATGGGCACACCTCAAATACTGCATTCAGTTTTGGGCTCCTCGCTACAAGAAAGTCATTGAGGTGCTGGAGCAAGTTCAGAGAAGGGCAATAAAGCTGGTGAAGGGTCTGGAGCACAGGAGGAGCAGCTGAGGGAACTGGGGCTGTTTAGCCTGGAGAAAAGAAGGCTGAGGTGAGACCTTATTGGTCTCTACAACCACCAGAAAGGAGGCTGTAGTGAGGGGGGGTTGGTCTCTTCTCCCAAGTAGCAAGTGATAGGACAAGAGGAAATGGCCTCAAGTTGTGCCAGGGGAGGTTTAGATTGGATATTAAGAAAAAAATTCTTCACAGAAAGGGTTGTCAGGCATTGGAACAGGCTGCCCAGGGAAGTGGTGGGGTCACCGTCCCTGGAGGTGTTTAAAAGATGTGTAGATATGGCACTCAGGGTGATAGTTTAGTGGTGGACTTGGCAGTGTCAGGTTAATAGTTGGACTGGATGATCTTAGAGGTCTTTTTGAACCAAAACAATTTTATGATTCTCTGATGTCTGGGCAATCTTTTTAAATAGCCTTGTCTATTCCCAGGAATGTTGCTTGGCTAGTAACTGTTTACTTGGCAGGTCAAAGACATCATCGTGCACCCTGAAATGTTTTCTATTGAAAACGGCCTGCTGACACCAACACTGAAGGCGAAGAGACCAGAACTGCGAAAATATTTCCAGTCACAGATAGATGAACTCTATGCCAATAACAAAATGTAACTGAGAAGGAGTGAGGAAAGTGGCACACGTCTGATGTCTACTGTTGGCCTTCATATCTGTAATCTGACTACAGCAAACATAGGGAAGGAAACTGTGCAATCATTAACCTGTACAAAAAAGGGTACTTGCCATAGGAACATTGAAGAAATGGAACACTGCCTTACTGTCGTGTTGCATACTGTTTTTATGGTGACCTACAATTTCCAAAAAGAGCCTTAACCAGAAATAATAACTATATGTAACTTATTTAAGACTTTGCCAAAAATGGGACTCTCCTTCACCAAGGAGCTAAGGTTTTCTTATTGCCAGCATGTTTGCTGTCTGCAGTGTGTTTTGCAGTTGTCAATTCCACAAAGGATTTGGCAGGCTTGAAAAAGCCTCTAAGTATCTTGTATCCCCTCAGAAGGATCACTTAATCCATTCAAAAAAAAAAAAAAAAAAAAGCTACCAAAAAAAACCACCCCAACCCCTACGGTTGTGTAGCTGGCATCACATCTTGCATTAGTCCTAATATTAACGGGCAAGGCATACGAGTGTTGGGTTTTTTTTCCTGTATCTGCAGCCAGTTCTGAGATGTACTTTTATCAGGTATAAGTCAGAACTCCACACAAAGGAAGACCAAATAATACACGGTCCTGAGAGTAAGTCTGCACGTGGTGGTTCTGCACTGAAAGTGTGGATGCAGTTAGTTCAGCAACCGTCACCTCGGCTACATGAACACAATTCCAGAGTGGTGCCAGCCTTGTCAATGAACAGATCCCAACTCTGGCAAGAACACTAGAGACCTAAAATCAAAACCATTCAGGAGGCTGAGCTATGCTAACAGTCAGGTAAACACTGCACCTGTACCAGCCACTTGTTTCTGTGTAATGAACGTGTATTTTAAATGCATTTTAAAAAATGTGCCAGGTCCTCTATAAGCAGAAGAGCTTCTGACATAACCTCTCAGTTTTCTGTGCTTTATGTATGAGCCACTGAATAGCAAAATAGGTCAGGTAGAATGTTTTCGCCTGATGCTTTGCAGCAGTTGGAAGTATTTATGCCAACAGGGCTGTGTGGCACAGGATAGATATTTGTTCAGGGATAAAAACCTAATTCCCAGATAAATTACAGAATAACTAGTTACCTTTTGTTTGAGAAATCAGCAGAAATAAGCCTTATTACAGCATAAGTCTTTTGCTATCCTTAACAGAGTTGTTTTTTCATTAGCATTCATTGCTGGTTTTTGAGAACACGGATAAATGTAAAATACAAGCACAAAAAGGTTTGCACTAAGATTTGTGTGTGATTGTAATGCACTACTCTGTAGTATAATTTCATACATGTGTGCAATTAAGGTACACAAATCCAAGTCAACTGTTAGAGCAGTAGTTTGTTAAATTGGAATTCAAATGTTTGCGTAGTCTTGGCTATTTCTATGTTTTATAAAACCAAAACAATTTTCAAAACCAATGAAGGAAACCAAAATAAATATTTCTGCATTTCAACTTGGTGAAGTGTTTGTTTATCAAGTGAAGATACTGCTGACAAACAGCTGGAGGTGAAATTTTCTAACTCTGACAAGCTGTAAAACTCCACTGCCACAAACACACTACTTAACACAGGATAAATGCTGGTTGTTGACACCTCACTTTTGGAAGGTAACTTTTTGCTTTGGTCTGATACTTGTGTCTAAAGTTTTTGGCCAATATCTGTAAGGGATGCTGTTGCATGTAACTTGTGCCATCAGTACTCTTACACAAACAAAAATATTTTATTTTTGTCTTCAGTATGGTTTCTGACAGGCAGTGTTCTTGCCGTTGTCATAAACAACTTTTGAGTGAAATCTGGAGTTTTCTTAAACTCTTACGGTGCTTTTGGGTGGTGGTGGTGGTAGTGGTTTTCCTTCCAGTTAGGTCATCATTCTCCCCTTCCCACCTTATACTGTGCATCTGGCTTTAACTGGGGATATGGTATGAAAGATTTCATGGGCAGACTTATCAGACCAGGGTTGATGAAGCATCATGACCAAAACAATGCTTAGAGCTCAATGTTAACACAGATGTTATTGTGAAATAAGCCCACTTCTGTTCCTAGCCATGGTAGACTTTCTCTTTTTGAGTAATTTTGTGTGTTCCTTATACATTCATGCCCTACTGAAGGAACTCTAAACCAAATATTTGTCACTTATTCAATGCTATATTCAAATGTGTGTATGCTGCTTGGAAATAGTGAAGCCTCACTGTACCTCTCTTAATAGAGGAGGTGGCCAAGAGATGGGTGAGAGCTGGATCTTAGGTTTGTGTTCTTAACACATCCCACCAAAGGTGGCTTTCTGCTGTGCTGTGCGGAGTCTGTACTACTGCTTGTTACCTTTGGCTCCCGGACTGCTAAATGGGGCTGGGTGCTATGGCCAGAAAACTAGTAAGTACAAAGAGACCACTTGTTAATCCCAAAGTGATGTTTCTTGTGCTCTAGTTTATTTGGCTGGCAAAGGTGCGGGGTGAGGGTGGGCAGCAGATGACTTTTAGAAGAGCACAGCCCCCTGTAGATGAAGAGATGTAGCATAAAAAGGGCCACTCCAACTAGTGAAGGCTTTTGACAAATTGCTAAATCTGCTGATCATAATTTAATTGCCAAGTAACTAAATGCCAGAAATAGATAATTACAAGTTTTTAGTTTGAATCCTCTTTTTTTGCACACTACTACGGTAAGATTTGTATGTGTTTTGAATAAATTTCTTTTTGACTGCTGCACATTTTTGACCTGAGATTTCAGGTTGTCTTTGCAGAAATTATCTTGTTTACTTGTTGGGTGTTTTGTTTTGGTGTTTTTTCTCAGGAAGTCAGAGACACGCGGTGCCTTGGTCTGTGATGCCACAGTGGCACAGCATCAGTTCATGAGAAGAAAACATTGGGGTTTTTGTCATGTAGTGTGTAGGGGAGAGAAAAATAAAAAAAGGGGAAAAAAGGTCTTCAGAGCACTAGTCAGGTGGATTCTTCTGGAACACTGAATCCCGAATGTGCTGCTGCTCAGCACACAGCCGATCTTTGGAATGAGGAAACGGCTTTTCTCCTCTCGCCTGAAAACGAAGGGAAGGCAGCTGCCCGCGCACCTGGGCGCTCCGTTTTAAAACGATCCCTTCCACAAGCGCCCGCTCCTTCCTCCTGGCACCTGCCGGGGCCCGGCACGGGAGCGCAGGACCGCCCCCCAGCACAGCCACCGTCCACACCCGCCCCTCCTGCCCGCCCACCCAGCGCCGCGGCCCCGCCACAGCCCCCGCGGCGCGGCGGCGAGCGGCGGCCGGTACCGCGCCTGCGCCCGGGGGCGGAGCGGGGCTGTGCCGGCGGCCGCAGCGCCTCCGCCGCTTCCCCTTCCGGCGCGGCGCGGGGGTTCGAAGCGCGGCGGTTCGAATCGCGGCGGGAAGGCCGTTGCAGGGCGGCGGTTGGGCGGGGCGGCGGTTGGGAGCCCGGCGGTTGGGAGCCCGGCGGTTGGGAGCCCGGGGGGCCGCCGGTTCTCCTGCTGAGGCGGCGGGAACCCCTGTCCCCCTGCCCCTCGTTCCCTCCTCCCTGCGGGGGAGCGGGGCTGCCCTGCCCGGCTTCGGGCGCTCGGGGGTCTCCTGCGTGAGGGAAGCGGCAGCGCTGAAGGAAAAGTAAAGGTGTAAGTAGCGTTATGCGTTGTCTTGCTTTATGTTTTTAACGTGAATGCCTGGTTGCTAACTTTGGTGTGCTACAGCGGGCGCGGGCTGCTCTGATAAAGTCGGTTTCGCTGCTTTCAAAGCGAGTTATGCATAACATTTAATTAACAAAGATTTCCCGTTCTCTCCCAGGTGTCGAGACAGAGAAAGCAGATTTGTATCCAGGACAATTTTTCAGTAACTTAATCCTCAGTCAGGTATTTAGCAGTATAAACTGAACAGTGAAATGTCCTCAAAGAAGAAAATGAAGAGAAATCCCTCTGGAAATAAATTAAAGGTAGGTTTTTCCAATTTGGGCAGAATTAAAAGAGCAAGTGTTTTGTTTTACCGTGGCACTGGTTCGGAGGTGGATGTGCAGGTGTTAACGTGGGGCTTTGCTGGGAACTGCTCTGCTCTCCCTGCTCCTGCAGCTTTTGGGTGCGTCGGGGTTTTATTTTTTCGAATTTTTAAATTTTTTTTTTAACGTTAGGAGTAGTAACATCATCAGGCAAACCAGGCTGGTGACTTTCAAACCTGACAGCTTAAAGAGGAAGCAGCTGATGTGTCTGTACTAACTACCACAGCAAAACTCATGAGGCACTGCCAAGTGCTAGTAAAAGTAAAAGCTCAGGAACTTGGTGTTTTCTTCTTGTAATTCCCTTTCCATGCACACACGCAAAGGAGCGGGGATATTTACTGCCACGCTTAAGGTACGAATGACACATTCACAAGTATTTCATAAACTAGTGCCACTCTCCCCTACCCTTCTGCTTTACAGAACTGTCCAAGTAATATTTGACTTAAAAAATCTACAGTTTCTAAGAAGTTACAGACAGATTTTCATTTTTTCGAAGTGCAAATCATTAGATTGGACGGGATGGAAATTCATGTAATACAGAGGTGTAAGAAGAAGTATTTTAATGCCTGAAAAGAAAAAGGCCACAGATCATAGAAACTAGATATTAGACTGTTGTAAAATTTCTAAGCTTATACACTTAGTTTTATAAAATAAGACAAAACTGATGGTACAGTATGGTATTAAATAGAATATGTCAGTTTTTTACTATCGCTTATCTTAGGAGAAACAAAAACCATAGCCTGACAAAAACCCACATTCTTCAAATGCTTTTATTATAGCTCTGTAGTCAATGTGGTCCAGGTTAAATGTATTTCTACTCAAACGTTCTTGAAGTTCGTTGTCATATTGAATCTGTTTTACACTCATGAAGCTGGGTGAACTAGCTGTTAATTCCATGCCCACCCAGGAACACAAAGCCGGCTCCCATCCTCACTGGAAACTGAGTCCACTTGAGGAACCAGATGTCTCAAGGATATTGAAGGTAGCGGAAGCAAATCACCTTGAGGAGATAGATGATTCGTTTGGTGAGTTTTAACTTCAGTGTCATTTAATGTGTGATTTTCATGAACAAACCATATGGGCAAAATATTTCAGTGCTTACCCAGGAAAAGATTTTGTTTCTTTGTTAGAGAGGATGCATGGCAGCAAGCTTAGACATTCACAGGGATGTTGTTTTACTTAAAAAGTGACACCACAAAAACACACTGGTTTTGGTGAAACATTAAAACTGCTTTCATGCTCTGTATGGGACTTGTGCAATGAGGCCTCCCTGTACTGGAAGAAAATTAGTTTAGATGGAATACGTGCCTCTGTGTGGAGTTCTCTTATTAAATATATATAGCTCTTATAGGTAAGTGTCAGTAAGAAAAATATTTGAAAAACTACGTAATTAGAAGTTGCAGAGGAAATGCTAAGAGCCGTTTCTCAGCTGTAATATTTATTGCTCTAAAAAAATAATGGAAACCTATATGTAACTACTAGGAACAGCATTGAAAATGAGCTATAAAGAACAATATAGCAAAAGGATTGTCATAATGGAAAGTCTGCAAAATGAAAAGCTCTTCTTTTCCTCACTTCTGTGGTCTGTGTTAAAAACTATAAAAAGGATGCCCGCTAATGTAAGATAACACTAAATTTTTGTGGCAATGTGCTTGGAAAGGAAATATTTATTATGGAAGGCATCCTAAAACCTTAAGGTTGTCAGATTTATAATCTATTCTGGTAGCTACCTTCAAGAATTCTACATGTCTTCTTATAGCAGCTAATAAAGCAGTGAGAAATCAGTATTAGGAAAAGAAAAAGGTAAAATTTAGAAAGCAGCTGTTCGAATGTGTAGGAGATTAATGTATGCCATAGCAAAGAGAGACTTCAAATAAACTGTACAAAATGTTTTGCTTGCTATATGCTGAGCTTTCATGCACCTTTAGTTTCGGTTTGTAAAGAAATAGCAGGTGGATGAGTATAGAAACTATGAAGCTTTTCACATATAAGTTTTTCCTAATCCTCAGATAATACTTTTAACGAGACTTGCTCTGTATTAGTGAGCAAACCACACAAATTCTACATGCTGAATGGCAGGTGGTGGTGCCATGTCCGTGCTCTTTGCCTGAACAGGTGGGAACAGCTTTCACAGGGCTTGTTTTCTGCTCTTTGCAGACCACCCTTTGCACAGCACCGCTGTGGGTGCGTACGGAGAGGAACAGTCACCGAGCGGGTCACCTGGTCACGTTTCAGCTCCACGAAGGAAAAATGCAGAAAGAAGGTCTGGTGGAAAAAATAATTGTTGGCACTTAATTTAATCTTCAGATTTTTAGATTAAATGGGAAAAATGTTGTGTTTGTCAGGTTTCCCTAGCTGCTTATTAAACAGATGCTTTAACTTAAAACTTACCAGATGAGAAACCAAAAGACTAAGTAAGGCTGAGGAATCTGGGAAAGGGGAGAATAAATTAGTCTGTCTTCTGTAAGCGGTATATTGATTAAAGTACTTACTGTACTTTTATAATGTGAAAGGATTTTAAGATACCTCTGTGAGGTATTAGTTCTCCAAATGCTGGTGTCTTTAAGGATAAAAGGTGGAAAAATAGAAAAATAAATAGAAGCCAGGTAAGTTATATGTAACAAAGAAAATTACTTAAATAAAGCTTTTAATGCAAACTTTAGCGTATTTCGACTTTGTTAAATCAAATTTGGTTTAAATCTGAAATACTTATTTGAATGAAATAGCCAGACAATAATAGTGCTTCCATGAGACTATTTATTTATTTATGTATTTCCAACCCTGCCCACCACCAAGAAAGGTGCCTCTATTCCTGCTAAAATAATCTCAATAATAATTTTGTCTGTTTCGAAGTTCCTGCTCAGTACAATTTGGCTATCCCAGCAGTCAGTTAGTAATGGATTTCTAAACTGTTGTGAGTTTTGCTGTTGAGGGATAAAAATTCTGTTCCTTTTATATGCCATTTGCAACTTTTTATGTAGTCTACTTAGGAAGCACAAACTAAATGACACAGCAGTACAAAACGTTCCCCAAAACGCAATATTTTGTTGTGTATATGGTTGAAGGTCATTCTTTCTCAGTGTGTAGTGAGTTTACATGTGGATATTTTTATCTTCCTAGTAAAAAAAGTCATAGCTCAAAAGCGTCTGCCAGTAATGTTCAGAAATTCAACACAGCTGATCCTGAAGATCAATCCCTTACACAGAATGTGGTACAGAAAAAGTTGCAGGTCAGTTTAAATTTAACTTCATGCTCTGCCTGCGTTAGACGGGGGAGAGAGGAAGACCTTTCATTTGTTTCTCAGTACTGCCTTAGTACTTAATTGTATCTGAAGTCATTAATCCTCAAAGTATTCCTGTGAGATGGCCCAGTGAAATGCTTAAAGCTACAGTCGTCATGTCAACAGGGAACACAATAGCCAGGTGTTCCTGGATCCTGTTGCACGTTTGGGAATATGTTCTTTCCTTCTTTCAGATATCTTCTTCATATCTGGAATATGTCTTCTTAAAGAACGGCATATTGTAGTAAAACATACTTAGGCCATAATTGAATTTTTCATTGATAAAATAGATTTTAAATACACATTAGAATTAAACAAAAAACACTGGGTTTTAAATGGTTTTTTGCATACAATTAGTGTAAAATGCTTTTGGCCCACTTAGCTTCCAGGCATACAGAGTTAAATATCTGCAGACTTGAGAAAGTGGGCCTGTGATAAAAGAAGCCATTGAGTAGCTTGCATAAATTGAAAATTTGTATTCGTGTTGAAATTTATTGGAATTGTTGAAAATTGTGTTGTAAAGTTCAATATCAAGCATTGGTCTTACCTCAGCAAACTGCATGTGTGCAGCACTCTGGTAGAAGTGCTGTTGGTGTCACCAAGAAGTCAAAGGCGGAGGAAGGACTGGGACAGAAGGTGGGTGAAAAGGAAGAGGAGCAGGTGCTGCTCCTCAGAGAGCTGTTAACATTGGGCCACAACTGTGCTGAGCTGAGGGTCCATCTGCCTCTGAAAGTGTTTCTGCTCCAGCTGTGCGACCAGTGGCTGATGTGTCGGGAGGTGCGGTCAGGTGGCTGCTGTCCCTCAGCCGTGCGGTCACTGTGCTCTGGTTCTAGTGACACGGTCTCAAGTAAATGTTACTGACATTTCAGTCGGGAAATGCTTTCCTGCATTCTGCCTAATTGCCGTCTCTCAGAATTTTAAATGAGTAAACTTAGGTTGTTTTTGTTTTGGTTTGGTTTTGGAAGTTAATCTGCTTTTTATATCACAGAAGGCTCTGAATTCTATTCAATTCCAGGTGAAAAAGAAGCGGCCTTTAGAGGAGAATGTGTCAGATCCTTCTGGTAAAGTAGACTTTTCAAAACTCCTGTGTCTCTTTTCCTCATTCAAAATGAATGCTTTTCCATAATTCAGTGGTTTTCATTTCTGTTATGTAGCAACATCCTGTGTCTAGAAATGCAAGGTTTTAATTTCACTTTTGGTCTAGACTCTCATTAGCAACGGTTAAATTGAGGAGCTGGTGTGCCACCCAGCTCCGATCCCCATGGTTTGCAACCCTGGACTTGCCTGTTACTCCCCTGAAGTGGTGAAATACCGGTGTGTGTTGTCCCTTGCACGCAGCCCGGTTCCCTTTGGAGGGCAGCTCAGTTCTGTGGGTGTGGAGCTGTGAGACGCTTCAGTGCACCCCTTGGTCTGAGTGCCTGGTGCTCCAGCTGTGGGGCAGAGTTTGGGATGCCCCTGGCTTACAGCTGTTGGCACAAGGACCTTTGAGATTGGGAGCTTCAAGGTCGTGGCATTTTTCAGTAGGGAGAAACTGTTTCTCAGGTGTCATCTTGCTTCCTTTGAACGGTACCCCGTCACATTCCAGCACTAGATTTACATTTGAGAGTGTGTGAAGAAACGTAGTTTAACTTTGTGTGGAATTCATTAATAATGCTGTTGCAAAGTTGAAACAAACATTTGTATGTACCTTTATTTTTGAGGGATATATGGTATTAATACAAAACATGTACAAATATGATATAGCTATTCATAAATCTTTGAGAATGCAGGTTGCCTAAACTCAGGCTAACAGTTTTTACAGCACAGTACACTGTGTAGTATGTCAACTGGTTTACTAATGCTCCTGGACTTGCTTGAAATGATGAAGGATAAGAAATAAGTTGCATATGATTGATCATCCAAATTTTAAAGTGTTCCCAGGTAAGTCTATCATAGTTGCATCATCAAAGACAGATGAAATAATTCATATATCCCTCTTCTCAAGTTTCATATTAAAATTTTCATAACTTTTAGATAGTTATTTTAATGGCAACCACAATAACTTTGGTATTATTTTAGAAAATATACCTGAATTGTACATTGCTTATCTTTATTCTGTCTTTTCAGCGCATAGCCCACGTTCTGTACAGGTTTGGTGTCCCAAAGATCTGAAGAGGTCTGCTAGAGATATTACAGAACTGGATGTTGTTCTTGCTGAATTTGAGAAGATAGCAGCAAATTACAGGTAAATATTCAGCTTTCCTATGGCTGACTACTCAGTTTTAAAACCAAATTACCTGCATTTTTGCTAATGGGCTGTCCTTTAGGGAGTGGAGTATTGCATGGTTTTACTTTAATTATTATTAGGTTTCTGTGATACAAATATTTTTTCATACATGATCTTGAGGTGGTCTCCAGGGATTTGATATTTTTCCAAACATAAGAACAACACATCTCAGCTGATGTTTTTCAATGCAGAAATTAAACTATTGCTAGTACATGAAAGATCCGTAGTTGCCTGTGCTACTAGCTGCTTAACATGGCATTTTATTCATTACTCAAAGGAATGTTTTTTGGATGCAATTTCTCCTTAACTAAACCAAATGGGTTGTGTTTTGTCCCTCTGACTTCTTCAGACAAAGCATAGAATCAAATGTTTGCAGAAAAGCCATCAATAGCTTCTGTTATGCCTTCACGGACCAAGTCACAGATCTTGTAAGTACACCGTAAATAAAAGCAATTTTGTGGTAGTGATTATAGAGCTGTGTATTACATTGCAGTAAAAATATGTATGGTTTTATATTGTCCTTTACACATTCATTTTATGACACTTTAAATTTTCTATCTCTTGTCAGGTTAAATAATACCCAAAATCAGTTAGTTGTGTGTAGATTATGATTTGCTGCCTCTTTGCTTGACTTTCTCTTGACTAATGAGAATTGCCTTTAGATGGAACACTACTGTCATGCAAGAACAATGCAAAATCATCAGCTTTTAAGAATAGGGAAGCATATAATAATCTTGAAGTGTTTTTGTATCTAAAGCATTATGTAGTAAAACTGGCGAGCTGCATAATTTGAATAAGCACACAGTTACGTAAAACATTGTTTTTAACAGCTCGTGGGCTGCATTTTTAAAGGGTTGACGATTTAATCTCTATACTGTGTCACAGTGACACTTGTGTAGAGGCCTGACTACGGCCTCTAACATAGTTCGGGGAAAATCATCCTTCTTAATTAATAGTTTGAACCTAAAAGTAAAAAGCTTGTTAGCTCGGAAGGCTAAGAATTATTCTTGCTAATTACAACTAGTAAAATAAACTCAGGACTTTGTGGGAGTTATCATAAGTACAATAGATAAGTACTAAAACTATATTTTTAAAATTACTAGATTTATACATTTTATATAAATTTATAGAAAACTTAAGCTAGGTAGTATTACACTAATTGGTACAAGGAGTATTACTTGCACTAACTGATGCACGATTCTTGCAACCGTGTTTTTAGGAGGATAGAGATGGCATTAAGATCCATAATAAATCTGTAATCCTTCTTTTCCTCTGTAGATAATGGAAGTCCAGGAATTAAAGAATATGAAGAAAAAAAATGCTAAGGTAAATACATATCTGAAAGACATGCTGTCACTAGACTGTGCAGCATACAGAGGTGGGCATTGGAATTTGAAAAAGTTGACTAAAAAAAAAAAAATCCACAAAAAAGTGTAGTGTACTACAGAACCAACTGCACAAATAGAGAATAGAGGTTTTTTTTTTTTTTAAAGATCTGAAGAAATATGATGGATTGCAAACTCCATACATATACTGCTATACTGGTGTAAGAAGGAGGAGTACACATTAGGATGTATCTATGCATGTGAATTAATCTTTACTGAGCACTGATGAAGCCTCTGGAGAGACAAATAGATATTGAGAGCTATCCTTCAAGAAACATAGATGAGTATAAAATCTAAGAGGGCAGCAAAGACGGTGACCCGTGAGGACAGAATTGGATTGTTTAGTCTGAAGGAGAGCAGTCCAGGGGAGCTGCATTCCCTAAATACATGTAAGCCTGTTGCTCAGGGGCAGGCAGTTCCTCTGCTCATTCCCAGTGAGTAGTAATTGACTAAAAATGCAACAGGGGAGTGTCCACTGGAGGAGGAACTCCTGTCAGAGCAGGAAGGCATTGCAGTGCTTTCATCAGGTGAAGCCCTGCAGTAGAGATATTTATTTAGAGATATTAGGCACTGTCTGCCAGAGCCTTTCTGCCAAGATTAACCTCTTCTGAAAACTTTTTGATGGCAAAATAGTTTTTAACAAGTCAAGAGAGAGCTTACTCTGGGAGGTAGCAATTTTGCGCTAAAGTCTTGTTAATTTGAAGTGATATAGTCAGCTACTCTGCATGTAAAATGAAAATTGCAATACACATCTAGCATTCACAGCCACTCAGAGTTATCCTTATTTTGCCTCTTATACATTTGTTTAAAATCAGATTTTTAGGTGCTAAATTTACATTAGTTTTTTTTTTTTTAATTGGATGTTGTATTAAAGACAGCTTAATTATCCTTAGTTCCTTATTTATGGCAATGATACTGAACATACATTCATATTTCTCTGCATTTTTCAAGCAGAAACAACCAAGAACCTGCCAGAGTTGATCATGTTTTCATTTGAAATGTCACAAACTCCTATGCTTGTAAATTCAGTGTTTCTTAAGACAAATTTTTGATGGAGATCAGAGTTTAACACTTTAAAGTTCTTTAAAATGTCTAAAATATGAATTTCAAATAAGGTCTGGTATCTTGGAATCTTCCACACCCAGAATCAGAAGCATAAAATCTTAAAGAAAAAAAGCCAATGGCATTTGAGTTGTTTGCCTTTGAAATTACAGAAACCGCTTCAAAGACTTTCTTCACTATTTCACTATTTATTTCAGGTAATAACAAACATCAAGAAGAAAAGGCAGCAACTGTTGCAACTCAGAGAAGAGCTCATGAGGTATGTTTGTGTTGATGCACAATAATAGCCTGAAGAACTTAAGGAGTCTAGTATTTCGTAGCCGAGAAGTGAAAGTAACTTTTTTGTTACTTTATTTGGTTTTAATAATTTGATCACTTTAAGAAAGCTTTGCTGCAACACTATTAAATGAAAATGGCTGCTGGTGTTCAGTTTTTGGAGGGATAATTTAACAGATTGAGCCCTTCAGTTTACTTAGGCGGAGGTGTATCAAGTTTGTAAATCCCGAGTGTGCTTCAGCGTAAGCACAGCACACCTCAGCCTGGGCAGCAGCAGAACACCGAGTACTTCAGAAACTTCACTTGAAAAACTCAGCCACTCTTTCTCAAGCACCTGTATTGTCAGACTCACTAAAAGTGAGATGTGGAAAAAAGTTTGGGGTTTTTTTGTGGATTTGGACCTGTGCTCCTGTTCAAATAATATGCTCATTATTCTGATTAAATAGTATGTTATACTAATCTATGCTTTGTATTTCTGACCAACCTTTCCCTTAAGTCGTCTTCAGAGGAAATACGTTCATAGTTACTCATGAAATAAATATGTAGATATGTCATCAAAGCCTTGATCTTTTTCAGAGCTGAACCACGACTGATAAAACTACAAAGAGAATATGATGAGGTACAAGAAAGGAAATCTTCCTTGAGGCAAGCAACTAAATTACTTATTGGTTTAAAGGAGCTACAGCAAGACTGTCTGGATTATAGAGAGGAAAACCCAGAAGAAAAAATGGTAGTAAGTACATATTTCATGTTTCTGAACTGTTCTGGATAAGCCCTTCCCCTTTTTTTTTTCCTGGACTGATGGGAATTTCTGTTAATGTTTACCTTTCATTGACTAGTAATATTTTGTTCATTGTCTTTGTGGCAGCAACTGGAGAATCACTGCTGCAACAACACTGCAGTATCTGACTAGGTTTTTTTGGTTTCATGTTAGAAACAAAAGTATTTCAGAGAGGATTTGGCTACCATGCTGTCTATGTCCAGGAATTCAGAGGACATAGAAGTGTAATGTTTGTCCTCAGGCCTAAGTTGGTTTTTTTTTTAATAGAAATTGAAGAAAGATTAACAGTGAGAAACAAGAAATCAATTTATTTTGTTGTTATTGTTCAAAGGTAGGGGAAGCTCTGGTACTTACATGTCTGTTCTGTAAGGCAGTTAATGCAAAGAACAGCACTTGTATTCCATGACCAGATTAATTTATAGAGTCTTAAAACTCCTTCCCCTTTCACTGTGGCTCATGACCTGGTGTGGTGTTTTCTGTTGACAACACCACGTGTAAGGAAATCCTGCCATCTCAGAAGACTCTCTAACATTGGCTCTTCTTCACTTTTAAAAATCATGATCATACAGATATGTAAGTGATTTTTTTTCCAAGAGTTCAAAATGTTGCCTTGTGGTTTGATTTCCTTAACAACAGTATGGAACTTCCAGCCTACCTGCTCTTCTGGTGGAGTCACGGAGAATTCTAGGAGCAGAAAGACACTTTGAGAACATCAATATGAAACTGGAAGAGGCTCTAGATGCACAAAGAGGGAAGTTATCAAACAAACATTAAGTGCATTTTAATAGACTTTTTGACATTCTTTAGGAACAATTATTAGAATGGACAGTGCTTAAATCTTGTTTAATTGTTGCTGCTCTATTTTGCTTCAATATTTAAAAGAAGTCAGTGACTTTATCAGTGATTGTAGCTTTCTATTGTCGAATAGTCTGTGTAAGAACGTAAAGTACTGAAACTTTTTTATATGCACTGTTAACAATGCAGGTTTTTAATCTTAGGCTATGAAAGTAATATATACTTTAAAAAAAGAACACACAGACTTTGGCTGAACTAGTGATAGATCTCTTTATTAATCTGTATTTGAAATAATTTCCTCCCATTTCTGGAAGTAATTTATTTTACTTATCAGTAAAACTTAGACATATGGCTAACAAAATAGAAGCTGCACAGCAGCGACTGTTAAAAGTGCTAAACCTGGAGCAGCATTCCCAATGAATTTTCAGGCCAGTACTCTTCAGCACCTGTGTAACTGTCCATGATCTCCTCGTGCCAGCTGAAGGTTATCCACTTATGAGGATACTGGTTTGGTACTCAGGTCTTTGTGTCTTGCAGCTCTGGAAGAGCATTTTTGAACTACATTGCAGTGTCCTTCCCAGAAGGCATGTGATACACAGATACTGTTAAAGCAGATTTTGTTGCTAGTGGTCTGGTCACTGGCCAAGTCTGTGGTTAGCTGCCCTCTTTACTGCAAGTGTCGTGTCTCCCTAGAGCTTCCAAAAGAACTTCATCAGGAATTCCTTCCATGGCATCATTCAGACTATCATTTGCAGCTTCAGCAAGTTCCACATCTTCAGTAGCTTCTAGGAAACAGGCATCGTCATCTGCATCATCCCACTCGCTGTCTGACAACAGGAACTCTTGAGAAAAGCTTTCTTCTAGAGATACGGAGCTTTTTGACAAGTCTGATTCATTAGAAGGTGGTTTTACTTTTTCTTCTGTGTTCCCCCTTTCATCCATTAGTGTATGCTCTTCTTCCTTTTAGAAACAAGAATACTATTTATTCCATATGAAAATGGCTTTCATACCTTTAACTGCTCTGCCATGAAAGTTGGAAACTCATACTGTTACATATAATGGATACTACAGAAAGCTGGCCAACGAGACAGATTTTCCAGCACCTTAATTTATAGCCATGTTAACCCGTGGAAGCCTATTTTAACAGGAAAAGAAATTTGCTATTTTTATAGCAAACTACAAGTAGTCTGTTGTATACAGCTTCTTAGAACAATACAAGGTCAAAACTAATTTTCGTGTCTGTTTAAAGATACTATCAGGATCTGAAAATGCATTTAAATTACACTTTCTTCAAAATTTAATAGCTATTGATAATTTGCCTAAGTAGAGCTTAATGTGCCATTCTGCAGTATGAAACTTAAAAGTTGCAAAGAGGCCAACTCTTATTGCCTACTCAGTGGGAAAACTACTATCTTCAGGGCTTAGAATCCAGGTGCAGTATCAGGTCAGTTTAAATATTCTACCCATGTGAGTAAAAACTGCTTTAATAAACTAAAGTGGAATTAAGTGAACTTCAAGTTTGAGGGTCACTGACTTAAAACAGAAGTGCTCCTGGAACACCTGAGTCAAATTTTATCTGGCCTAGCAGAGCAGAGCTTAACTTGGGCAGTTTTTCTGTTCTGCACCTGCAGTGGTCTTGTAGTTCATGCACTGAACTGCCATTCAGACCAAACCAAAAGAAAATCTTTACTCCCAAATGAAGTGAGGCTATTACAGTAAATTAGCTTGATCTGTGCTGACAGTTTTTGTGCTAAATGTGCTGCTGGAGAACTTAAAAATTAATATGTGGAGCTACTGCACCAGCACAGCTGCTATGGGGAGCTGTTCTGTACGAGCATGACTACTGTATGGAGCTCAACAGACTGCATTAGCAGGGATTTTCAATGATTTCCAGAGACAGATTTACTCATAAGAACTTTAGCATATCGATAGGACAAAAACATACCTCTTTGAAAAGAAACGGGAGACATATCCAAGGTGGTAATGGAAAACCTAAATCAAATATATGGCATTAAAGTTAACATTCCAAAAAGCATTAAGAATAATTGCTTTGAAATCACAGAATACATACTTTGTGATTTGAAGTTTTTTTCTCTGCAGACTGGATCATGACACTTTTGATACCAAACTTCCTTCTTTAGATCTACAAGAATCCTAAGGAGGAAAGAATTTAGTTTTTAGTAACAGCACATAAAATGAAATGAATACATACAGTAAGAAACTCTGACACTAAATGAACAGGGTTTTTTTGTCCCCATCTATGGATATTGTTTTTGTACTCTGACATAGTTATTACATATTTGTTTTGTACAGTCTGTTAGTTTTTTCAATAAACTTCCAAATTCCTAAGTTAAAAGTATATTTCTTTTAAGACTAACATTTGAAAGTGAAATTTAGTCAACTTCATTACATTAAGCTTGGAAGAAGACGTCATTAAAGTAAGATTACTATGTGGGACCTAACTGTAAGATAAGATTTTGTTGCTGCTGCTGTTACAGATAATTTCATTACAGAAGCCAGATAAAATCACTACTTCCCGTCAACTGCTTAGACAAGCTGGCTTTTTCAGCTGTGCCTTAGAAACACAAGGCTTCAAGCAACTTGCTTGAGAAACACCAAGTTCATCTATGGCATAGTGGCTTTTTATACCTGTATTTCTCAAAAACACATTCCTTATATTTTGGTTATTTTAAGTGTTATGTAGAATTATTTTTCAGATAAAAAAATTCTACTAATCATATACCGCAATTCTAAGGTCATCTAAACCCCCTGACTCTTCAACACTTATATTGTTAAAACTGTGAGTCCAAGTCTTTGTAGTGTCCCTAGCAAAACTCATCCTGACTGAAGTGGTGGCAGGTTTGTCATTTTAATAATACAAGAATGTAATTGAAAATATATTGTAAAGCAATTTAAAAGTGGTCTGTTTATTTCTGTTTGTTCAGCTTCTTAGCTAGGAAGCATAACAGCATACTGCCACTTAATAACTTTAACATACTCTGACTTGTATGTTAGCGTCTCTAAGCATATGTTTTAAATAGCATGAAGATTACTTCACAGAGAGAACAGTTTTTCAGCATTTTTATAGAATAACAATTGAGCGGGAAATAAATAAAGCTGTTTTAAAGTGAATAATTAAAGAACATACATTATGTTGTTACTTTTGTGAGCTCTTCCAATATTTTCACACCAACGGTAACCAAAAATGTCATATACAAGTAGTTCTTCTAGAGAGAAATAATTCCATCGTCGTATACCTGTGGGGAACAAAAAAAAGAATTCTTCAAAAATACTGCTGCAAAATATTAATTTGTAAACAGTAAAGTGGTCTTTACCTCCTTGCACCCCATCTTTATTAACCAAAGAACGAACAAAATTATCAACTTCTGGATATGGTGAATCCTGATAACCTTCCATGAAATCTGTTGAAACAAAGACCGCAGATCCATACCGTTACTGGTTTTGTCATTGTAATATGTAATTGTTACACATTATATAGACCACAGACAGAAAATATACATGAATCACACCAAATCCTTAAATAAAACCAGGGATAAATCCAGTGTTAATTTCCTGTAGATCTTTAAGCTGCATCCCCACTGCCACAAGCTACAGAGGGAACCGGGACAAAGCACGACTGGGAGTGGGAGTTGGGGTAAATGGAATTCAAGTGCTGCAGAGCATCACTCGGGACAGCTGTACTCTGCCTCCTGCAAAAAGCTTGCTGAAGAAACCTCTAGGTGAGCTTTATCAGGTGTGGAAGTCATGGTACATCTAATTTAAGAGTACTTTTTTGTCTACACAGTAGAAAGGGCATGCGGTACCTCTACTGCTTCTGGGAGTTTTGCTGTTGAAAAAAGCACACATTTTTCTCTCCTCCTCTGAAAAGCCAGAAGACAGAACTTTGGTGTCATCCCTCATTCTGAAAAGAGAATACCAAGGAACATGTGTGATTCTTACAGCATAACATAATATGGCATAAAATAACACAGTCCTGGGCAACCAGCTGTAAGTGGCCCTGCTTCATCAGGGGGGTTGGACCAGAGAAACTCCAGAGCCCCCTGCCCACCTCAGCCTGTGATTCTGTACCTTTCACTAGCCCTGTAGCACTTTTTCCTCTCACTTTTATGTTTTCCCCTGACTTGTACCAGCAGAGGGCCGGGTTTCCTCCTCCAGAACAGCAAAATTTGGTTGTTGGCAACACTCCCAAGCTCTAGGCATTTAAAGACTGTTGGTCTACTGTACCGCTCTACTACTCCTAGAACCAGCATTTGCTCTAGGTGTAATATTTATGCTTATAGACCCTTGAAAAGTTTTCAATTTCTTTTTTGTTTACTCTCTACAATGAAGTACTTTTCTTTGCTGTACGACTAGCTGGCAGCCAGATGATCACACAGAATTTCTCATCCATATTTATGACAGATTCAGCTGATACCTGTGGTCTGAACACACCACATGAGTTACGCCCTGGGGCTACTGGCATCAGTTTGGGATAAAGAACATATCAGGATATAAAAACTGAAGTCACAACAAATACATGTTTTGAATAAAAAATATTATACATAATATACCTATGCATGTACCATTTTAACCTTTTTTTCTGCTGCAGTAACTATTAGGATCATCTTAAGATACAGTCAGTGCAGGACAAGATATGTCAGACATTTAGATTAGATATAGAAAACTTGATTATTATATGTACCAGCATCCAGCCTAAGGAGGTACATGTAGTATCAAATCGGAAATCTGGTATGCAAGTAAACATGTATAAAAAATCCTTTAAGTTTTTTTATCATACGTCAAAATATTTAGACTCTCTGTATTTAATTGACAGTATTTAATTTTTCCTTTCAGAACTATACAGAATCCGACCAAACCTAATAATTATTACATTTTTGCATTTTGAATGTGTATAGAGAAATGAGGCACAACTCAGAAGCTGTACCACATGTTCTGTGTTCCTTAAACATTTGAAGGTAGGTTAGGGGAAAAAAAAAAAAAAAAAAGAAAAAAGAAAGGAGTCCCAAGAAATTTTTTCTTCAGAAAAAGAAGTTCTACTGGAAACTCCTAAATCACACTGTAACAATGTTCATGAAATAACTGCCCATTGATAGTAGTTATTTGTAACTGCTACAGAAAAAAATCACTAAAATCTATATTTAAAAATATTATCAATTCCACTAGAATTAAAGAATTACCTAATGTTGCAGATCAAAGAGGAAAGAAAATATGCTTCTTCCAAGGAAGCATTCTCTCCACAGTTAGGGACAAACTTATTATCCTCTGCTATCTTCAGAATCACATTTTTTCCTGCTTTTGATGATTTATACATCCGGAAATTTCTATTCTTTGTATAAACTCCTATAGGAAAACAAATATTTCTTAACATAACAATGCTGGCTAGGATTTAAGATACTTAGCACTTGTAAGTTAAACAATTTTCCTTAGACCCAGCTAAAGGTCTAAGAAATGGACAAAAACTCTTACTGACTTCAGTGCACCTCCCACAGAAGAAACGCAACAAAGCAAGATCAGGCCCAAATGTACATTTTTATGTTACCAAAGAACTAAGAAACACCTCTACATAGACATTTTAATCATTTTGACATTACTAAAAGTTTCTTTCAGTATTAAAAAAAATGGTGCTTTCACATTATCTGTGTGAAATACAGCTGGGCATAAAAAGCTGCACAGTTATTTTGATCAGCAAGTACTTCATCAAACTTCTGGGGTTCTGTGTACCAGACACCACTCGCATGTAGCACATTGTGAAGTCTGCATCAGAAAAATGTAATTCCAGTCTCAAAACCTAACCAAAAAAAATGAACAGGCATTGTTAAACATTGCTTAGTCTAAGAATGCATGGAGGATGTTACGTGTTATTTGTGGGTTTCATGAAGAGAAAGGAATGAAAAGATCTCATACAATGAGAACGTCACATCCCTTTCCATCATTACAGCCTCATGATACAACTCACTATTCCAGCTATTTTGATATTAGTCTTCCAAGATTTGAGGTAAAGTGTGTAACAAATATTGAGGATGGTTAATTTTTGGGGACTAAAATAAAATCCTTAAAAGGTGAAGTGACACAGTAAACAATTTATTTTTCTTTAATTTCCGTTCACAAATATGCTTGAAGGAATTTTGAACAGTAGGTGCAAAGTAATCCTTGCGAGTCAGGAATGGAGAAGCCTAATAGAGGCCCAGCTGTGGGGTTATGTTTCAACAAATCAGACATACTGGAGAGGCCAAGAATAAAAGTGATTCTGAATTCCACGAGAAGAACGTGAAGGAGTGGGGGTTCTTCAGAGAAGTCTGAGGAAAAACATGATACACAGTCCTCAAGTACATAAGCCACTGCTGTATAAAAGTATGCTCAGCTATTTTAATTTCACTAAGAGAGGATAAAAAAGCAGAGAAACCAGATATGGGGACGGAGAAGGGTGGAACTTTCGAACTTTTACTATGGGTGTTGTGCTCCTGGAGATTTTAAGCATTTTAATACCATGAATACGCTAAGCACAACTGAGGCATGAAGTGCCCAACCCAAAATTTCTATTATTCTGTCATTAAAACCTAACAACTGCCATCCCAAACAGGTGAAGAAGGCTCAGTTTGCACATGTAAAACAATACAGAAGGCCACACCTTAAATACTTGTTCCATAATTAAGCAAATTCTAATTCAACTGAAATAACAAAAATGCAATACATACTACACTCTTTTAATCCAAACAGGAGCACTATGTCCTTAGGAAGAAAATTAGAGAGTCTTGTGTGGCTAGAGTTTCTTCAAACTTCAGAACAAAATAATGAAATTTAGCAATACGAGAAGTTCCATGGACCAAGAAGTGCCACATTTATCATGGCGGTTTCAGCACATACTGTATTTGGTTTAAATTCTGACCGCAGGGACAACAATAAGAACACTGTTGTTCTTATTGCCTGTAACCAAAGATTAAGCAACATCTCACTTCTTAACCTTTGCTGCATCCCGAAGAGGTTTAAAAGCACATCTTATATTTACCTAGATCCACAAAAAGTTGCTTGTCTCCTTCTTTGTCATTTACTATTAGAAAGGAAAATTCCGAATTTTCTCCCTGGTGTGCTGTCTCCATGTCCTTTGTTTCGCAAGCAATGGCTGGCCAGCCTTTGGAAGCACCTTCAACGGCTGTGAGGTTTGTAAGAGAACCATCTAATCCAACTGCTTCTGCAGAACACTGGGAAACACATCCAGCTCCTTCTGGAATCACAACAGCAGCTTGACTCTCCATCAGCCTTATGGCAGGCTGTAAAATGGTTCTCACAAAGTTACCTTAAAAACAAGCAAACAAACCCCAAAGCAGATTACATCATTTATGAGTCAAGAAATAACTTATGTAAATGTCCTTTATAAAATGTAGCTTGATTTAATATTTAAAGTACCACTCAGTGAAACTCCTCAATACACGAATAAAGCATTCATATAGCTTTGCTATTACACACCTTATTGTTTTAATCCAATCACAGGTAGTTTTTACTCATTTAGCTGAATATTGTTGTAGTACTTAATGACAGCACACAATACATTAACAAGCTCAGATTCAGGATGCTGAAGAGCTTGTGACTATCCCTCTCACTACTGCTTTCCTTAATTTCACTGTCAGAATGATTAAAAAGGTTTACTTGCAGCTCCATGGTATATTAACTGATATGAGTTTGACCAGGACCTACTCGAACAACAAATTAGTTCTACAAAAGTATTTTGTAATGACTTTTCAAACTCCCAGTACTGTAATACAACTCCTGTTGTACTCCAGACTCTGCTAGATGGTAACAAAGGCAAGACAGACAAATGAAAACCATGGCCAAATTACTTGCAGAGAGAAAGAAGAGAATAAATACAGTTGTGGAAGAAAAACTGAAGTGGAAGGACTACTGGCAAGGGGGATTCTGCAGTTTTTGGTTGAAGCTTCAATGAAAGAATATGAAATACAGGTCTTCCTATGCTACGTACCAGCAGAATGACTCAGTGAATCAAGCGTTAATATCACCATCCTCATCATTCGTTACAGTACTGCTGAGGCACACAAATGATTCATAGTCATAAGAAGGGTTTTAATCTCGTGTGTTCAAATATGCACACAGAATCTCTGCAGTTTATAACAAGAGTTACTCGGATGTTCAGTTCGGGGAGAAAATGTACCTATTTCAGAACTGAAGTTTATTTCAAATACCGTAAAAGATAAAGTATCTTGAAAAGTCCTGGTTGACTGTGCTTTTTTGTGTGCGCATGTAATTAAGTAACAATCACTCTGGTTTCAGAATAGCGAGGTTTTTGTCAGTGAAAGATGATTTGGGGAGTTAGTTCTTTATCATTCACACACACCTTCGTTTTCTCTCTTCCCATTTCTTCTAACTGGTCAGACATGGGAACCGAACCCTCCATTTCGCACTTTTGATTCTTGACTGTATTTTGTATTTTTCTATTTGGGATTTGTCAACTGTGTAGATCGATGTCAATTAACTGATCTCCACAGCTTTCCTGTGGACCTACATGATCTCCTGTGCTTTCTTACATGAGCTATGAACTCAGTCCCTGTACTTTAATTTTAACTAGTAACTGATTCCAAATATTATATACTAAATGTTTTTAGTCATATTTAATTTTAAGCCCATGCACTTTGTGCATGACTCCTGACATAAAATGCTTATGAAACAACAGTGATAGTTCATAGTCTAGCTTAACCCACATAAATACCACTAACTCATTTTAAAGTAGTTGTTGTTAGACAGACCACAATGATGAATTTAAAAAAAGACAACACTTCAATGTGCCTGAAAAATATATTAACCCTCTTAAGTTTGATATTAGATAAAATATTTTATCACCTCAAATAATATATGTATTTCATATAGATTCTGTGAAATTATGAAGTTATCTGCATCGTTAGTTACTACAGAAGAGTATTTTGCACAAAGCAAATAGGCTTTAAGCTGGGTTTGTCAAGCAGGTTACTAAAATGCATTAATGAAAAGCCTGGAGTGTAATATTATTGGTAACATGCACGAATTTAACACTGATATTTACATATCTCAATTATTTTAAAAAATCTTTTTTTCTGCGACTTCAACATCTTGTTGAAAAGGCAAAGGCAGAACATGAATACACAATCTCTAAATATATTTTAAGTCTGACAGTAAACATGTCAAATTCATGTCATGGTGGAGATGCAGAACACTTAATTAATGGACTAGAATAAACAGATCAAGCTTCTACTGAAAGAACTGACTAATCTAATTTAGTTGTCAAGATCACATGCTAAAATTGCTGTCATACCACATTATTTATTATCCATGTATTACTTAAGAGTTTTACGGTGGCAGAGGAGTTAAAGGCCATACTTTTGAACTAAAAATTGCAGTAAGCCCATTTAAGTCTTTGGGGTTTGTAGTTGTTATCACGGTGTCATGCAAGAAATAACTGCTCTGTGTCACGCTTGGGGCTGAAAGCCAATATTATAACCATTTCCTTATAACTTTGACAATCTACTTAGCTTGCCATGTCAGCTACTCCTCAAAAGGTTTAGGGACACAGATTCCACTGCTCCTAAGAATGAGAAACAGGTTTTTTAATGTTAAAACAAAAGCTGGGGAAAAAAATGGTCTGAGAAATCCTACGGCCTCTTTGTGTTGAAGTAAGGATCTGAATTTTGGCCTGAAGTGACGTTTAAGCCATGGACCACACGCATATATCAAAAATATTTGGGGAAAAAAAAAATTGTACATGCACGCAAGCCTACAAGATCCAGCCTCTCCTTACAGTTTGCTCTGCTCCTCCAGCTGTTCATGCTGACAAGACCTTTCGTAGATGATTCCTCAGAGCAACACAGAACATGTGTCAACCCCACACAACTTCGATCCAACAGTATGCGTTCTCTCCATGAAATAACCAGACAATTCAAAAGGAAAATAAGATTTTCTGTAATGCTGTACTGGGCTAGAAAGAACTCCAGCACTGTGTGATGTACTAAAAGCAAAGAGCCCATCTTCCCTGTGCTCTCTATAATCCCCTGCTAGGACATACACAGTGCACAGTAAGAAGCTACTTAAAAAACACAGAGGGTATAAAAACCAAGAAATATAATCTTTACTCAAGACTTCAATGAGGGGAGATACAGACCTAGAAAAAAAGGGTGAGAAAGGAAAAGGAAGATTGGGCATGAAGACAGTCAGACAGATGGTGACCAAGCAGACAACAGAATAAAAGCAGGAACCTGAGTGGGACCAAAATTATGAACACATCATCCTCAGCTCTTCCTGTTCCACAGCCAGTGGAAACCTAGTAACAAAGCACACCATTTCTTGCAATTCTGCTGCTGTTGTCACAGCTCCTCCTGAATACAAATGGTAGAGCTAAATGTCACCAATCTAAATTTCATCCCTTCTACTAAGCCATGAAATTATTAATACAGTACTCTATAACAAGATTTCTGCTTCCTCTCCGTCACCCTATTTGTTTGTTTGAAACAAAGGCAATAAGAAACAAAGGTTACAAAATGAAACACTCAAATATTAAGAAATTACAAAACCAAGGCTGCAAGTGCAATTTTAAAAGACCCAAACTTCTGCATTTGTAGGTTGATACAGATTTTAATTCCACCACTGGTCAAGCTGGTTTCCATCAGTTCCTGCTTCACTCGGACAAAACTCAGCTGATTTTCTATTGCACCCACATTGTTCAATGTAAGTCTACAAGCCTGCTTTACTGCACAACACACAGAATATAGATACAAGGAGAAATTATGAATTTCAACATGAACTTAGTGCTCACCACTGGCACCTCAGTGCTTCATAACCAGTATTTTTAAAGTATGTTCAAAATACGTCTGTGAAGTAAGGAGGTGTTACTGTACTTATCTTTAAAACAGAGTCAAGAAAACCCTGAACTGGCAATTATTTGTGTTGGAGTTGCCATATCACATGAAATCCTGACTTATAGCAACAAGTAAAATTGCTTTGGGCTTTTTATTAATCATGTTTATGCACAGCTGGCTTTAAACCATCTTTGTCCTGCCTTTCTGACCCTGTGCTGAGCACAAACCATCTGTATTTAGAGCAAATAATCTTAGCTTCAATTGTTAAGACTGACATTAAGCTGAAAATCAAGGAGTCAGAGTCATACTGTAATACAATTTTCAAGGCAAAAGCCAGTCTTGCCAGTAGTTTCATAAATAAAACATACAGGCACAAAAAAGTCACATTTTTGCAAACACATATGCTAATCATAGAAAAAGAAAGTAGATGAGTTGAGAAATAATGAGTCTCAATGAAACAGAAATAAGTAGTCACTTCTGCTGGGAATACGTATTTGTTTCCGCATGTAATTCCATTAAAATAAATATTAAAATGCGAGATGGCACTGTACAAAGTCAAACCCTCACTTTTTATGTCTAGGTGTAAGAGAAAAAAAACACACTTACCAACATGAATGTTATCCTTAAATACAGTTTTCTGGGGTAGAAATATTAAGTGTCGACTAAATTTTTCATCAGTAC
Source organism: Caloenas nicobarica (assembly GCF_036013445.1). Taxonomy (NCBI): domain Eukaryota; kingdom Metazoa; phylum Chordata; class Aves; order Columbiformes; family Columbidae; genus Caloenas; species Caloenas nicobarica. The sequence goes on along the minus strand of NC_088248.1, from coordinate 45,184,409 downwards.
TGGAATCTAAATTCAAGACATCTTTGGCTGAACAATTTACATCATAAAGTTCTTTTAATTTTTGGCTGACAAGCTGAAATGATAAACATTAATTAAGCATTTTTCCTGAACATTTTTAATAGTGGGATCTACAAAACCTAACACAAATGCAGATCCTACAACTTCTTTGAGATTTTTTTACTCATTTTGAGCATACAATTAATTTAATTCAAACTAACTCGTAACATCACAAAGTTGACATAGACTATATTTCCTGAAATAAGCAAGTCACTGAATATACTAACAGTGATAAGCTGAGCAGATTTTCAGTTTTTCAGGTCAAAGTCTAATTTAGTGGCTTTATCTTCTGTTTTATTTTCCATCACAAAGCAGTTCACACCCACAGTGACACTGTTTGTAATACAGGCTGACCTAGAGTGGAAGACAGGCTATCATGATATAAAGGGTTGGTAGGCTAATTCACTGTTATCATTTTGCTAATTCATTGCTATGACCTGATGAACACTAACTAAGCAGAAAACATCAGACCTCTGGCTCTAAAACAGCTCTAAAAACCTTCTATAAGCTAAGCTTGTCCTAAACTCACGTTTAAGACTGGGACTCAGAACCTAAGTGTCTGGAAGTTTAGGATTTTAGGATCTCAGATCCTCCACCCAGCAAATCCAAACTTTTCTACTTAACCTGAGGAATCTCTAGATTTCATAATTGATCCACAATGGAGTAAACAGCTCCAGAATCTGTATCAATGAATGGTTCTTTATGAAGGAACATCCTCAATCTCTCCTCTCCTTTCCTCTCCTCTCCAGCTAGGGACATGTAAGTGTCAGAAGTTTCACAAATAAATGGCCACTCACAAAGAGATTTCACTGGAATAGAAGATATTCTTCTAAAAACCAGCTTTATTTTCAACCTCTGTAATATTGAATTTGCAGTGGAGTTCATTTTCCAACCAAATTTGCAATAAAATGGAAATTTGCACTATTATTATTAGCAAAGATATTTGCCTTTAGGTCCCAAACTGATAAGTGCAGTCACCTGATATTCTCTACATCATCATTTAACTCAATTACTTGATATATGACTGCACCAGCTGGCAAAGGAAATTAACTGAGGCTTATCTGAACTTTTATTGATGCTATTCTAAAGAATACCTAAACATTCCTTCAATTTCACAGCTTCGAAGTGGCAGAGCACAGAAAACAATCTGCAAAAGCAAACTTATCAGTAAACCTACAGTAAATACAAGCACTTCAACAACAATCGTTCTCTATTTTTTCCTTTCACTTAAAGGAGAGAACCTTTGCTTTAATTAAATCAGTACTTTTTACTTAATTAAAAATAACCACTAGGTCTACAATTCATTTTCATTTTACTACAGAATAATCAAGACTGTCAATACTTCCGTTTCATATTAAATCAATAGTAAATTTAGATTAATCTACATTATTTTGCCCAAGTTTACCTCAATTAACTTTGCAACCATACTCTTGCCATCTGCACCAGGATTTGCCGGTTTGTAGAACTCCAAATCAAAATAAAGCTTGCAAGCATCTTTTTCAGGAATTACTTCATAGCAGTGCATAAGACTTGTTTTATAACCTTTGCTAAGGAAAAAAAAACCAACAAAACCAACAACAAATCACAACCTCTCACAATAAACATTATACATACTTACCAGCTGCAAAAAAGGATCCTAGAAGTCCTAAATATTCTTTTATTTTTCAATCAACTACCCATATCAAAAAAGTAGCAGCCCTGTAATGCTTTGAAAAAATGGTAACTAACTTCATCATCAAATATCAACAAAGATATTTGTCCGGCCTAGAATCTAAGTTCGTAAAGTATTCTCCTCCCCATCCCCCTCATGTCTTACAATACACACTGTCAACAGAAATGCTGTTCAAAATTTGAGGAATGATGGAAACTACAGTAAAAAACTTACTAAGTTATCACTCATACGTCTTAAGCACTAAAAATGAGATTACATAGATTTTTTGCAACTAAATTAAAAATTAATCTCATTTTCAAATTGAGAAAAAAATCAAGTTCACTTTTCATATAAAAACTGACTCTTAGATTTCTTCGACTTCATAACCAAATGTTTTATGCTAAAACAAAAAATTGGGGAAAAAAGTTCAGTGCATAATCAAATCATCAATACTTGAAACTACATCACGCAAATACAAAACCATACATTGATAACTGGACATTTATACTAATGCCCATTCATTTTTATATATGACTAATCATAGAAATGTATTTGTGTCACGTGTTGGTATGGTCCCCTGAGGAAAGCTGACAGCGAAAAAAAAATCTACTGCTATTAGATTTAAGTTCCGTAGATGGGGTCCTTAATTCCCAGGAAATAATGGCAGACTGTGACTCAAAGTTGAAACCCACTATAGAATAGACTGGTTTGTCCTTAGGAAGATTTTCCCCAGGGCCAAGATCAAACCTCAGGCCACCCATCACAGCTCTGTGCTAGCCAGAGCAGCAGACGGCTCCTGGGGATACTTACCCACTAATAGCTCTTGCTAGCTAACAGTCTATCCAGTCTGCTACTATATCTTACAGTAACGTATAGGGCAGCTTTTCAAATACTCACGTGTAATAAAACCAAAGCTCTTTATATGTTGTCACAAGGTAAAACCTCTGTCCACTTGGTGTGTTCTTTTCCAAGGCAAATACATGAACATCCTTTTAAAACAAAAACATTGACTTTTTTTTTTTTCAAAGAACCAGTTAAAACTCCAGAAGTTCCTATTTGACATCAGTTTCTTTGGTCAAAGGTTAGTAAATACTAGAAAACTACAAGTAGATCACTTATCCTTTTTCAACCCAAGCAGCATCTGTTTTTATTAAGAATATCATTCTGATTTCAGTTACATGGTAAAAACTTGAAGCTTTTCTTTGCTGTGCATTAATGTAAACTGTGTTTTCTCTGTAAAGTTTTCTTTTTTCTGATCAGTGGTAAGTGCATCTAAGGGAAAGAGGAACAATGTCCTGAAAGGAACAGTCTTATGGACATGATGGCAGCATATGTCTTTATAGCAAATATTCTTTAGACACTATGTTATTTAAATCAAATAATGGAAATCCAAAAAGAAAACAACCAAACAAACACTGCCAAGTCAGTGAGAGTGCATTTTGGAAAACAGACTGTCAAGATTACTTAAACACCTAAAGCAGCAGGAAGAAAGAAACCATCGTACTTTCTTTAAAATCAGCAATAAATTTGAAAAGTACTGAATGCAGAGAACTGAAAGCAGAGGATACATTTTGCATAATATTTATTTGGCTCATCAGTTCTTATCATCTGAACTTGCTACTCTGACGCCATTGGAGAGTTGTATTGGTTTTGTTTTGTCTCTGCCTCCTGTTTATCTGGTTTTCTTCCTCCGTTTTTTCCTTCTCTTTCTTTCTGCTCATCTCTCACTACCTTCCCATTCTCCTGTCAACCCTGACAGCTTCCTTATCTTCAGAAGGAACAAATCTATCACCATAATGTTACCAAAAAGCACTTTTACTGTTAAAGCCTAATACCACATATCAATTTGTATGTTAGAACTAGTCCTTCTCAGAGCTACCTCCAGTCTAGCATGATCACCTACAAAGACAAAAAACCCCCAACAAAACCGAACCCAACCAATCAACCAAAAACCACCAAAAAACCCACAAACCAAACCAAACAACACCCAAACAAAAGAACAAAACAAAACCTTGCTGTTTCAGGATTGGGGAAGAAAAAACGAAAAACAAAGAATGTCTTTCAACCTGATAAAAGACTTTACTGTTAACCGAGCTTTTAAGTGAAGTTCAACCTTAAAAGTACGTAAAAAGCAGACACATTCACCTATCAAACAATTTACCTCTTTGCAGGTTTTTACATAGTTGAAAGCTTCAACCTGACGACAAAATATTTTCCAAACAGAGGATGGCATAAAGGGTTCGGACAGTCTTGGTCTATAAACTGGAGGAAGAGGGTTTCTTTCATAGTGAGATGCTCGTTCTTCCACTTTCTTCAGTCTTTCTTCCCATTTTCTCTTCATTTATCCTTAAGCAATTACAAACAGTTAAATCAGTATCAACTTCTGTTTGTGACTCACTTTTAAAACACCCTGTACCCACCACTGCTTTTGATTCTGGTTGAGTGTACTTTATTTATTAACCGAGAGTAGCCAGTATTCCACATCAACACCCAACCTTGCTAGGATACTCATTTTAACATTAATTCTTTCCATGCAGTTTGGAAGATTTTAATATTAATATTATCAAAGGTAAACACAACGGAATAGGCATAGTAAGGGAAGGCTTATGAAGTTTCATTTTTGTTTAGAGAATGGTACTACATTCCTCCTCAAAATGTATACACACTGTGTTAGTTAGCCACACAATATTAGTAAAGAGTGAAAAAATACTATGATTTCTATCTATGGTTGGAGAGAATTAATTTGTATGGGTAGCACAGCAACTGAGTTCCTGAGAAAAATCAAGATTTCAGTCACTCTAGCTCTGTATCTCAAAGTAAAAGAACTGAAATCCAAAATGAGGGCTCTGTTCTCCACTGCTGACCTTTGCTATTGGTCAGTGATACTTTTGCCTGCTTTAAAATCTCATGTACTTTCTTGCAAACTTAAGACAGCAATCTTATCTCTTTTCAACAAATAGTACGCGATGCAGTAATGCTTGCTATCTTGCAACCTTTAAACTTCTAGTCATAAAGTAATCCAAATGCTACAAAGTAATGTAGTAAAGCATAAACGCACATTAACATACATATGATTATTTGTAAGTTTAATTAACTTTTTTTTTCTGGGAAAATTCATTGCCCCTCTGAACACCTGCAAGTTGCTAAGAAACTGAAAGAGAGGAAGTGAGGAAAGAAGTAAAAAAAGATGAAGGGGCATCTTCTAGTTCTGTCTAGCATAACCACCTACCAACCCTTGGTTCTCAAAACAACCTCCCAGATGCAAGGAAAGATCAACATGAAACTGACTATACTCAAAAGTATTCCAGACTTTAACAAGCTGGATCCACACGGTGAGCTTAAGTATTCAAATACTCTTGTGGACTCCGAAGCCCAAATTTTAGATCCTCTGAATCCTCCTCCAAGTATTCTGTAGTAAATGTTCCTGAACACCTACATTTCTGCCCATGGTACGTCTAAGCCTGCCTGCACTTTGACAGTTTAGTGCCTATGCCAAGTCTAAATAAAATAATGTTTTTTCTTTTTACAGAGGTCAGACATATTATCTCTATAGACCTTGTTAGTCTCCTGAGCTGTGAATTTCCTCCATTCCCTTCCTTTTCTTGCAATTAGTTTCTTCTTTGGGAATGAAAAATGAAATTATAGACAGCAATCAGCATTTCTCAGAAGAGCTAGCAGAACCCTCAGTTTCATTTTTATGCTGCTGGCTTTGTTGTAAATTAATCGGATGCAAAAGACATTCCCTACATCAGCACTTTCCCACAACATGACCATTAAAAGAAGGGAAGCAAGGAAAATTCCCAAAATTCTGTACTCATTTTAAACTTTCTAGTTAGATCAGGACACAATTTTGCAGAAATACAGCTGAGGGGATATCTGAAACTGGGAGAAGGCTATGACCCTTAGTTTAAACTGACAGCTGTCACTGTTCTTGTAGTCCAAATACTCATGGATCCTCAGCAGCCCAATGTGTTGGATCTTTCCAAGGTAACTTCAGTTGCTGTATAAACTACACCTAACACAACACATCTGCTTAGAGCACGTACAATTTACAACTACAGACTCGCCTTCTGAGTTCACTGGGAAATTCCCACTTTGTTGTCCTCTCTTCTGTCCCATCAGAAGTAAGGGAAGCAATGATTTTTATTTTACTTGCCAGAAAAATTGTGTCACCCACATGTCTGGACATCGGTGTTTTTGACTCAGCAGGATGATTGCAGAAAGACCCTGGGAAAAATGCATCTGCTAGGATATGACTTAAAGAACGTTTATTCCCCTCCTTTGATGGAAGACTGTATCTTTTTCGGTGATGAAGACAGTAGACATCTTGTATTTCTGTGCCTTACATAGTTGTTGGTTGGTGAGGGTTTTTTTTAAACAAATGGACTCACTATTTCAGAAATACCAATTTTCTCCCGTGTGCTACAGGGAAAAGACAAACACGAATGCATGATTTCATCATGTGTCCCTACATTTTTGTTAAAAAAAAAAAAGCATGCTCAAAAGTCTGTAACGATTATGGGCAAAACACGTTATTCACACCTGCTGAGAAACAAAGTTTAGATATGCAAATCAAGCACTGCTCAAAATTATGTTATTTACATTGGTTTTCTGGCCGGCGCATATCATGCAACATAGCTCTACGGCAGAGTCCATGCTCCTTAACATCAATAAATCCATGAGATTTTCTCCCAGCTACTGATTCAGCCTTAGAGGAACCCGTTTAATAACTTCCTCCCTAGTGCTAAATTTCTTAACATTAGCAAAAATTAGCTTAGTTACCCTTGCATTGAGCTGAACTGCAGCATACTGACAAACACCACTCATCTTCCCTCAACAAAAACAAGGAGGAAACAATTTTCAACTTGCACTCCTACTAGGAGAAGCAGCTTCTACAATTAAGATTTTTCAGAGTTTTTGTGCAAAATGCAGGATATTAGACCTGGTGATAAGACCTCAAAAAGTAGGCTAGTGCCTGTTGTGAGAAAGCTGGAAAGTTTTGCTTCTATGTTAAACTGACTCCTGCTACTGAAGGTCAACGTCCAAATAAGAGACTAACTGACCGGAAAGTTGATGGTGAAGCTGAAACCAGCTCTTGGCTTCAGAGAGCTGTTGTATAAGGTTGAACAGCAGAGCACTGGGACGCTAGTAGGAAGGTATATTCAGCATATATTCGTCGATCGGCTGGACAATTTCCAAACTTTTTCCATGCAGCGGTGGGAGATAAACCCTGTCCTAAGTGGAAGGTCCTGCTCTGATCCAGCCCGGTACATCTGCACTGAGCTAGCTTGCTGAAATCTGAAAGGCAGCCTCTCATGTGGTCCTCATCCCCACAAATTACTTAAGAGGGCGATTATCTCTATAAACCACCATTCTGTCAGAAAGGTAAGGTTTTTTTTTTTTCAAGCGCGCAGAGGAACTAAAGACAAAACACAAGAGGGTTAGGGTTACATCAAGTCGAGCACGGCAGCGTTAGGCGCGGCGCAACGCGTCCCTCTGGGGCAGCCGCGACAGGCTGAGCGCCAAGCCCACGCCAGGCCCGCGTGGCGCGGGGGGCACCGGGCCGTTCCCGCAGCCCGAGGCCGCGGTGCGCGGCGCTTCCCCGCGCGGCGGAGCACACCCGAGGGCCCGCCCCGCTGCGGCAAGCACCGCGCTGGGAAACGGGGCCCGGAGGCCGCGGCGGGGCCCGGCGGGGAGGGGAAGGGAGGGGAGGGCAGCGCGGGCGGCCGCCACTCGCGTCTCCTCAGTCACGGCGCCCAGCCCCGCCGGCCAGCGGCCTCAGGGTCGGGGAGAGCGGCTGCCCCCGCCGGGACCTACTCACCGCCGCGGCCCGCCCGCCGCCGCCGCTGGCGCTCCGACTCCGGTCCGTTGGAGGAGGCGGGCTGCCCCGCCCGGCGCGGGGCGGAGCCAGAGGGGCCGAGGCGCGGCCGCGGACAGCGGCGGCGCTTCCTCCGCGCCGCGCGGAGCCGAGCGCCCGGGGAGCGCGGCTGGTTGGAGCGCAGCGGCGGCGGAGCGGGCAGGCGGCACAGCCGGTGGGTGGCGGTGGGGGCACCGGGCGCGGCGGCTGGCCGAACAACGCGGCGGGGGGCGGGGTGGGGCTGGCTGGCTGGCTGGCTGGCGCCCGCCCGGCGCCAGGCCGCGGCTCTCCGGCTCGGGTGGGCTCCGGTCCGGCGGGGCTGGCCGCACGGCCTCGCCCGCAGGGAGCGGGCCGAGAGGAGCGGCAGCCTCCGCACGCTCCGGGCCGGGACCCCGGCTGCCCCGGGGCTCCGGCGGGGCGGTGGGTTGCGGGGGGGTTTCTCCCCGGCACGGCGGGAGGAGACCGGCCGCGGGGCGGCCCGGCGCTCCCCCGAGGGAAGAGTAAGGGGGCTCAGTTATTAGTTTTCCAGAAGCTTAAGGCAGAGAGTTTGTTCATTTAAGCCCGTTTTTCTAGAGAAGATGCCTGAACAAAAGCGGGGAGGGGGAACAGCTTTAATTTTAACCTGCTCTCTCGCGTCCCTCCGATAGGCTGTTAACTAAGAGGAAACACAGGGTGGAAAAAAATCAGCATTTGCATCTACCAAAATAAAGCTTTGGAGACAGCGGGTCAAACCTCGCCTAGAAAGGGCTCTGCAGCCAGCCGGCTGCTGACAAAAGGCGAGTGTGCGGGAGCCGGGAGGCGCCGTCCCGGGCGGGGGTCCCGGGGCCGCGGTGCGGCCGCTCGGCTGTGTTGTGCTGGGGCAGGGCGCGCTGCAGCGTGCGCGGGGAGGGGGCTCGTCCGGCGGCTGCTGTGTCCTGCCCCTCGCTGGGATGAAGCTGGAAATCTAGTCTTTTTGCCCTCCAACTTGTAATTCTCTAGCAATCCGCTTCTCGTCGGTTGGTAAATTTGAAAAATAGCACATCATGCCCTTAACGTTACGGGGCCTGCCAAGGCTATTATCTACTGCGGCGGTGATGTGGTTAATAGGTGCAGTCGAATCAACAAGCAAGGCTTCCATCTACCCTCAGAATAATTTCATTTCTTGCTGATTTTGCAGATTAATGCTGGCTAACTAAAAGTCTGTTTGCTTTTGGGAGATCAGAGCGCTAGCCTGGTGTCAGTGCTTTCCAACAACCGCATCCAGACCAGAAGTAGCGTGAAGGGCCCTCAGTATTGGCATGCTTCCAGCAGTAGTAGCAGTATTTAATAGGGAGGTAATGCCACAGAGAAAACATAATGGTATATTTCAGATTTTTTAGTTTTTTCGTACAGTCGGCTTTTATATTTCGTTCTGTTATTAATCAGATAATTATTAGTTATCATTATACATTGTAGAATGGAAAATTCTTAATTTACATGTCTATATTAGTATCACAACGTGCCATGTGTATATTTAATGGACATTAAAATACCTTGTTTGAATGCTTGACATTTTCTCTTGCAGTCATGTGAGGTGGAAAACTGCCCTTTTCTAACCTTTAAGGGCATGTTTTAGGGTACTTATCTCTGTTTTGGACATGTATTTTAATACTGCTACAATTATTGCTTTGTAGCAGCTGACAGATACTGAACATGTGTTGTCTCCTGTGGTTTGCATATTTCAAGATACAGCTGGTAACTAGAGACAATTAAGTTATTTGCTTCCTTCCCTGTCTGAGAAGCTTTGGTACTATTTTTGTCACTATCATTGTTTTGTCTTGTTGGTCCACAATTCAGATAAACACTGCTGTAAAAAGAACCTGATGGTTCTTATGGCAGTGGTGATGTGTAATTATGTGAATTTATTTTCATTAGATCCAGGTAGAATAAGTAAGTTCAGGCTGGAATGGAGTAAAAGCGTTGTTTTATTTATAATTTTCCTATCAAAATGAAAGCATTGGAACAACTACATTTATATAAGGCAAAATACATTATTATTTTTATTGCTATAGGGAGAGAATTTGGTCATTTTTGGTAGCTTGCTGAGCATAGTTTTGGATCTTTTTGAACTACTTCATTTTTTACTACTTAGTACCTGTAAACATCATTGTAGCATCTTTTTTATATCTGCTATTTCTGTCGTATGAGGTTTTTTAAAAATTTCATATTTTTTCAGATAAAATGTTGTAAAATAAGCTTCTTAAAATTTACAGAATATATTCTGCTAGCTTAGAAAAATGCCGTTGCTCATTTCAGCTACTTGGTTTTTTTAAGTTTCCTTACATTTGAAAACTCACTTTACCTAAGCTTTCAGAGAAAATAATATCAAGGAGCAGAATAACATTTTTAAATTAAATTCTTAATGGATTGTCCTGATTTTGTTTCCCCTGTCCCTAACAGCATGAGATCATCCTCTACAGGGAAATATGTATTCTGCTTGACAGAACATGACATCATTGCATTACCTAAACTAAGATGAGGCAATTCTTAGCCTGTTAGAATCAGCACTGCTCTCTAGAGAGCGTTGCTGTTACCCTGACGGGTGCTTTAAAGCAGAAAACATACTGCTGATGAAAATGTGCGTTTGAGTGCCTAGCAACAAAACAGATATCTGTTTGTGGATGTCTTTTGATCTATAAAGAAGTGCAGGTGACTTGGTGCATTGAAGTGCTCAGAAATTGATGGAAATTAAAGGCGAGTTACAGATTCTACTCTGAAGATAAAGCATGCGTTTTTTAAATACCTAACATATAATATTCCATTTTTCTTCACTATCTCTGTAGCTTCTATAAAGACTCTGACAAGCTCCAGTCGTGATGCAGTAGAATGCAGTTTGCCCTAACACTTCATTAAACAATTGAAACTGGAGGCTGTGAGCTAGGTTTGCAAAGGCTTTAGTAAGAAATATTTTTACGGTATTACAAAATCTATTTTACATTTTTCAGAAACAAAGTACTGTAGCTCATTCTAATCATAGGTTTTGCTAGCTACTTCTTCAAATTTCATTCTTTCTTTGGCATTGGATCAAGGAAAGCAGTTTTAAGGTTGCAAAAGGTCAAGGAGGTAAGTCTTAATTTAAGGTCACTTAAACGTTGAAGGTGTTTTTTACTGTTTGCAGCATGCTTTAGAATTCATGTTATAAGAAGCATTCAGTGGTCTAGTCCGTTTGGTCTCCAGTTTGCCTACTTAAGTCTGCTGCTGTTCACCAGTGTTACTCCTACCAGTTTACCAAAACCGGTCCCTAATGGGATGCAACAGTTTGGTTGGAGCACACCTGACGTGAACCCAAGGCAGCTGCATGACCCACTTACCCTCCCTAATGATTCCAGGGTCTCATCTGTTGGCCAGAGAGTTGTTTGTTAGCTTTCCCTATAGTTTAGCAGAGTCTTTAAGTAGTTATTGGTAGCCCAGGCTGGCTCATATGGTAGACAGGAGGTGACCACAGCTCATGTAGGCACATATTTACTGGTGTACATTGGCTGATTCAGGTACTTGCCGCACCAGCCCTGCAGATCTTCCCAATGCCAGAGAGCTGAGATCAACACCTGGGCGTTTAGCAGAAGCTGAATCCCATGCCGACATGGCCACACTGCTCTCAGTACACCTGCTGACTAGTTTTGATAATGGAGTTGGTACGTGATACTCTGCTTTTTTTAGATGGTGTGGCTCTTCATTACTGTTGACAGACAAAGAACAAACAAGGAAGAAAGTTAACCTTTTCCCTGTTTCTCCTGTTCATCCCAGCCACAGTGAAAGGTTTGGGTTGTGCTTCTTCTGAAGAAGGAACAGCATGAGTTGCATCAGAATTGTGGGTCAGTCTGGTTGATGTTTTCCTACAAAATAAAGTTTTGTTCAAAAGTGTCAGGCTGAGAGCTCAGGAAAACTGGGAACCAGTCAAGGATGGTTGTGGTAGGAACAGTGTTGAAAGAGCCTCCTTGAGGCTGGAGCAGAGGAACTTGTAGCATTCTTGTCAATGAAATCCATCTTTTCCTCTTCCCAGGGGTCTGGGATCTGCTTTTCAGTTGCAACTGGGTGAACACACCAGTAGTCCCTCCCGACTGGACTTTGTCATCAGTGCTGATGCTCCCTGCCCAATGAGAGGGCAGAAGGTTGGATCGCTGTTGTGCCACAGATCTTAGGCACTTGAGTTACCCTTTGGAAGTGCTTGCCTTTTTTCACATAGGGAACTTTTAAGGGATTAGACTTTGAAGTTAGGATGAATGAATCCAGATCATGGTGCTAGGCAGGCGAGCTCAGCATTGTAGGTGTAGTTCCTGCCCCGTGATACTCTTTTTAAAGTAAATTTCTAAATTATAAAGCAATAATGTATTTTAGAAACCTCATTTCTAAGATATTGAGTTTATTTGATACTTTGGGGATTCGGTTTTCAGGAAATCTCCCGTGTGATGCTAATTTATGTGATACAGTCCTCAAGTCTGGAATAATTTTGTGAGCAAGAAGGTTTCTTAATTACCTCAGTGCTCCAAGATATAAAGAAATAATATTCAGAGCAACCCTGAAATTCTTCTGAAGTCACTAAAAATGTAAGTAAATGTCTTTCAAGAAACAAGGAAAGAAAGAGGGTTAGTGTTTCTGATTAGTGTTTCTGGTGTGTCAGTGATTGTTACCACAGAAAATGGATGTTAACGGTGTACTAGCTGGAGCATAGATATGAAATTACAAAACAATTTAATAGTAGTATGATGGCATAAGATGGCAAATATAGTTTGCCATCAAATAACCTAAACCTTAAATAAGAATCTTCTTCGTATCTGACCAGCAAATCTCACTACTTAGTCTGGTTATTTATACATCTGTATTTACCATAAATATATCTGCTAAGCAAGTTTCTTTCAAATTCTTGCCTTATAGTGCCTTGTTTGTTTCTTGAGGTCTAAGCATTTATTCCTTTGTCCTATCTGGCAATTAAACTTTATGATGCTTAATCCTTTTCTGAATCGTGAGTTAAAGGTAACTTGTGGTAATGTGCTCTGTGAGTACACACAGAGTAATTGAGAGGGAGGTTTATTGCTTCTGGCTTAGCATGTCATTCATCATTTCTTGTCCTGTGTTCGAATAGCAGCTTACAGCATAGGGTTCATTTCATCAACTACTGAAAGTTATATTGTTGTGTTTTTATGTTATTTATATTGCAGTTGCCTTCACATACACCAAGTAGGACTGGCTGCAGTGCTGTTTCATTTGAAATGGAATGCAGAAAAAATATTTGTTTCTCAAAATACCATGACACAAAATCTAATCTTCTGTGTTAGTCTTTGCACACATCCCACAACTTCTGTTGCTTGGGTTTGGATCTCAATTTCTGTCTTACCGAAATGGAACGATCTATATATGGCACAATATTCATAAGACTAAAATGTTACTAATGCATTTAGGGACATTATAATATTTTAATGATTGTTTTCACTTTGTTTGTCTGTTATCCTGCTTTTTGGAGACATTTTCAATCATTTGGTCATAGGGATCTGCAGGCTGTTTTTCCCACAACTGTTTTAGCATGCAATAATTTAGAGAAATATCTCGTATTCTTCTTTCAAATATAAGATATATAGGGTTTACTCAGAAATGCTAATTTTTATCCACTAATAGTCCTAAGCTAAAGTTATTTTGGGTGAATAACCCATTTTAGCATTCCTGTTTTCTCTATAAATTTAAAAATTGCTCTCTGGTTGTGTAAGGTTTTAAGGCAGCCTAACAAAAACGAAGCAATCTGAAGATATTATCTCATATGAAAATTAACTGTAATATATTCTGGTTTATTGTGTTTTCAAGCTGATAATTGGGAGCCATAATGGCGGACACAGGAGATGGACCGCATTCGGGGCAAGATCTGACCGATGCAAAATCTATTCCTGGTTTCAAAGGGTAAGTGAGGTACTTTTGGCTTAAGCCTTCAATTTAAGTCTTGAGGAATCTTGTGCTGTAACAGGAGGTGAGAGCCACAGAAGAAATACTGCTAAAAGGAAAAGATTCAATTACGGTAATTTGTAATAATCATAAACAACTGTTAGAGTTGTTATACTGACTTTGAAAATATAGTCTCTGACGGAACAGGCCATGCGTATGTACAAGGAACTAAAAAGCAAAGCACTTGAGGTGCAGTTAGACTTGGCTTAACAGTATTTTCAGGTGGTTAGCTGTCCTTCCGAAGAAGCTTTCCTGTCTCACCCTGGGCTAAATGTTCACCCGTTTCCTTTAACTGCTCCTAGAGCTCACCCGAAGCTGTGGCAGTCGCTTCAGCTGCTTGAGCTGACCTGCTGCAGAGTTACACGTGCAGAAGCACAAGTGCGAGCGGAACTTAGAGGGGTGGAAGGGAGGAAACACAGGCCTGTTCTTCCTAGTGCCAGCTAGTTGTTATGCTGGTATAATGCTATCATCAATTGCGGTCTCCCCAGGAACTGTTTTTGAAGTCGTTCTTTTTAGTATTTCAGTGCAAATTAAATTTAAGAGAATTACAGACCTTTTATTTGTAGGATATAATATGATAGTGGGCCCCAGGCTTGTAACCACTTTGTCATATGCTTAAATAACAAAATCCACACCGACTTCAGCATATATTGACTGAGTAAAATTTATAGCGGTTTCAGGATCATGAGTGGTGGTGTAGTTGGTGTGCATGTAAAGGCAGAATTACAGCTGCGTATAGTGTCGTGGTACTTTTCTAGATTTTTAATGTTTACTTGTGAAAATTGAATGTAACAGGACTTTTGATTAGAATCCTGAATAGATTTGCACTCTGAGCAGTTCTCATCTCCAGGTACATAGCTTTCAAGAGATGATAGTAAAAAAACCAACTGATTGCTTGACGTAATCGTCGGTTTCCTTAAACTAATTTTTATGTTCTCCTGTGCAGAGGCATTATCATTTTGGACGTGGTCTTCCATGATTCTGTAAATTTTAAGGTTATTACAAGTTGCACAGGAGATTACTACAAATACAACTGACTCTCTTTCTTTTTTTTAATTATTTGTGTATGTGCACATTTTACCAAACTTGAAACAAAGCTTTTTTTGGGGGAGCATAACTATACAAAGCAGTTTTATTTATTTTAATCTGTGGGAAATACAGTTTTCATTAGTCTTAAATCACATGTACCAACTGACTTCACAGACATAACTTAGAATCATAGAATGGTTTGGGTTGGAAGGGACCTTAAAGATCATGGAGTTCCAACCCCCCTGCCATGGGCAGGGCCTATTTGCACCGAATTTGGTTTCTCAAAGCCCTGTCCAACCTGGCCTTATATTCAGTTTTTCATCTGACAATACCTCAAAGTCCTTCTCCTCAGGGCTGCTCTCAATCTGTTCTCCACCCAGCCTGTCTTTGTGTTTGGGATTGCCCTGACCCAAGTGCAGGACCTTGCGCTTGGCCTTGTTGAGCTTCATGATGTTCCCACAGGCCCACCTCTAGCCTGTCAAGGTCCCTCTGGATGGCATCCCTTTGCTGTAGAGTATCAACCACACCACTCAGCTTGGTGCCATCAGCAGACTTGCTCAAGGAACTTCTAGGGAACAAGTAGCAAACCTCACCAGTTTCATTGGTTTTTAAAATAACCTTGTTTCATTATTATTTTGAAAGTAGAGAAGAGAGGTCAGAAATTGACACTTAAAGTTTGTCTCATTTCTATACAGAAAGAACCTACCTGCCAGCAAGTCTATGGACTCTGGAATTCTGCCAGACTACAGTTACAGAATGGATTATCCAGAGATGGGGGAATGTGTAATAATAAACAATAAGAACTTCCACAGACAGACTGGTACCACTTTCAAATTTTTACGTTTTTTCCTTAATTCAGGTAAATTAGTGGCATGTATTATTCTTCAAAATTAAATATGCAGACTTATTTTGATTGCAATCTAAAATTAAACGGTTTGGATGAGTGCGATTCGTTTCTGTGCATTCTTCCAAATACGCATACAGGAAACACATTATGGTGCAGCGGTAATGGGGAGGAAAAATTGATGGGAAATAAAAGTCTGTCTTACCTTTTAGTTGTGACTTTAATTTTGTAAATAAAATCATTTTCTTTGTCTTTCTATAGAAAGGTAGTTATAAAAATGAGTAATAGACAAATCTACAACATAGGTACAGAGAAAAGGAGATTATGTTCATGTATAACAGTGCAATGTTTTTTCTGTTACAATGGATCTGGAAAAATGGAGTAATATTCCAGACTTATACAGGTATAAGTGAGAAAATAATTTGGCTCAATCAGACCATGCTATCTGTATCGTATAAATTATAATACGTTTCTCCTATGTATAGGGATGTTACCGCGTTCGGGTACAGATGCGGATGCTGCAAGTGTCAGAGAAGTTTTTATGAAGTTGGGATATAAAATAAAGATTAACAATGATCTTTCATGTGGGGACATTTTTAAACTATTGAAAAATGGTAAGTAATAATATGTTCAGTGTGTGTATTAAATTGACAACTGTTTCCAAATACATCTCTAGCCCTCAAATCTCTTCTTCCGTGGTTCTTTTAGGTGATATTTCACACCTACTGGTGGTTTATTGCTAAGGATGACACATACATCATAGTTTCTATGTTTATTCATCTTTGCTGTCTCTCCATCTTTTGTGCCATGACTGTTGTCTCCATACTCTTTCTCATCTTCTAAAGAAGGCTGGAAAAAAGGCTAAAACTTAAATGCAGACTGATTTATATTCTGACCCTGGGATCACTGAAGCTCTGTGAGTTGGAAAGAAACCTGCTTAATTGGGTAGCGGGATCCCGTGCTATATACTTAGTGATTTGGCCCAAGAGGTGTTCTGATCCTAGGGGTGTTCTGATCGAGGGACCAGAACTGCAGGTGGGTGGACCGAATTACTCTTTCAGTGAAACCGCTCGTGTTTTGTTCAACTTGTGAAACAAAACACTCTTCTGTCAAGTGAGGGCTTTATGCTGCTGGTGGTGTTAGCCCTGCTTTGTTTGAACTTGGCTACCTCTGGGCCGGTAAATTAAAGGGTGCCTGGAGCTATCTGTAGCCCTGGAACATGGTCTATTCTAATTAGCCGTTGGGAGGTTCTCTGCCATGACTGTGGCTTATGCCTACTAGCACTCCCCCAGGCTGTTCCAGGTCACAGTTCAACAGTAAAAGTGTTTCAGGGATTATTCCCAACAGCCAGTTAGCCCGCAGCAATCCTGATTTGCTTTGTTGATGGTTTTTTAAATATGTTTGCTATGATAGATGTAGGTTCTGTAATACCAATTAATGTTTATGTCAGAGAACACTCCCAGATGTAGTTAATCTATTAGTACAGTTGCAGCCTGTAGCTGAAAGTGGAAAGTCAGATTCTCTGACTCAAGGCCTCTGTCTTACCTGTGCTGTAAGGCCTCCAAATAGATGGCGTAAACTACACACTGCAGCCTAACTGGAGATTCCCAAAAAATAGCCCTTCCTGACTCTTCTAGATGCAGGGCTTGTCCATAGATTATAGAAATGCCTTAGTATGCATTGCTTTAGAAAAATCTAAATAGTTCATTTTTTCCAGAATAGAAATTAAATGTTTTGGCAAGGTCTAAACAGAACACTTCAGGTTTTAGAACCGTTATAGTTTTCATCTACAAACTCTTGCATCTTCTTGAGTTTACCACTCAGAATTCCTTTTGGATGTTTTAAACCATGTTTGTATCTTTTCATGTATTTAAAAGAATCATCTTGGTCCTCAATTGCAGTCCCCACAATGTCAGGCAACAAAAGACATCGAAGAATATCTGTTCTATGCTCTTTGCATACCACAAGATGGAAAAAATCCTGTAAATCTGCAAACACTTGATATCAAGCTTATATGTCTTTAAATACAAAATTCAGAGGCTTGAAAAATTTTAAACACAAAATTCAGAGGCTTGAAAATTTTTTCTGGACCTTGCTAAAGGGCAAGAGTGAGAGAGAGAGGGTAATGCTAGTACCTAGGTCCTTGCAGCAGCAACAGCTTTCATACTGCATTCAGTTCCCATGTAATCCAAGTAGCTGAAGCCTCTGAATGGAGAGGTCAGACTTCCTCATCCTTTCTCAAAACTCAGAACTTCCCATCAGTGTGATCCCAGCTCATGAGACTGACCATTACTGCATGAGCAAGGTGTACTGTTCAGACTTTGAGACACTGTCAGAACACCCGCTTTGTCTCCTTGTGGTGCTCCTGGCCCAGTTCTGTGGCTGTGTCTTAGAACAGGTGTGGTTGGCCTTTAATTTGGGGTTTTCTGTGTCCAACCTCGTGACGTAAAATAGGCTGGCTCCTTTTGTTCAGAAGTGAAAACTGGTTGGAGGTTTCCAAACATGGGAATTAGTTCTTAAAGACTTCTGTCGCATAGGCAGCATCAAATGTTCGAAGCTTTTAGTGAATGCAGGAAGTTAAGATAATTCTCTTTTTTTTCTTTCAAGTTTCTGAAGAAGATCACAGCAAGCGAAGCAGCTTTGTTTGCGTGTTGCTAAGCCATGGTGATGAAGGATTAATCTATGGTACAGATGGCCCTCTTGAACTGAAAGCACTAACAAGCCTTTTCAGAGGTGACAGGTGCAGAAGTTTAGCAGGAAAACCCAAGCTCTTTTTCATTCAGGTGATGTACAGCTAAACAATGATCATCAAATCAGCTGCATACTTTAAAAGAATTGTTTCACATTATTTATTAGTGCAAAAAAATTGTTTCTAAAATGGATTTAAATGGAATTACTTTCAGAATAAGATTCTCTTCAGGCCTAGAAGGGGCACAGTCTGCCATATTAGGTAGGCAATATTTGTAACAGCTGAGATTACTTAATCCATACAACTAAGGTAAGGCCAAATCTTTCTGAACACTAGCCAGTAGTTCAGTGGGTTTCTGAATGCGCTTTTGAATGAATATCTGTCTTAACCAAACTGTGTAGTTAATTTAAATAAATGCTACTTACTTTTCTTCTGAGTCTAATGGAAATGTGACACATAAATTCTTGTTATTTTTGTAGGGTTTTTTTAATTGAGATGTTACTGTCTTTAAAACTGGAAAACAACAACCAACCAAACAACAACAATATTCTGATCATGATTGCTGCCTTTGTTTCTCATTTTTAATTTTATTTTCCATTCTTCTTTCCATCAATAGGCTTGTAGAGGGACAGAATTAGATTCTGGTATTGAGGCGGACAGTGGATCAGAAGAAACAATGTGTCAAAAAATACCGGTAGAAGCAGACTTCCTCTATGCCTATTCTACAGCTCCAGGTGAGAGACTGGCAAAGAAATTTTAGTTTCTGAAATTATATCTATATATCAGCTTGTATTGATACCGTAAATGACGATTTGCAGTTGTATCCAGTCAGTAGCTGACAACTTCATTTGTTCTCTTTCATGGAAATATGAATTTTCTTCTCTCAATCTTTTTTTCTCCCTGGTTTGATTTCCTTTTGAGGTAGTTGCTGCTCTTAGTTCCCACCAAAAAAACCCAAACAAACAACCAAACAAACAACCACCACAAAAAACCCCACCCAAACAAACAAAACAAAACAAAAAACCCACAACAACCTTGAATATACATCTTTCTCACTTGCAAACCCTCAAGTGTTCATCTGCTGTAAATTCAGTTAATCTGAGTTCTGCTAATATTTACAGCAGGAAATAAAAAGTATTCTTAGTTCTGAGAGAACAGAACAATCTGATATCTGCAGATGCGTGTACAGAAATGGTGATAAATGCCAGCATGTTATTTGGCTGTCACCTCTATTTTGATTGTGTTCCTAAGCAAAATCAGCAGCGGCAGAGCCCTTAGTGTGCTCTTTACATTATCAGCCAGCAGGAATAGGCTCCAGTCTTTAATTCATGCATGTAGTCCTGAAGATAGCAACTCTGAAATCCATTTTGCATCTTGGCTTCATCTGTACTGTCACCTCTTCTTCGTATGTGTGTATTCTATAAAGTAATAGTAAATTATTAGTAGCTAAGACCGCTGCAGCAGAAGATAGTTTTCCTGTCTTTTGATTTTCTGCCTACTTAAGGTTTTCTTAGATTAGAAGAAATGAGAGGATTAGAAAAATCTTTCCAGTTGGAATTTGGGGAGATTATAAAATCTAAACTACTTTGGTTAGTGGGTTTGAGTTTGTATTTTAAACACTGCTACTGGAAACAATGCATTGTTCTGGTAATCTATGCTGTCCTGTACCAGCAGTTGCTCTGCCTGATCAGTTTGGTGTGTCTCTCTTCCGCAGGCTATTACTCCTGGAGGAATTCAGCTGAAGGCTCCTGGTTTATTCAGTCACTGTGTAAAATGCTGAAGGAACATGCAAGGAAACTTGAACTCATGCAGATTTTAACTCGTGTAAATCGCAGAGTGGCAGAATATGAGTCTTGCTCGACTCGACAGGATTTTAATGCAAAGAAACAGATTCCGTGCATTGTCTCTATGCTCACCAAAGAATTTTACTTCCCTTGCTAAAAGAATTTCACGTTGTAATTTTTCAGTTCATGTTTTATCTGTAATTTATACACAATGTTTGTATGGAATACCACTTTTAAATCTGAATTACTGTTCACTACTTCGTGTGGCATAATGAACTATCTCAAAGTTAGATATGTCAGTTATTAGAAGTAAAACACAGTATGGCTATGTTAGAAATGCAAACTTGAGTACTTTCAAATTTGCCAGAGCTTCAGCTAATGCTCTAGTAGCTTGAAAACTTAGGAAGAAGAGACTGAAGAAAGGTCAGATCACTTATCAAATCTATTTGGTGCTACATTTCACTTTCTTGAAGGGGCAGAGAAAAGAAACAGTTATTGTAAATAGTTTGGTTTCCTATCTTTGTCAATAGGAAGAAGATTCAGAATGTGTTATGTTTACTAATAATGGTAATATGACAGTAACGTAGTCATACATTTCTTCTTAACCCAGATTTAAGAACTCAAGTTATAAACTAACCTAAACTGGTTTTTATAACTTAGGGCATAAACTGTGGGAAACAACCATTGAATTTTTTACAGAAAATTAGGAACCGTATTTAGAATAAAGTAAATTTTTTTCCTTTAATAACTTTTTGTATGTTGCAATTATATTAAACACGGAAGCTATTTCAAAATAAATTTTGTATTCCTGACCCTGAAGCTGAGTGACTGAGGGACCAGTCTTCCAAAACTACTTCTTCTGCAGCTCCCAAAGGGAGGAGCTGTTGAGACGTATTTTGGGCCATAAGAATCAGTGCGGAAGGAAGTCTACATTTGGCATAGTCTGCTTTCCTCTCTTTGGCCATGGAGTGGGTTTGCTCTGTGCTGTGTGTGTACCACATTTAATCTGTGTGGAAGCCTAGATTTGTGGTACTGGAGAAATTTAACTTCTGAAGCCTAATATCGATTGAATTAATTCCAAGCTTTTAGCTAAAATATATTAACAAAAGGTATATTTATCTCTCTTGACTCTAAATTTTGTGGAGCAGGCTTTTACAAAATTGTAAAACATTTTTATTGACGTTTCAGTTTGTGGCAGTCTTATTGAGATCAGAGGAAGACAGAATGGTAAATGACCATAGGGTGCTTGCAAAACAAGACTTGAAACTCTTTGAACTGTGTAGCATAAACAATATTAGCAAATTGATGTTGACTTCCAGAGGCATTTGGGGTTTTCTAACTTAAATACTGTTACCTAAATTGTGTCATGCTTTTTTTATGTGTATTATTTGTTTAGGATCTGATAGCTTTTGCAAATTAACTTAAACTTTATTTACATCCCTTTTTCTCAAAATACTACTTTCCCTTTTTTTCCCCCATCTGCTTTATCACCTGGAGTTGAAAAGAACCTGCTTTAAAGCATTGTGTACTGTATAGCCAGGTAATAAGAGTGATGATTGAGACGTGAAAAATGCAGTTTCAAAAGTCATGCAGAGGAGGCAATTTTAAACATTGTGGATGAGTTCTCTGATCACTGTGCTGAGTAGGAGGAACCTTGTCTCTCATAGAAATGTTTTGTGAGAGAGGGTTAGTCTATCTTAACCGATTGAAACTTCATTTCCAGGTGGACTTATTAGCCGTGCTTCTGTTGAAAAACTAAACAGGCCCCTGTTAAACATACCTAAAAATAACATTTACGAAGACTTATATGTAGATTTCTTCATGTAGGTTGTGGATTACAAGTATCTGCAGAGCTATATGTTATAAAAGACTGACAGGACTGATCTACTTCAAAGTAATTGGGAACAGGAATGTTCCTTGAATTACTTGTTATTTTGCTGTGAGAAAGCCGTGTCACTGAGTTTAACCTTCCCATAGATTTAATACGTTCTGGTCTTGATCTCTTTTGGTCCTTTTAAGGAAAACTGATTCTACAGCTTTTCTAATAGTCTTTAAAATAGAACAAAACAAAAACAAAGCTAAGCTACAATGAGTAACGAGTAATTTAGGAAGACATAGAGGCAGGGCTTATGGAAGGAGATAATATTCCTGCCTGTCGTTTCAGGACAAGAACTGTGTTTTACTCCAAGTAAGTAAATTCTTCGCAGTTCCAGGAAGGCTCCTGGGTGTTTCTGGCTGAGGGGTGGTGTTCTTGTGTACCAGTCGGTGGGACCTGTGTGTAGAGACGGAGCCTGTTGGAGAAGGAGGGGGTGAAAATGTCCTTGAACGCTCACCCAGTTTGGCGAGGAGGTCTGAGTAGAGCTGGTGAGCTGAGCTCATGGTAGTTGGGAAAATGTCATCAAGCTGAAAGGCTGAATTCAGGGAAGAGGCAGTGGGGTGGAAGATTGTAGTAGAGTAAGGTGGGAAAAGGGGTGGATTTTAGGTGATTTGTGGAGTATCAACTGTTGAGAAAATAGAGGTGTAAGGGGATGAAAAAGGCTGGTCATATGTAAATAGTTTGCTGGTCATCATGCCCCTCCGGCCATGCGGGATATATACATGCAAGGCCATGGGAGGAGCTGGATGCCAGGGGGAACAGGGACCAGGAGAGTCCTGGCCAGCTCTCTGACTGCATGTGTCCACATTTGACTAATGTTTGCTTTTCTAGCAAAACTGATTTTTTCTTTTTTTTTTTTTTTTTTAATGCATTTGATGCTAAGCAATGGAAGGATGAAGAAAATACAGACCTAGTCTGAAACTGGGGAGGCAATTCATGCTGCCTGTTTTACACCAGGTGAAGCACTCCCTTCTGGCTAAGCAGATCCTTACATGCAGTGCAGTCAGTCTGCCCTCTCCACACAACCACCTCTGAGAGTGCATATTCCAAACCTGTTTCTGTTAAAGGAAAAAAAGGCAAGGCAGACGCTGGTAAGTCCCCTGGAAACAGTCTGTCCTTGAGAACAGAATCCAGACTTCTTATACTCCATAACAGAAGAAAACCCATGCAATTTACTCAAAATATACTCTGGTTAACAAGTTACTAGGTCCTTTTTTAGACATAATACATTCCTCTTAGAAGTATATATGGTTTCTCCTGACCTTTTGAAGTAATTTACTATACGTTCATATGCAGTTTATATTATTAACTATAATCTCACTCTTCTTTATTTTCTGCTAAAGCAATGCAGTATACATATGAAATCACTTTTAGAAATAGTAACACTATGAATAATGGTTAAATTATAACAGTAACAGCAGAAGACTTGTCTTGTCCTATCCTATAAGAATGCTTTTCATTACCAGCAAAAACTACCTTTCAGCTATGTATTTCCTCCTGCTAACGACAGCAGGCAGCAGGACAGTTGCAGAACTTTTTTTTTGAGATGACAAAGATAAACTACTACTGCATCACCACAGGGTGTCACTGCAGATAGCATAATAATCTCCAGAACTCACATTAATGAGGGAATTTAAAACCAAAACCAAAAGCCTCCTGAATGAAGCAACAACCCTTTCACAACTCAATGTTTGCTTGGTGTCAGCTTTAGCATTTATTACATCCTGGGACTTGCACCCCGAAGTATGCAAGAACATCGTGTTGCTGCTTCCCAATAAAACCTCCCTGTCTTTCTCATTGCATGTCAGAGTAGACCAGAATCAGCTCATTTTGAGGCAAAAACGGTTGTCTCTGCTCTCCTAGAGAACACTTCCAACTATGGAGCATCTCCCCCTGCAGATCCCTGCTGTACCACTGATAGCCCTCTAACGTTTAACAAAATAACTCCGCAGCACTCCTCAAAAAAAGCTTATGCCATACCTGTGGTGATGGTCTTTAAGCAGAAAGATGATGCAATAGTTTGCTTTGCCTACAGCATGAAAGGTGACTACTGGAAACAGAGAGAACTTGCCTTGTAAGCTCTTTGATTTTATTTTTATGTGTCAAAAATCAAATTCTGAAGTTGGGATTTCCCCGGATAACCACAAAGCAAAAAATTAAGACCTGACTTTTCCAACGCAGTGAAACATAATTTTTTTTTTCTTACTAGAGACCAAGATGTTCTGTCACGAAGACAGTACCATAATTTAAGTGCCTCAAAAGAAAACAAGGCGCACAGCAGTCATTTTCTAAGTGTTTTTGTTTAGCATTTGCAGGTAAGGTTTGGCATTGGATTCAATAGCTCACCACAGCTGCCTCCAACATCAGAGTGCCAGCAATGATGCTCTGTCTGCTGCACACAAGACCTAAATATTTCTGCCTAGATGAACATGGTGAGCTTGATAGGGACTTAACAACTGAAATTCAATAGCATGGGGTGTGTAAAAGACCAACTTAAATGTTCTAGTAGGTCCTCCTAGCTTCAAATTGTACACGGAAAAAGGTCACGCAAAGCCATCTCACCATCTCTAAAGCAGGACCAGATAACAGGTTTTCCTGCATATGCGTAAAGCTATGGCAATATTATTTGAGTGGTTTGAGAGTTTCTGATGCAAAGATGTACCTATGGATGAAGACTGCTACCATAGCATTCCGTGGCCATTAAGAAAATGTTAGTTCTATTTATTTAACCATAAGATGTATAAAGAGAGCAGTGGAAACGACCAGCACTGTGCAATTTACACTTGTCTGTACAAAACATAATTAATACTAAACTTTTACAGTTAACTTGCAGAGGGGTTTCTTTTTGTAGGATCCTTCTTAACAGACGCAGGAGTTTCCTCTTTGTCTCCCTTTCTACTTTTGGTACCAAAGCCAGAACACTTTGGGTTCCCTTTTACCCCATTCAGCCAAAAGCAGCTTCCTCAAACGCACAGCCCACCCCTCTCCTGTGTGATGCAATGCAAAAGGCTGGTTAAAGGCAGATGTAATCTGCTCTGAGTAGAGTGGTTCTCTGCAGTGGCACTTAGCCCTTCTTTGTCTCCTCATCCTCAGCTGCTTCCCTGTGCTCAGCTCTCCCACCTTGCCTTGGCTGGGGCTATGAGCTTTCAGGGTGAGGGCTCACTCTCAGATGATGGGGATGCTGCCGCTTCTGCCTTATATTTAGTATTTGCTGCTTTTTGAAGTGCTGCTAGTTAAAAGCATCTGGGGGTGAAATGAACACCAGACTCTTGTCTCCCTTTCGCTAGTCCCCATATTTTATGCCTCCAATCCTCCCAGGGGCTGTATGTGACGTATAAGCCCCCCTGGCTCCTGCTGTAGTGGGGCTTCCTGGTCCCACTGTAGACCAGCTCTAAGGACCAGTGCTGCGCAGGGCTTGGTGGCCCACCAGATTCCATATTTCTGTAGGCAAGCCCAAAGGCTGATGATACTGGCTTACTTTTGTAAGAAAGTAATGGGAAAACTGTGGGGGTTTGGGTCATGCTGAAATCAGCCGAAGAAAAAGAGATGGCTTAGCTCCCCAAAGTGACCTGGGTCTGTGATAATGGCAGGGACAACACCCACCTACTGCAAAAGCCCCAGGCAGCAGGGAGGGACAGGATCCCAGTGAGCATCATCACCTGTGCTGCTGGTCCCCGGCTGGGTGGTGCGAGGGCTGCATCCCCCTGGGGCTGGACACAGGCTGGATGAGCTGGGGAGCCCCTGCTGTGGTATGTGGTGCGTGGGGCTTTGACCTCTGGGGCATGCCAACGCAGCTACGTTTTGATCAGCTTTTTCCAAAGGTACCTCTGTGGGAGGCATCAGTGAGGGCTGGGGAAGTGAGAGGGGCAGCAGGGAGGTGGGAGACCCAAGAGGGAGGTGGCATGTCTTACTGCAGCCTTTAAACACTGCTCAGCAGCTCTGGAAACCTGGGGGAGAGGAGGATTTGCAGCAGTGTGTCAGCTACTCTGAGTTTTTAAGCTGGACATTGACCTTAGGAATGTAATCAGAGAGCTGATTATAAATAGTTGGTGCAGTTGTTGACAAGACTAAAATGTGCTGCGGCAGGCGGTTGGGAGCAGAGGGTTACTCCAGTGTGTGCCCGGGATGCTGCACCCCCAGTCATCTACAGCTGCACGGCAAGCCTGAAAAAGGGAAGCGGCTAAAGAAAACACTCAGAAAATGGTTCCAGGGAGAGGGGGGAAGGCGGAAGCAGCCTAGCTTACAAAACTGGGAGTGAGGGACAAGAGAGTATGGGCCAGGGAGCAGAGGAAATGAAGGAGGACAGAGCACAGTCAGTGCAAGTGATCGTGGTCCAGGCATGGGACTTAGAGCTAAAAAACAAAACCATCCTGCAAGGTAAAAGGCTAAACCAGCAAAACTCTAAAACCAGGGGGAATGCCACATATAGCAGAAGTAAAAGTCTCCAGGTAAAGCATCGGTGCTAATTTGCATTCAGGTAGCAGTGTGTGATGGAACCTGGGAGAAAGGGAGGGCAAGGGAGGTAGGAAAGGAGAAGTGCAAGTGGTGGGTGACCCAGCAGGTCAAGGCACCTGCTCTACCCAACAGCTGCAGCAGCACCATGTCCCCAGGAATGGCCGATCATGTCACCCACGAGTGTGGGCAGGAGTTACTGCCAGACCTGCGCTGTTGCAGCAAGTGGAGGAAAGGCACTGCCTCCTGAAAGCACAAAACTTTACAATCTCGGAGACTTCGCAAGTGAAGGATGGGGAAGCAAACAGCAGGTGGGTCCAATGGGGCAGGAAGAAGAGACACAGGAGATGGTGCTGGGCAATGTAAGAGGCAGCAGTATCAACCTGCCGTGGTGTTTTCTGCTGTTATGATAAACAGTTTGAAGGACAAACTGGAAAGATGCCAGGACCTGTGCAAGATGCTGCCGTAGAGCACCAACCAAGTGGAGGTGGCAGCTGGAAGGAAAGCGGAGGAGCGCCTGTCAGGCAGCAGGGCGAGGATTGCTTTGGTGGGCGATGGGGATCAGGAAAGGCCTTGAAAGCAAAGACAGGCAGGCTGTGTCAGAAAACCATATTTGTTAGAGACTGGTGAAGCAGCAAAGAGATGCAAGGGGAACAGGGCAGCAGTGGGTTGGGAAAGCCACTGGTATAGCCACCTCCTGGAAGGTGTCCGTGCGGAAAACCACCTGCATGAGGGCCCGGCCAATTATTGGTAGTGGCCGAGATGTGGAGCTCCTGAGCAAGGGTTGTAGCTGCTTGGATGCCCTGGGAAGGGCGGGTCACAGGATCCATCTTTGCAGGTGAGTTGGTAGGTAAGGTGAGCTCTGCCTGTGTCCCTCGTGGGCTGCTCCCGCATGTGGAGAGGTGCTGAGGTCCCCCCACGCTGGTTCCCCACCAGCTCACAATGCAGGCAGATGGACAGACAGACACCATTCAGGACGGACAGGCCTAGAAGCTTCAGGTTTCTCTCTGTCCTGCCTCTGGGACCACCTCAGGTTTGACAGGAGAATGGTACTGGAGGAGAGAGTGGATCCATCAGTCAGCAGCGCAGGTGATGGAGTGGCGTTTGTGTCTGTGGGTGAAAACATCCGTGAGGAGAGGTGTGTGAGGACAAGAGGAGGAGGTAAGCATGGCACACCCCTCCTTCACTGCTGAGAACAGGAGAATTTATGAGAAAAATTGCTCATCTGTGTAATTCATAGAAGGGAGAATTTTACAGGGAGGAACAGCAAAAAAAAAAGTTATGAAGGATTAAAAGGAGTGCTCTGAGAGATGCTACAAAGAACATTATTTTCTTCCCCTTACTTCACAACAAAGTAGCAGTTATCAGCCTTGTCCTAGTGACTGAAATGCATAGAGAGCAAGTGAAGGATGTGTTATTAGTGACACCTGAATGCAGGCACAACCTGACAGCAGCAGCTTTCACAGATGCCAAGTTCTAAAACCCCACTTAAATCAATTGAATATTCCCCCTGAGCCACTCTTCACAAGTTCTGCCAGGAGCTGTGTCCCTGCAGCTGGACTTCAGCATTCCCTTCTGTGAATTTGCAGGGCTCGGTGTTACCAGGTTGTAACATTGTGGGAGGCAGAACACAAAGTAATCCATAACCTAAAGGGACCATATTTTTCCTACCCAAGGTCTGAGCAGGGTGAGAAAACGAACGCTCTTTACTGACACAAGAAATAGTGATAGAGCTAGTAAAAATAATGCTTCTATGAACAGTGAAACTTCTGTCGTTGAATTTCCTGTGGCTTTATGCTTCCTGTTTACGTTCCTTTCATGCCATGTGTACGAGGGGTGAGCTCTCCTCAGGGTTTCTTGGGGACCCTGCACAGTCCTGCCTGCCCAGCACCGCAGCTCCTCTGCACCTCTCCTCCTTGCTCTGCTCACGCCAGGCAATGGATGATGTAGCTGGGTGGGATGCTGAGAGCCAGGGAGAAGGGGAATTAACAAAATCTCGTCACAAACGTGGGCTCTTTTCTTTAGGAAAGCTGTTCCAAAAAGCCAAAATAAAAGCAAACCACAAACTTTTCTCGAAACAAATGACTCCTGTGCACATGTTACTCCTTTGGAGAAAGGGTGTCAGTGACAGCTACCATGGGTGATTTCTTCTTGCACTGCTTATCACAGGGGTCTCCAGTGCCCCAGAGATTAATGTGGTGTTGAAATGGGCAGCGTAGCAGAGTGAAAGCAGTGCAAAGGGAACACGACCTTCTGTGATTCATTTGCCTTAATGTTGGAGGTGATTTAAAAAGAAAACCAAATGCACACTTCACAAGATTGATAATAAGCCCATAAAATCAACTACCTTTATTTTGCTATCTAGCATTTAGGTTAAAGGTACAAAGCATTGGGGAGCCACTAATTTATTTCACTGGTTGGCTTCACTCTGGGTTTAAGCGGAAAGCCACACGGCTTATAATCAGACCTGCAGCTGAGTCATGATAGCAGGGGAATAAAACCACGGTGGTATCAAGCTTAAGCTGGGAAATGAGATTCCAGCATGGATGCATGTGTAGATGCTGGCACTGAGTGATGAGGCAGTTCTGTGCAAGGAACCTGCAAAAGGTCAGTGCAAAATGTCACGCACCTCTGGAACCCAAGGATATGATGTGAAAAAGTGTAAAAATATAGAGGCAAGCTTCCTCTGCTTCAGTCTTCTCATTTTGACTGTGTCCTGGTCTATCCATGATACCAAGAGGTAAGGTATCTGCAGGGGAGTTGACCATTTACCTTGTTTCTAAAACAGAGGATTGTTTGGTTTGCCATCTTGCAAAATTATGTAAAACACTCCAAACACTGATTGCAGGCGTAAGTCAACATCATTGCAGGTGCCACTCACTTCCAGGCTGCTGTTACTCCATATCTTGGAAACATATATGGAGGGACATAGCCACAGCAAAACTTGTGCAACTCAACTTCCTGAGGTCCTGCAGGGATTTTGGCTGGGAAATGGGAAAACTGAAACTCAGATCAAATTAGATTAAAGTGAGATCTGGAGGGAGGAAAAAAAAAAAAAAAGTCAAGAATTTAGCCCAGGACTTTCCATGTTGTTTTAAGGTGCAGCCAGCCTCACCGGCATTGTGCTGGTCAGGGAAGAGAGGTCTTACCTGCATGCCCCCACTTACTGCTGAGGTACCTGGCAGTGCATCAGGGCTTGCTGTATTTCGGGGTTTATTTTCCACCTCAGATTAGTTGGCTATGGCCTGCCAAAGCCAAGAGAGCTGTGTTGGGTCAGGTTGTTCCTGGTTTACCCTAAACACAGAATAATGGGGGTGGCCCGTGGGCAGAAGGAGCCCTGTGATGATGGACACTCAACGAGCCCTCCAAGCCTCCTGGCTTCTGGTATTTCCTTCAAGTTAGCAAAATAACCAGCAGCTTTGCATGCAAGAAACAGCACCTGAGTTCTGGTGGGAAGTGGGAGATAAGAAGACATGGAGCAACCTCACAGTGCTGGGCTTGTAGAGAGAGGTCACGTCTTTCACCAGAACCACTAACGAAGTGGGAGAAAGGGGCATTTTGAGCAACCCACCTTCTTTTGCCTTTCTAAAATCCTCAGCTCATAATGGCTACTGCAATGCAGAGTCTGTGACTTCAGGAGAAAAAAAAACAACAGTGCACCTCAATATTCTTTTTTGGTTGATATTATAGTTCAGCCATGCTGTCAGGTCAAGGGGCAGAAAAGTGACAGAGTTGAAGTACCGTACCGCATGTGAGCGATCGGATGGGACAATAGGCCAAGTAACAAAGAGCCACCCTCCATGGCTGTTCCCCTTTGCACCTGAAACCATTTAATGCAGCAGCATTTGGCTTTGGCCAAAGGACAGAAGCTGTTCAGCTGGATGGGCTGTGACTTCTCACTTGGAGAAGTGAGAGATGTTGCTGCTGAGAGGGCTGGGTGCTGCAAATCGCACCGCTTTGGACAACCAGCTGTGCAGAGGAACAAGTACTTGCAGATGAGCTGAAATGTTCTTCTTAAGGAACAAGATACCCCTGGCTGGGAAGAGCGGGGAGATAACGTGATGAGAACTTTAAATACACAGTCAGAAAAAAGGAGAGGAGGCCTGTGTAAACACCACCATCAGACCTGCTAACAGCTTCTGTGTAAACATTCTCTGCAACTGTTCTGCAAACTATTTACAACTGGTTTATTTGCATTAAGTGTTGGCTTGCCAAGCAACGAAACATTACCCTTTCTTTGAAGCCGATTGGGAGCTATTAACACCTGCTTATCAGGCTTTTACATATCTAGCCCAAGGTATAATTTTATAAAGCATTCCAACACAGAGAACTCTTGACTCTTCAGCCAGCTCCACTCCACAAGTGAAATGGTGGTGGAGGAAAAGGAATGCAGTGAAATTATGCATAATTGCTTTTTCTCCACCTCTATTATACAGGGAGCAGGTGAGTCAGCATTCCCATAGAACTACTTTACTGGGAAGGGAGGAACTCTGCCTGGGCCCAGCAGCTCTCTGTCCTCACCTCTGCTTTTGACATCTGCATACTAAACATTTCCTGCAGGGCTACCTGCTGTGTATCAGCCATAACATGCATACCTGTGGAGTACTCCTTTCTTCTTTCATTAGAAGGTGGATTTGCCACCCCACATGTAATTATTTAAAACAAGGTGCAAATAGTAACCACAAGCATCTGCGTTGTGTTTTTCAAAATAGTCCCACTAATTTAATGTACTACTGAAGCCCAGCTGGGTTCATGGGTCCAGCTGCTGTGCTGTCTTACAGAGCTAAGGAAGCAAGCCTTCTCCTAGCTTTAAATCACCTAAATAGCTGCTTCTGATTGTTGTTTTTTATTTCTTTGAGATACTGAAAACTCAAGTACAAATAAATTGCCCTACTGGAGAACCACTGTACAGAGCAATATTATTTCTTGTAGTACCATACAAGAGCAGGGTTCCTGAGAAAGCAAGACACATTTATACCAGGCACTGTAAAACTGAGTGATGAGACAGCTGTTATCTCCAGGAGCATATCATCCACATGTACAGAAAAGACAAAATCAGTGAGAAATAAGAGTAACGGGGAAACCTCATGGCAGGCAGGTAAGGCAACTTAAATTTCCTGAGTCTGAGCTGGCACTGACTCCACTAGCCTACATTCAGAGACCGTCTCTCTGAAGATCAAGGCTGACTGATCTCTGGGTTATTTTTTAATTTGAGTATTTCAGCTCAGCCTATTTATAACTCCCCTGCACGGCAATGTTATTTATCTGTCTGCCTCTCCCTGATCTGTGCTTGGGAAGTTAGCAGGTAGAGTGTGCGGAGAGTCTTGCTTCTGCATTGCATGTCACTAATTAAAGAGGCCATTCAAAACAAAGCTCCTACTCATATTCTCTATTAATAGCCAAGAGCTTTCCTCCTCCCTCCCCTCCCACGAACTCTTTCTTTTAAAGTGATAAGCAACCCTGCCCAGGGTTTTGAGATCCCTTGCACTCAAATACCATCTTGTCTCCTTTGCAGCTGCGTTACAGCAGCATTCCCCAAGGTGGTTTCCTCATAAATATGCCTCATCAATACCCCGGTAGCAATGGCAAATTCTAGGAACAGATGACTTAAAATTTATGTCGCCTTTTACTATGCCATGAAAGGTTTCTTGACACCGTCTTTCTGACACTGATTATCCTCTTGCCTCTGAAAGAGTGTCTCCTCCGTTACATGGGCTTAGCAAACCTGAGAGCAGGGCAACGGTCAGAGTGACAGAAATGACTTGTCAAAGGAGAAGTGCAGCGAGATGGGCTGAAGGAGAGATGAGTCACGGGTGAGCTGTGCTCCAGAAACAGCTCAGCAGGGCCAGCTGCTGCCTTTCAGAAAATGAACTTGCTGGACTCGACCGGCTAGCACCAAAGGTGCAAGAGAGGAGCTCAGCTTCAGATACTTCTGTGCATTCAGAAGACATTGCATCTGCTCTTGCTCTGGGAGGACGGGCAGCTGGGTGTGCAGAGGCCATGGGGAAGCTCTCCAGAGATAGGGGTTGCCAGGCCAAACACACTCAGGCAGTCAGCAGATGGGACTCATTATCCAAAAGTTACTCTTCTGTTAATAATTAAACACTGATTAGGAAAAGCAAAAGAGGCAAAGCTTTAAAGAGGGCACTGATTGGGAAAAGGATCTGTAATTTGCAGTGACCGTTTTAACTTAAGGTAGAAGAGTCTGAAATCAAACATTCACAATTGGGTCCTTCTTTCCTTCTTCTCTTCTTCCCCCTCTTCCCCCCTGCCAGGAGTCACATTGCTCTGTCACCAAAGAGGAAAGGCTTGAGCTATATTTAAGTAGCCTCCCAGACACATAGGGTCAGAGGCTGCTGTGGGGACAGACAGGCTGGGGGCACACAGAGCACTGCTTGTTTTGCCAGCAGGAGACCTTCTGAGCAGGAACCCTCCCTTCTTGGCACCTCTCTGCCACCCTTGAAGGGGTGGGTGAGGTGTCCACATCCCAGCACCTCCTGCCTCTTCTCCTGAGCTGGGCAATGGTCCCTGCTGCTCAGCCACTGCCCAGCACAAGGACATGGTGGCTTGAACCATGGGAGGCAGAGATGGGAGGTGGGATGCTGGTCCACCCACATAGCTGCATCTGCCAGGTGATGCCCAGGGCAGCCTGGGGAAAGTCCCATGAGTGGGTTGGCTCCATCTGTTCTCCCATCCTCCAGCTCTGGAGGGGAGGAAAACACACGTAGTATGGGGTGGGACCTTTCTCCCCACCAAAGCCAGGGACCTTAGTAGGGTACACAGAGAGTGTTGTTTGTTTCAGATAGCGATTGATAAGGGAATATGCTTGGTGAGCGTTTCTGTGACAAGGGTCCCTGGAATGACTTCTTTATATATGAAAATCCACTACAAACAGAAAGTGAAAAGAGAAAAAAGTACCTCTTCTCTCAACAAAGAGAATTGACCTGATTTTAATAAAAAATACATTTTGAATTAATAAATCAAAGCCTGTGTTTACGCATGATATGAAGCAAAGCTCTTAATTTCTCATTATTATCCAGAAGAAAAAGTACCTGCTCTCACTTATCTTTTTATTCTACCTGGGTTTCACGGGGAAAATTGCCATAAAAGCTTCCACTTCAGCGAAACACTCTATTAAAGCACGACTAAGCAGGATCATTTTCAGGTAGGATCTGCTGAAGCAGCCTGGCTCCCATCCAGGTTTTCTCTGCCAAGCTCCACTCCAGCCCTGAAATGTCAAGATGCTGTATATGTTTTTAAAGGACTGCTTTCCTCCCTAGAATTTGCTGCAAGGGCCAAGAGACGTGAGTAACTAAAAACGTCTCACAATGCTGGTGTTGAGCAAATTCCTTGTTCCTTCTCTTCCCTCCTGCTAAAGAAAATGAACTGCGTAAACAGCTGAGCTGGCAGAGCGATGGGGCTGAAGTACTGCAGCCAAATAAAAGCAGTGTCAAGTAAAATGAATAGGCAATCTAGCCCTCAGCATTTTTCTATGTTGTATATATGGCTCAGATGACAGGCTCTCCCCACTTACCCATCCTCCTGGAGCACCTGGGTGCAGCCAGACCAATACCATCGGAAGGTATAAAGATTCCTTAGTAGAAAAGATGTCTATTGTGGGTTATTGCATTGTCTCTTTCTGACCTAATTCCCTAAGGGCTGGATAAAGTAGCACCTTAATGAGCACGCTTGCCTTTACTGAAAGAATACAAGGCTTTGAGTTTGATGGAAAAGTTTTATTTTGCCTGCTTGAGAAGACATTGTTCAGAGTTCTGGTCTGAGTAAATACATTTTTCCATCCCAGAACAGTTTTCTGTAATTATTGCTTTAATTATTACCAATAAAACCAAAGCAACACTTTCACCATCCAAATTCTTAGGAGTCAAAAGATAAGCACAGCTGGAATATGAGATGGCTGAGAAGTACTCACTAATTTAGACACCCTGTT
The DNA here is from genome assembly GCF_036013445.1 of Caloenas nicobarica. NCBI lineage: Eukaryota > Metazoa > Chordata > Aves > Columbiformes > Columbidae > Caloenas > Caloenas nicobarica. Next base: position 45,150,276 of record NC_088248.1, on the reverse strand, counting down.
CAGCCTCTCAAGGGCAGGTCTCCCCACTGGTGTAACCCAATCGAAAACAAATTACCCCAGGGCTGGATTTGCTCTTAAATATATTAAGGAAATTATTCCCTTTTTTTTTTTTTTTCTTCCTGTGAATAGCATTGGGTGGTGCTGCTGGCATACAGTATTGCCACTGTTGATGGGTTCCTGCTGGGGCTGGCCACGAGGCTCTCAGGCCGTGCTTCTGTCCCCTGAGACGACACGGCCAAGCCCCACCAGGCACACACAGGAGACCATATCCCATGGGAGCAGCCTCAGCAATCTATATGCCATCCTGCATCTGTTAGAGTGGGAAAGAAAAAGAGGAAAGACCACAAAAACATTGAGTTAAGGAACCTGGGGAAAATGAAGGAAGCAAGAGTGAGCCAGGAGGTTCTCCCCATCCACGGTCCTGCATGCACATGCATCTTCAGGTGTGTGAAGGCTCCCTCTGAACTCGAGAGGAATTGCTCGTGTCCATACATTTAAGCAGATACTCAAGTATTTGCTCAATTGGGACTTAAGTGAGTTAGTTTTCCCCACCCCAGATGTTGAGTAAGGAAGGTGAGACCCAGATGTATCTCCAGGGCTCCACCTGCAACCACTTGCAGATGCTTCCCGATGGCCACTGCTCTGCCCGTCCCCCTCCCCATGCCAAGGCAGGGGTCACAGCAGAAGCAACAAAGCAGAAACACTCTTTAGTTTCTATTAATTATTACACGAGCATAAATACATTTAGAACACTGCAGAAACACGGAAGACCAGACAGTCCTTTTGTTTACAACAGTAAAAACCAAAAGTAAAACAAACAAACAAAAACTCTCCAATGAATAAAACTGATTTCAGAGGAGAAATGAACTACAAAATGTTAAAGCATTAGCCAACATTTTTTCCATTATACCTTGGGGTGATTATTTGTGTTAGAGTAATATGCAAATGCTTTAAATTCTTAACTATACTCAGAAATATTTTTAATAACTCCTATCCAAAAATATCAGTACTACAGATTACATCAGCATCAGAACGTTTTTCACAGAACAAATTAAAATTGAAATATATTTCACTGTGCATCATAAATAAAAATGAGTGTAGGCACTCAGGAAGACACGAGTAGTAATATTGAAGTAAGAATTACAGGACTCTTGCAACTGATTTATTTTCTTTATGAGCACTGAGCTGTAATGCAAATTACCAATATGGTTTCTGCTGGAAAGCTTTCATACTTTAACGTACTAGAAAAAAACACATGTCAGCTGTGGGTGAGTACATAAGCTTGGGGCCCAACTCCATGAGAAAATTCAACTGCTCCAGTTCTACAGATAAAAAGTCACGATGCCTATGACAGTGGTTTTAAGAACCAAAATGATGGTATAGTCAGCTCAACAAAAAGACAGCGGCAAGTCCCACAACAACAAAAAAAGAAAATGTCATAAATACTAGTAAACTTTTCAAAAATATGATTAAACTTTAAAATAGGATGTGTGGCTCATTTACCTTTTGGAACTTAAAGAATCCCCAGTTTCAAGTTTTTCCCTCACATAAATGAAGCCTATGCCAGAACAGTGACTCATTTGTGAAGGAAAGGCGGGACACTAAGGGAAACAACCAATTCCAGTAGCTGGATCCCTAAGGAAGGTGATTAAAAGTGTATGTTGCAAACTTTGGCAATTCTGCAGAGAAAAAGCTGTGGATATTTGATGTTTCTCAGTTAAATTATCTGATTTTAAAGCTTCCAGGTCTTAACTAAAACAGTGAAGTCATGAGAGGTAAAAGTCTCTTTTTGGAGGGAATGAGTCACTGCTGAAAGTTTAGAAAACAAAAGCTGCCCATTCCCATTACCTTTCATCATCAAAAAAAAAAGAATCACAACAGAAGATTTAACTTCTAGTATATCCTGTGAACTTGTGGTCCTAGAAGAGGCAGAGGGAAATGCCTTCATTAAGGCCTTGAATGAGCCCCATGGAGCTCCTTGAACATTGTGCTCCCTCACAATCAGCTGAAAGTGGTGGAAAGAAATGGCAAGAGCGAGTCGTAAATTCGGCTCAAAGTTTGGCTAGTGTTTCTCACGGAAGACAACAGTGTTTTATTTGACCAAAACAAATAAATATAATTCATGGTGTTGCCACTTTGCGAATAAACAGCTCTCGGAGTGTGATATTAAATTATTAATATGATGGTAAGCATTTTTTCCCCATAATATCTGCTGATACATAAACTACAGTCTTTTCACAGCTGGCTCACTCTGTAAACAATTAAAACGCGTAACAGAAACGACAACAGCCACAGAACATTGCAAAAGCCACCTCGAGACACTCTTCCCTTTGCTAGGAGTCAGGGAGGGAGCAGCACTGAGCACCTCCCCTGTCCCGAGCCATTTGCAGGCATTTCCATTGCCAGTCAGGCCTTTTTCAAGGTTTAGGACAAGGTTTAGGACAAGGGCATCCTCCCAACTGCTTCTAAGCCCTATAAACTTGTGGCTTAGGGGGCTGCTTGATGTGGAGTTGGTGTCTTTGCATTTAATAGCACCTCTTTTTTTTTTTTTTTCTTCTATGAATGTGTTGGGATGCTTTTTTTGGATCCCCTGTGGTGAACTTTTGGCACCTCAAAGCAGGATGTCCCACCGTTTAATTACCTGCTCCACCTCCTTCTGTTTGCTTTAAATCTGCCACCTGCTAGTTTCACTTGATGCTCTCTAGATCTCATATTAGAAAAGAACGCAAATAGTCCACCCCTAGTCTTCTGTACACATGATTGTGTATTCTCTCTCGTCTGACCATTTTCTGTTGGTTATCACTTCTCCAGCCTAAGAACCCCTTGTCACTCAGATCCTTGAATCACTCTAATATTGAGGTTGCTCCATATTTTTAGTTATATTTGCTGCTCTTCTCTGGATATTTGCCATTTCTGTTACACATGGGCCAGAGCCACCAGAAGCAGGCACGCCGCAGCCCTCCCCATTATCTCAGTTGAGTTCTGTCCTGGCATGTCCCAACCGCTTTGTGACAGTTTCTGAGCGTCAAACCGATCCTTCCACAGAGTTATTATGACTATAAGATCTTACTTCTGAGTGGGAACAAGTTGGTTAGAAATTTCTTGCTTTCAATCACTTTACTGCTCTCTAATCAAAGCTGGCATAGTAACCTCCTCCACCCTGGTCAGAGTCAGTAATACCATCTTAATACTATTGTTTCCCTAGTTAGACCTTAAGTCTATAAAAACTCAGCTTTAGCTGCTGGAGTTAGATGATTTCACAGCTTCTTTTGGCCTGGAGTTTATAGCCCCTTTCCCTCCAGCCACAGCCCAGTCTGACCCCCCCTGTACAAGCTGTGTCCTGTCACTAGCGTGTCTCACACATCTGTTCAGTCAGCATGCCAGTTCAAAGCCAAGGCATCCCAGGTCCATCATCCTCGTTCCTCTGTGGCTTCATGGAAATGAGTCCCTCTCATCTTCTCTCTTCTGGAAGGACCTGCCATGTGAATCTGGCCTTCTTGCAGCTCCTCGACAGCTGCTCTGGGGACCTGTGTCCCTCCCCATTGGTGTGGACCTTGCCATCCTGCCGTGAGTGGTTCTAGAGAAGTTTTGGAGCAGATGCTTGATTTTACTGTCCTGCCTGTCACCCTGCATCTTGCTTCCAAAACCCCTCCCTTGCCCTCTCCCATTTCACTGGTGTATGCGTGGACCACAGGCACCCGTTAGGCCCCAGTGTTTTCCGGCATGCAGTGGATTCCTGACATTCATGGGTCCCTTCCAATCTAGATTATTTTGTGTTTATGTTTTCCTCTGTGCAAGGAGGGCACTTTCCAAACCAGGAAGACTTGTCACCCACAAAGGCAGACTTCCCACCCCATCACTACTAGCCTGGTGTCCTGGGCATGGCCAGGGCTGCCGCCACAGAGGGTCCTGGCAACCACCTACCTCTCTATTTGCCATCCCGCTGGAGACAAGACCACTCCATAACCACCCACCTCTGCCCCCTCCTGTGCAAACCCCCGTGTCCTGGCATTCCTCCCACCGCTGATGGCCGCGCATACTGTAGCTGCACATGTAGGTATACCATTTGCTTACCTGAATATATGTATGTACACACATATAGATATGTGTGCACGTGAGAGATGTGTACACCTCTCTCTCCAGATACAACATTTTGTAAAGAGTTTGTTTCTTATCTCCCCCAGCCCGCCAGTGCTTGGGGCCTTTCCTTCATCATCTTTGGTTAAGGCCAGGAATGATGTACTGCAATCTCTCCTTGGTCAATTTTATATGCTGTAGTTTGCATCAGGATTATCTAAATTCTGCAGAATACCCTTGGTCGCTGCATAGACTCCATGACCAACGGCAGCTTGCAAAATTTGTTGAAATCCAAGAGCTCTCTCTTGAAGTAACGCTGCTTGAGACTCGCCGGATTCAAATGGCCAGGTCTAAAATTGTCCTCATTGCAAGACTGTGGCATAGTCTGTTTCCAAAGGTAACGTCAGTCCCAGCCTGTGTGTGTACCAGACCTAGACCATGACTCCCACCTCAGCAGAGGGGGAAGAGACACGAGGACTGATGCCATCAGTGCTGGAGGAGCCAAGCTGCAGGGATTCCCTCAGGGTCACAGGGAAAGCCTACTTGGAGCCATGGTCTTGTGCCTCCCGGGATAACGCTCCCTCACCCCCTGCAGCCCCCCGGGGCTGGTGGCTCCAGCTCTCGGGCCAGCTCTGCGTGGGGATGACCCCTCCATACCGCCCCCCCCCCCCCCGCCCCGTATTTGGGGCTGGCTAGGGGTGGGAGTTACAGAATCACAGAATGTTAGGGATTGGAAGGGACCTCAAAAGATCACCCAGTCCAATCCCCCTGCCAGAGCAGGAACACCTACATAAGGTTACACAGGAAGGCGTCCAGGCGGGTTTTGAATGTCTCCAGAGAAGGAGACTCCACAACCTCCCTGGGCAGCCTGTTCCAGTGTCTGTCACCCTCACTGAGAAGAAGTTTCTTCTCAAATTTAAATGGAACCTCCTGTGTTCCAGTTTATACCCATTGCCCCTTGTCTTATCACTGGTTATCACAGAGAAGAGCCTGTCTCCATCCTCGTGACACTCACCCTTTACATATTTATAAACATTAATGAGGTCACCCCTCAGTCTTCTCCAAGCTAAAGAGCCCCAGCTCCCTCAGCCTTTCCTCATAAGGGAGATGCTCCACTCCCTTAAGCATCTTTGTGGCCCTGCGCTGGACTCTCTCCAGCAGTTCCCTGTCCTTCTTGAACTGAGGGGCCCAGAACTGGACACAATATTCCAGATGCGGTCTCACCGGGGCAGAGCAGAGGGGGAGGAGAACCTCTCTCGACCTACTAACCACCCCCCTTAGTTATCTTAGTCACAAGTCAATCTATGAATGAATGTAAGATGTCCACACGCCAGTCAGACCTTGAATTAAAAACATATGAAGATGCTCTAGGAACCGATGGTCCTACAGCTGCCCCCGGGGAAGCTTTAACCCTGAAATCACCCACCGTGGAAACGCTCGGTGGGTTCCCCGGGACGGCCGGGGCGCGGGGGTTCGGCAGGAAGGGGCCGAGCGGCGTGCGCGGCCGCCGCGGCCGGGGCGGGGGCAGCGCCGTGCCGCTCCCTGCCGTGCCGCGGCGGTGCCGGGCGCAGCGCTTCCGCGCCCGCTGCCGCAGCCCTGCCCCCGCCGCCTGCGCGGCCGGCCCGGCCCGGCGGAGAGGCGGGGGGATTTCCAAGCGCCGGCGGCCTCGCCGCTTCCTCTCCTTGTTTTGCTTTCGATCTGGACCTTTCTCCGCCCGGGCGGAGGCAGTTAACTTTTAGTTTTGCTCCCGCGATTATTCAGAGCCTGTTTTCATTTCCATTTCGCGTCCCCTGGCAACGGCGGTAACCTTGAGGAATTATATAAGGGCCGCGAAAACGGGCCGGCAAGGTAATTTTAATTTTTTTTTTTTCTATTTTAAAAAAATTACAAATTTTATTTTTTTTTCCGCATTGCTGGTGTTTTCGCGTGCGGGGCGGCGGGGCTGCCGGGAAGATGCGCGTCGGTTTAAAAACAAAAGGTCGGGCTGCAGCGGCCGGGGCCGAGCGCGGTTCCGCCGCGGCGCGTGGGAAGGGGCGCGGGGCGGCGGGGACAGGAAGCGGCGGGGCTGCGGTGTGTGTGGCGGTACCCGTTCGCCCCCCGGTGCGGGAGCTCCGGCGCGCAGACAAAGGCGGGGGCGTTGGATCTGGAGGGCCAGGGCGCGGCGCGGGCCGGGCCGGGGGGCACTTGTTGCGGGCTCGGAGGCTGCCGGTAGCCCCGGTAGGGCAGCGGGGAGCGGGGCCCGCGGGCGGCCGGAGGGGCTGCGGGCGGGGGTCGGGGCGGGGGGGGGGGGGCGCTGCCCCCGCGGGTGCCTGGAGCCGCGCGGGCGGGGCCTCGCGGGGCGGCCTCGGGGCCCCGCCCCCTCCGCCCCGCCCCGGCCTCGCGCACGGCCCGTTACACAAGCGGCGGGGCGGGGGAAGGCCCTCGATGGCGGCCGAGGCGCCCCGGGGGCTGTGGGGGAAGCCGTGCTGCTGTGAGGGGACGGCAGCGGAGGGGCTGGCGCGGCCAGACGGAGCGGAGCGCCAGGGGCGGTTGGGCCGCCGCGGGCGGGCTGTGCGGGAGCGGCGGAAGGAGGAAGTTGTGCGGAGTGGCGCACGGGGCAGGCGCCGTGCGCGGGGTGTCTGCTCGCTCCTGTGCAGCAGGCCTTTCCGCCTCTGCGCCTTAAAGTAAACACACCTCCACAAGGCAAGCATTTCTGCTTTTTATTCCCCCTGCTGTATGGTCTCAATGAATCCAGCGTTAGCAAGTGCATCATTAGAACACTTAGCAGCCTTGAACTGTGCTCTCCATTCTGGTTTTGGTGGTTTTGGTTTGGTTTTTTTTTTTTTGGTTGTTGTTTTGGTTTGGTTTTTTTGTTTGTTTGCTTTTTGTGGGTGTTTTTGGTTTTTTGGTTTTTTTGGGTTTTTTTTTCGGGAATAGCCTCTTTTCTTGTAGGTACGGGCAGTGCTGCCATGGCGGTTTGCAGAGTGCTGTCCTGCTCCACACCAGCAAGCAGAGGGCCAAGCCCTGGATGTCTTCTCCCTGGAGGAAATTTATGAACGGGGGTTTTGTTTGTGCATAGTGCCGAGGGTCAAATTCCAAGCGTCTCACAACGTCTGAGGTCGAAGTTGCGAGTGCTTGAAGAATCGGATCTCTCAGCTCAGGTTCCTAGAGTAATTTAGGTCTTTACATTCCCATTTTGATTAATGTGAGCACCTGAACAGCAGCATGTTTGAGGCTTATTTATTTAGATACAGAGCTCAGATAAAGGAATTTCAGAGTGCGAAACTTTTCTCCTGGTTAGTGTATGGTTATAATTTATAGTCCAGCTTACCGTGCTGGTAAGATCTTGTACATAGCAGTCTCTTGAGTGTAGGAGCAGTTGTAAACTAGACCTTCAGTTTCCTGAGATGAAATACGGCATGTTTAAATTTATAGTTATTTAGGTCTTAATGGGTTTGCATATAATAACCTTTGCAGAATGCCTGCATTAGTACTATAAAAAGAGATTTGAGTGGAGCAGCAACGTTTAAATCCACCTCAATACAGAAACAGTGACATAATTATAAAAGTAGCAGAATTGATCTGTGAGGCAGATGGTTTCCATCTGAATTGCAATCTGTCCATGCCACCAGACCCTTCAGAGACATCAGTGTCCTTCTCTGGCCCCTGTTGGTAATGTCCCACCGGAGAATTACTTCACGTCCTCCCTGTGTGCAGTGGTTCCTTTTCACTGGTAAATGATGGCGGAAGGTCTGAGAGCACCGACTCCTTTGACACAGCATCACTTTATCACGGTCATGTGCCATGTTGCAGTTCTTCAGCTTGGTACAGGGGTGGCAAGGTGTCGGTCTGCTGACCCTGGTGGTGTCCTCCTGAGGCTGGAGGTCCCAGCTGGTCGGCAGAGGTAGGTATAGAGCGGTCAGACATTATGTTTGACACGTATCTTTGTGGTGCCACCTGGTTACTTGCTGACTACAGAAGTGGCAGGTGAGCCTCGAGCAGAGCTGTTCATCACAGGCCATGTTACATGGGAAGGAGTAGCTTAGAGGTTTGAGAAGTAACATTCAGGCTGTTAGGAATGGGGGTTAAAGACCCTGGTCTCTGTTGCATGGAAATCTTTGATATGTGGCAGCAAGAGGAGTCAGAAAGAGGCAGAGTCTTAATGCACAGTTGAGTAAATTACGAAGAAAAAAAGGAGTTAAGATTCAAGAGGAAACGGAAATATTTGTTTGAATAGGAAGAGTCTACATTAGAATAATGCACATTATTTAGATAAAATTGCAGCCAGGCTATGTACGCCTTAAATTAAAACATATTTATGTAGACTATGTATATATTAATATAACTTTAGTAAAGAAACAGTGGGGAAAAACTGACAGGTGAAGAATGTAAAGTTTGCCATGACACATCCTCTCTTGAAGAGGAGCATCATCCCCATGGCATTAAAACTGGTATTATAACATCTCTGTGATATAACACTTGGAGCATCAGAAACTTTGTGGAAGCTCAGAGATTGTAGAGACAGACTACAGATGGCATAGAGAGAACCAAGTGACTGGCATGTACATGAAACAGGATACTTTCTGTTAAAGAGAAAATAAGTGGTTTTGGAAGTAACGTGGAATCTTGTGAACTGATGTTCTAGGCCTGTATAGGAGGAGTAGAGGTTAGGGCTATATGACTAGATGCCCAAACAAGATGTTGACAACGACTGTCAGATATTAAGAGAGAGTAAAAAAGCTACAAGAGTAGGAAATGCGATGATAGTGAGAAGCTTCAGTTGCCCCTACATAGATTGTCATACTCCAACATGAAATTTGCCCAGGTACTACCTTTTAGATGCTAAAAAATCCTGCTTCTTAGGTGTCGCTTGTAAGGGTACTCTGGGTAGCAGCTCTGGGAAAGATCCTGGCCAGCAAGAATTAAGTTCAGAATTTTACGTTAAAAATGCTGTCCAGCTATGATGTGACTGTGATTATAATGTACTTAGACTCAGTGCTGCTTCAGGAGCAGTAAAGCCAAGGGTTGTTGTGACAGTGTTTAATTTTCAAAAGTTAATCTTCATAAAGCAAGGAAAATAAATAAAATGGTGAAAGGCAGCCAAAAGTGTGAAATACTTGCAGATGGCATGTAATTCTTCAAAGACACTATAGTAAAGGCTCAGGGCAATTGCATGGCATCTGTCAAATACCAAAAAAGTTGAGCAGGCTGAGAAGCAAAGTAAAGGAGCTCAGCAGAAGTAAAAAGACATCTTTCAAAAGTTAAAGCTTTGTCTTTAAGTGGGAAAGGTGGAAAAAACCATAAAATCTATGTTAAAAACAATAAGGTAGGCCAAAAAGAGTCATGGAACAAGTTGCTGAAGGCATGAAAATGATTAGTAAATCCTGTTTGAAATGCATCAAAAGCAGGAAGCCTGCTGATAAGTGATCCATGGGTAGAAGGAGTGCCCAAGGAAGATAAAGTCATAGCAGAAGAGTGAAGCAAATTCTTTGAGCCTTGCTTCACTGATGAAGAGTTTAAGGAGACTGCCCTGCAGGAGGCTTTTTCTTTCTTTTAGGGAGTGAACACATTGGAGGATTTCCCTTAAACTGAAGTGTCTGTAAGAGAGGGTATCACAATCCTGTTGAGGAGAAGGATGAAGTAGATGGCAGGAGGTGATACTTGTTGAAGAATTTTGAAGGAATTTAAAATGTGAAATTGCTGATACATTACTTGTTATGTAGCTCTGCCTTGGTGCTTCAGGAACAGAAGGTGACAAATGAGCTGTCAGTTTTTTGAGGTTTCTGGGGAGACTGAGAACTCCAGTGTAGTCATTTTTGTTTAGTTGTTTGCAAGGAAGTAGTGAATGTGATTGATGAACGTGGGGTATAAATGTGATATGTTGACAAAGACTAGGCCTGACTTTTGTTGAGGAGGAGTTATGTGTCATGAGTCTTCCGAAGTCTTCTGGAGCTCTCTCTAAAGGCATTTCTGAGCTGTTGTTGAGGTCTGGTTGATACAGTCCTTCCTAGAACAGGGCCAATTTCAAAGTGGAATCAGGTTGCTCGGGGTCATATGGTCATGGTCAGTTTGCTCAATGAAAGGAGGTTGCCAGTTGTCCTTCCCAGAGTCTGCCCAAGGTCTGTGCTGTTCAGCAGATGAAGGGATAGGTCGTGATGTGACAAGTTTGCTGGTAGTATTAGCTTGTTTGGAGCAGTAAAATACCAAAGGCCGAACTGCAAAGATTGCAGAAGGATCTCATATTTGAAGTCTGAATGCAAGTGTAATTTAAGTGTAATGCATATGGAAGGGAATGTGATCTTAACTTTCTATACACAAAGATGAAGTTTGAACTGACTTTTTACTCAGGAAAATATCATATAACACAGGTAATCATAAGCTCTGTGCCCAGAATTGGCTAAGAAAGGAGAGGGTAGGTTTGGAATTATTAGGAGTAAAAAAAGAAAACACTGTCATGCCACTATAAACCCATGTTGCTCCCCTCTCCTGAATAGTGTTAACAGGTTTTTTTCCTTCATCTCAAAAAGGATGTAGTGAAAGCTGATAAGCTACAGAGAAGGGCATCAAAGACATTCAAGGATATGAAAGAGCTTTTGTGAAAAAGTAAGTAGCTTGGAAAAGAAGTGACTAAAGAGATTGTGGTGATGTTCTTTAAAGTCATTAGTGTCATGAAGAAAGTGAATAGGTAACAGGACAGACAAACGTGACCCAAATAAAACAGTTGGGAGGCAGCTTCAAAGCAACAGGAGTTGTTTGTCCTGCAATATATACATTGTGGTGTGCGGGACCACTTCAGGTATGTCAGGAGTTTGTGTGAGTTCACAAGTGATTAGGCAGCCTCTTGGAGAGGAATTTGCTGTGCAACTAAGCCATCAGAAGAGTTCAGTATCAAATTTTGGGCACTGGGTGCCCACGAAGAATTACTGCAGATTCTGATAAAGAATTATCGCTGAAAATTGCAAAAGGAAACCTGCTCTGTTGAGAAGCATACGCTACAGTCCATTTGCAGATAACATAGAGAAGCTATGAAACTTCCAGCAGAAAAGTGTTTCTATGATGATCCTGTGCTTGTTAACCTGGCACACGTTGCAGTCAGGTTAAGTGCATCCTGTACACATTTAACGTTGCATAGGAGTGGTACCCCAGCAAAATTCCTCTGATGTCTGCAGGATTAGAACCTCAATTTGTATTTTGTGGGTCTTATGTTGAAAGTCACGGTCCATTTGTAGGTAAAGAAGTAAAACTAATCACGTATTACTCTTTTTGTGGGACTCTCACTTATCTCTGTGACTTGTTCATAAAGATTGCCCTTTTGAAACATGATTCTTCAAAGGCCTACAATGACTGTGATATTGAGGGCATAAACCATAAGGTAGTGTTTACAAAAGTTTTATTATAGTTTATGCTGCAATAAACCATGATTAGTGTAAAACATTTTCTGGTTTGTCCTTTGAGATCACAAGTGTAAAAACCAGACAAAAAATAAGCAAGCGAAAAGATTCTGGGTACAGTGAATGAGAGGAACAGATTTATTAAGTTGCATATTCCTCATGTGTAAATGACTTTGTGGAAAAAATCATTAAGTGTAATTAAATAATTTCCCCTTCTTTTTTTCAGAAGTTTTGCTGGAACTGTATGAAGGTTCTTCCTTGTATTGATTATGTGTGAACTCTTGTGTAAAGATTAAAATAGGTTAAAATATCCAGTAAGAGAAACTGGAATCAACAGTTTACAGTTAGTGGAAGGGAATGCATGTTAGCAGTTAAGAGTTTAATGTTTGCATATATATAAATGCACACCTACATATCTACATATATATTAAAATATAGAAATAGATGCTTTGTATGTAGCATAAATAATACATTGTACAGCACATATTTCTTATTGATAGACTACAAAACAGTTTTAAAACTTGCTCTTCCAGTTAGTGCTGGATATGTTTCCAATTTCTTGGAAGTTGATGAAAAATTACTGTTTTTTTCAATGAGCTAGGGAGCAAATAAAGAAGTGGTAAGCAGTAGAGTAATGTTTGGTTTCTTAATGTGTAATATACTGGAAGCCTGGCTCTGTGTGTGTTGGAAATCTTCTGACCCCTTTGTTTGCTCAGGGGCAGATTGCAACAAATGTACAGCAGTCTTCAGTACAAAGCAGACTTTTATCTTGTTGCAGCTTGGACACAGGAATCCGGGAGAAAATCCAGCTGCACGTGGCATGTTGTTTCACCAAAGGTACAGAACTAAATTCTAACTTTAAATTATTTTAACGTTCAGTTGTTGCTTTACAAGTTGCTGTCTTTCAAAATGAGTTTGGAAGTAATAATTTCCATATTTTTGCCCTTTAAAGAGTAGATCAGATTATGGTTTGATAGTTTCTCAGCTGAGCTTTACAGGATTGACTTGTAGCTCCCAGCATATCTGGTGTTAGGAATGGAGTTAAGGTGCGGCAAAAGCAGAAGTGTTTATATTTGTCCTTTCGTTCGAACTATGTGTGACAGTGGATCTTGTCTATTTAACTTTTGCTGTAAAATTATTTTAAGTACTTGTTCATTTAAAGACTTACACGCTTAAGGTTGATAACAGTACAAAAGAGGGAACTACTGCTTACGGTTTGTTTTAAGAAACTCTGAAAGTGTGGTTAAGTTCTGCTTTTTGATGTGTATGGAGGGATATATGTGACTTGAGGGGCTTCATGAGCACACAGAAGACAAAATCTGCACTGTAATATTCCTATTGGACATTGCTTGACAGCATTACAAGCAAACCTTTTACAGCTTTATGTAAGCAAGATGATGCCTTAATTCTTCAATTAGTTCAAGTAGCAGTTAAATTTAGGTCTTTATGGACATTTCATGCATATATATACATATAACATGCATTTGCTGTGTGATACAGGCTTTTGTGCATTTGGTGCACTAGCTGCTCTTTTAAGGCATTCCATTGAATTGTGTAACTGTGCTTTATATGCAACTGAGAGATGAATCCAGTGGAAAATACTAAACTACTGAATTTAATCGGATGTGGCATGTTAATTTGTAAAATCAAAATTAAACCCCTCCTACCCCCAAACACATTCCAAAATTGTGACAGCATCTTATAAAGTTTATCAAAAATAAAAATAATTCCACATTACCAAAAAAGGCAGGGTAGAAGACTAAGGTTTTTAACTTACTGAAAGCTTTCCTGCAGGATCTGAAATCCCAACAGTGTTACATGAAAAAGATGAAAGCAAAACTTGAGGATAAAATTGAAACCAAATATAAACAAAAGTGAAACCGACTCCATTGGTTTTTCATTTCCCAGTTGGCAAAAATGAAAGAATGAACGCAGAGCAAAGAAGCATGAGAGCTGAACTTGGAAAATTATTACAGTTTTATTAGTTATTTCATCTTTTGGTAAATTTGACTTGGCGTGACAGCACCCTTTTAGCAGACTACGCAGTAGGGGGTAGGAGTTGCTCTCCCTGGTTTATCCGAGTACCACTTTTCACACCCAGTGGTCTGGGTGACAGCCTTGGAGGATGGGAAGCAGCATATTCTTCAGTCGCGGAAGTAACCTTTTGAAATGTTGTGGCAAATTCATACAGAAAGTACAGTGGAGGTGATGACATCCAGTATGATGAAAGTGAGTCATTCAGCTGGTAGTTGTGCTCGAACTTTATTCGCGTTGAGATGTGAATTGCCAATAGAATCAGACATAATGTATGTGGTGGGCTTTTTTTTGTTTTCTGCTCTCCCACCTTTGGGGTGGTCCACTTAGATCGTGGTCAGATCAACAGTAACCAGAAGATGTTATTATCTCCCATGTCAGCTTTGCTAATGACATGAAATGAATGCAAATATTTTCACTCCATTTCCATGAATCAGTCAGCAGCTAGAAGGTCCTTCTTGACCTTGAGAACTAGCTGGTGAATTAGGGAGAAGATGGCCAAACATTGGATGGCTGTGGAAGCTTGAATGAATATCCTTCTCATACGCAGAGACACGTACTCCTGGGCTCTGTGGGCCAAAATGTTGGGTGTTGGGGAGAAGCCTGGACAATCGCTGCCCTGCTAGAGCTGTACTAGGGTATAATGGAAGACTTTACTTCCAGAGGTCTAATTCTCTCACATTTGCAAACATTGCATTCAAGCATATCAGAACTTAATTCTTTGAATGTCAGAACTGTTCTGGAAATTTGAGATTAACGAGAGAAGCTGATGAAGACTAGCTTTGTTTTGTTTAATAATATTTATCTGGCTTAGATGAGAAATGAAGATGAGTGCAGTGGTCTCACTCTAGCTCAGTAGTATTTTAGGAAACTTCCAAGATAGAAATAGCTGCAGATCAGAAATTGAGGCTGTCTCATTGCTGTTGGTCTGTGATCAACATAAAAACTTTAAGAGCACATTTTGTAACCAATCCTATTAACCATTCATATCTCAACAAGCAAATGAGTTAAATTCCTGTGTGTCCTGTGGCTGTGGAAAGAGCATTTTTATAAAAAGGAGAATTACATCATACCGTTAACAACAAGTGTCAGTATTAAGCATTTAATACTTAGCGCTCTTCAAGTGCAAGCCTTTCAAGTGTATGTACAAAAGAAAGACATTTCTCTGTTAAATTTTCCAGTGCCAAGCAATATCTCCGTAATAACTGATTCAATTTATTTTTTTGTGCTCAACACATCTGCTTCTTTCATGGTGCTATTTTTGTAACTGTAAATAAGTGCATGTGACAGACATGTTTCCAGCTCACAGTGGGGGTGATTCAGATGATCCCAGCCCCCAAGTCTGTGCCTGCTGTCATCTGTCTGTAAAGCAAGCAGGAGAGTGTTTTCAACAAATCTGAAGTAGCATATACTTTTCTTTAAGACCATCTTTTGAAAGTAAAGGAGGAACTACTTTCTTCAAGGACCGGTTTTGGTGCTCACTGTGAGGTTAAGCAGAGACAGTTTGTGTCTGCTCTCGGTTCTGGATGCTGTGCTAGTGATTAGAAGTTTGGGTAGCAGCAGTGTAGGTGTGGGTTAGCTATTAACTTCAGTGGCAGAAACTGCCCTTGCCCAGACAATAAAACGAAAGCTTTAAGCAAATATTAAATCACACTTCAGTGCAGTGTGCAAATAGTTTTTGCTGTGTGTTGCAGAACAGTACGTTATACAAACAAAGGTAGCTGTGAGAAACAAACCCAATCCGAGCAAGGTGGATTACATCAGATGCAGGTCATGGCCGGTGAATGTGAAAACTCTTCCTTGAACACATTTCTCTGTATTAGCTATCTGGAATAATTTTTCTGCCTCTCTGAGTGTCTCTGAAGTGTCATTGTCTTCTCTGCAATCTTACCTGAGCCTCACAAGCCACCAGTGTGGGAACACTGAGATTAAGGACTTCTGTGTTATGATGGCTGCTTTTCTTATGTATAGCACCCCATAAACCACCGACCCTGTACTTAGGCAGAAGAATGCTAGACAGGACACAGAGATGAAGTCTGCCCAGGCTTTAAAAAGTATTTTTACAAGTTAAGGTCCTGATCTTGCAGATACTTGTATGTGTGATTTTTCCACTGCTTTCGGAGGGACCTATGTAGGAAACACATTGTGCTCGTTAAAAGTTTTAGGGATGTCTCCTGTAAACTTAGTCAGAGAGCATGTAAGAATGCGTTGATCTACCAGAGCCATGGAGAGACAAGAAATGCTGTTGAGTTGCATCAGTATGGTAAAAGAAGTGATTCTTGATAATTGGTTGAGCCTTAATAGCGTTCTAGTTTTCACCAGGCTGGAAAATTTTTTATGAGTTAGGTGTCAAATGCTGAGTTTTCCTGACAGCTTTCAAGAACGGTTGGGGTTTGGCTTCCGTGGATACCGACGGGCACAGCTAAGCAGCAGCAACTATTACACGTGTATTCAGGAGCGGAGTTGTGTGTAGACACTTAATTCCAAAATAAAATTGATTTTTGGGGGGATGACTGCTCTTCAATGCAAGGAATGAATTATTCCCTCACAACCATGCCAGCAATTTTCTTTTTGTAAACAAGCTCTTCCCAAACTTATCTGAGTGCAGTACAGCTGAACTACTGAAAAGTTACCACCCTGTCTCTCCTAGGCAACATTTTTTGGGAAAAGTAGGTATCCCAGATACTGAAGACAAGTTTTGAGCAACCATCAGGCTTAAAGCTCAAGAAGGAAATAAATCAGGTAGATGTTATGGCTGCTTTTGAGACTCCTGGAGGAGGTGACAGCGGAAGAGTTTTCTCTAATCACATGCTGTTGGCCGTCACTTGCATTGTCATCCTGATGCCACCAGAATCTGGCATCTCCATCTTCACTTCAGGCAAGACCTGGGAAACAAATGACAGAAGCCCCCAGGAAACAAAGTATTCCTTTAAAGCTGAAAGTAAAGCAATAATTTTGTATTGTCACCAGACTTACGAAGATGATCTTTAAGAATCTATTTGTTAGAAGCCTCAGCCAAGTTCCCAGCTGATGTAAGTCACCGCGATGCCAGAAAAGTGAATGGGCTCAGCCACAGACATCGTATTGTTCAAGTGTCATGATAGTGTTCAACACAGGAGACAGCGCAAGGGGAATTTTATTGTAGGTATTGAGAGGCTGAAGCATTGCATAATTCCAGCCAAGTCCAGAAGCAAATAACCAGCCCTCTGGTTCTGTTGTATTAAAATAAGATGGCTTTTCTTCAGTGCACTTCTAGTCTTCAGATCTGAGGGCTACTTTTGATAATGCCTGAGATCACTGCGAAATAACAACTCACATCTTTGCTGCTGAGGGAGAATAAGCTTTGCATGGAAACCAAAGGAAAGAGTCTATTTTGATGTGTAATGTCTGAATCCCAGCCAGGGCATGTTAACACCCTTTGGGTGGAACAGAAATGTTATAGGGCTGATGAAACACACTCTATATACAGTATGAGTTCCCATTGTATGTTTTCCTGGGCATGTTTATCAGGCAGTCTGTAATGCTTATTTCAATACTCCTTTTTTTTTTTTTCCAGGCAGTGTTGGGTTGATAGGAGTGGTTTTTGCCCTCTGTCCCTTGAGGATGCATGGGCTTTTCTTTGGGCTTTTCTTCTACCTTTGTGTGTCTTTCTTGGGTACAGCAGCATAAGAGGGGGGCATGCTGAATACTTCCCTCCTCCTCCATCTGCCTTGCACCTCCCTACAGCCCAAGGTGGGCACAGCCTGGTCCCTACCAAGCAGAGGCTTAGGAAGTTGGGTAGTTGTTGCTAGCTTGAATTCATGACTTAGCAGCCTGGGTTCTCGGGTATTTCACCACCCCACAGAGCTTTCCCCTTACCAACCATGGTCATGTTGTAGCCCTGCCACATTTGGTTTGGGAGTCTAGGGAAACAAGTGAAGTATTGCTCATTGGTTGCCTGTACAGGTTCTTCCTAATGGTCAGGCCATGCCTTATACCAGTCTGCCCAGGACCTGTGCCCTCCCACCTTGCCTGCTCTCCAGTTCTTGGCTTTCTTGATGGAGTTTCCTCCTTCCTGCAGGCACCTGAGCAAATAAGATACCACCTTTCCTGCCTGTGGTGAATTATTTTTCTTGGTGATCGGCAGGAAGGATGTAGCATGCTCTCAGCATCTTTGCTGCTGCCACCAAAGTGTTAGGAAAGAGGGGGAAAAATACTGCCATAGCTGTAGTGTGGGTCTGGAGTACAGCCAGCACAGGAGCTGGGTCTGTGAAGCAGTCAGACATCGGGTATGCTTTAAGGGAGCACAAGGCAAGGGGTGCTTAGTGATAAGCAAATCTACCAGTGAGTTGTGATCTTTCCCCCATCCCTCCCTGTTCAACAGGGGATCACAGACAGAGTATTCCTAGGAAATGAAAGAGGCACTGTAAATACATGCAGTTGAAAGACCAGAGAGGGTAAGTTTTGCTGTCTAGCTATTCATGAATCCAGAAAGTCTTTCGTAGGGTTTTATGTGTCATCTTGCTTCATATCTCTGTTTTCCAATGCCAAGAGCTTCAGGATTTGAAGCCTTAACCCTTCCACCTCTGAGAATGGCAAGGCCCACTTTTCCTTGTTTACTAATGCTACTTTAATTACGTGTTTTGCTGTTGGTTCCAAAAAAGATACAGATGTTTGCATAATTTGGGGTTATGAGAAAGGAGGCATGTTAATTCTGCTTCCACAGCATCGATGGCAAGATTCTCCTCCTCGTGGCAGATGGGAAATGCACAGGGCAGAGGTCTCCCTGTGGGCTGTGGGCAGGAGGATTTCAGGTGTCCAAAATTGGAGCAGCTGGGTAAAGTGCAGTTCAGTTGTCTGTGTTTCAGTGTCAATCTCACATTTCTGACATATTTCAAAGCAGGTGAGACTAGCAGGTTTTCCTAGCCAGGAAAAGTCTCTATCCCTCTGACTAGCTTGACTTCCAAGCAGGCCTTTGCTCAGAGTCCATATGGTTAAACATGTACAGGCATCCGCAGTGGAACAGTTGAAAAAGGTGGTCCTATATGCAAAATCCTATATGAAGGCAGAGTCCAAGCTGTGACCAAGGGACAGAATTTTGCTCCAAGTACTGTTCCTTAAAATAAGATCATGTTTCCGCGTATCCTGGAACAGCCTTGGCATAGGGACAAATACAGAACCCAGTTCTCTGAATCCTAAAATTAGCATATGGCCTCATTTCAGCATATCTGTTTGGTCACACAGGGTGATTGATGGTTTTCTGAACTGCATCAGCATTAGCAAACAAAGGGAATACTTGAGAAGTTTATCAGCAAAGCACAAGTACAAGATAACTTTAGAAAGAAAAAAATACAGTCAGTTCTGTATTTGCAGAGAAGAGAGAAATAGATACCATTCAATATTCTGCGCAAGTGCTCTGGGGTACAGATGTTTTTTTCACAGCTCTGGGGAAAGGTTATGACTTGCTTCACAAATGCACCTCAAAGTATCTTGTCCCACCTTACCTTCTCACAACCATTAATGACATTTCCATATACTGGCAAATCTTTTAGCTGGATGCTTTGTGATTTGGAATGAGGAATTACTTTTTCAGATTATTTTTTCTACTTCCATAGAAATATATTTTAAAAAAAAAATCTGTAGGCCTGGAGCAGCATGTGTTTTGGGGATAACCTTTGTGCCTTTTCAGTTATCCAGATGCTGTCAGAGGGAGGGAAACTGAAGGGAAGAGAACATCTCGTACTGCTCAGATTTAATGCCTGACAGGCTGTTGCTTTCACTTTCTGTCTACAGTTGCTGTAATTCTAGTGAAGATCTCTTTGTTCTCAAAGGTTGCACTTTCTGTATGGCAGGAGTATTATCTTCCGTTGGGGAAAAACCAAAGTCAAACTTACTAGAACGTTTTGGCAGAGAGTGGGGAGGACTATAAGGTGTTTATTGCACATTATGGAGTGAAAAAATATATATGTATATGTAGATTTTAACCCAACCATCACTTACATCTTTTCTCATGTGTCTTTAAAGTTGAGTAGCTCTTGAAAATAACTCATATTTTGCTAATACATCTTTAAAAATAAACAAATGCTCTGAGTTTCCTTCTGAAGAGTCTTGCATAAAGAATCTTAGAAAAATACATCTTGTGAAGTAGGTTAGAGCTGAAATTCAGTATGGTTTGTTGCGTCTTAAGAATGCTGTGGTGGCAGCTACTTGCTCAGTGCCCTTTGTGGGATGACTCGTAAAAACATTGCCATACCCCTGCTCCCCTCCCTTCTGCTGTGGTGACTCCCTTCTTTCAGCCGAGTCTCTCTCAGCAAGTTGGCTTGTGCACTTCATCCCAGGCTGCCGGTATGATTTCTCTACAGAAAGCTCATTTTCCAGAGCACCGTGTGGCAGCCAGAGCAGTGTTATCGATTGATCTCCTCCGGGTCTCCATGTCCCTCGCTGGGTTGTGCTGACCCAGCTCCAGCAGACCCTGCACGCTCTGCCCTCTGCAGCAATCTTCCTCCCAGTCATGTCTGCAGCACTAGGACAGTTTATGGCTTGTCAGGGGTAGCCTCCACCATGTTTTTGCAGCATCTAGTTGCAAAAATAGTCTGGACTAACTGCAGGACTAGCAGGAATAGTGCAATAAATAAAGCTTCAAAGAAGGTAAAAATAATCCATCCATGAATTGTGGCATCAGCGCATCTGTGGGCCATGCTTCTTGCATGGGGCTTGGATCCTCGCAGGCTCCTGGTGACCTGCCCCTCCAGGCAAATGCCACTGAGTTGGGGTTAGTGTCTTGCATGCTCGGTGCTTGTTTGGGAATAATTTTATGGTGTCTGAATGTCTGTCCATAAAGGCAACTGCTCCTGACTGTGGCCCCCTTTAAGAAGGAAGCGGGTGATAAAAATTGAGTGAGAAAAGGGAGCTACCAGCCTTAATACATTTGTAGGAGATATGGTTAAAAATTGTGGTTCTTGAAGAGTGGCTGTCCTGTTAAGGATGGCAAGCGTTCATGAAATGAGTTCCGGGCAGGCAGCCCTGCTTCCATGTCTAAATGAGCTCCTCTTTTCTTGTAGGGTAGAAAAATGCTTTCCTAGGTCCCATCTGCATTAGCAATTGCTTGTGTTTCTTGGCAATTATTTTTCCCTTCCCCCATCATGGGACAGTGATAAACCAGAAGAAAAAATAAACAGGAATTATTTTCAATGTAATGCCAGAAAGTGTGACTCCAACATGGGTCTCTGGGAAGTGTTAAGCATTTTCCTGTGCTCTCCCCAAAGAGATGCTGGAGGTCACAGAGTCTAAGTTGTGAAGCTGTGGTTTCAAAGTACAGGGGCTTCATTAGCAGTTTTGGATTAAGGTGTTCCTCCCTGTTCTCCCCAGCTGCTCCTTCCTGCTCCCATGTTGGAGCACCCTCCTCTCTTGGTTGCACTGTCACATGTGTCTTTGAGCAGGATGAGAGCCATGATCTGTGTTCAAACAGACAAAAAAAGCCTTACAGAAAGAAGTGTTGCTTGGAAGCCTGCTTAAGTTCCCAGGTCTTGGTCACAAAGCTGCTGATGCGAAGAGCAGTGTTAGCGTGAGACAAAATTGAGATGGGACTGAAGGCTATGAGGAGAATGGAGTGAGAGGTGCTCCTTTGCTGCTGGTGGAGCTGGAGCTGCTCTTTCCCCCTGCAGCTCCAGCTGGCTCTGCTCCTCCCTCCTGCCAGCCCGGCCATCTCTGGCCATGATCTCTCTGAGGCAGGGGAAGATGGTGCCAGCTGACCCAAGGCAGGCATTAAGCTATTTTTCTCCCAGTTAACCTGAGTGCAAAGGTTCAGGCTGGCAAATGTAGCCAGGCTTCTGAAGGGGTTTGCTTCAGCCAGCAGTTGGGTATTCACAGCTCAGGAGGTGATGGTGAAGCTGATCGGAACCGGATGCCTTGACAGCTCTGAAAAATACTGGTAGGAGTTCACTTGTCCTAATACAAAAAATACAGTCACCTGCACGTAGCTTCTGCTCTGTAGGTGTAAGTCTGCAGGGGAAGTGCAACGTTGCCATTGACCAAGAGTAGGAGATAGGTGCTCTCGGTTTTACAGCCTGCTTCAGGTTATAATTGTTGACGTTTCGTTCTCTTACAAGGATCGACTGTTTCTGCTTTTTCCTGTTTCTACTTTTTCCTTTCTGCTGGGTAAACACTGGAGCGAAGGAACTTGGCATCCCTGGTGTTTTGTATGGCTCATCTTCGTTTCTGGCTTTGTAGGTTTGCTTTATAATTAATGTATTCTGGTGAAGGATGAAGCTGTCTTGGTGTTAGATGATGACCCCTGAAACTTTACATGCCTTTGCTGCCTATTTTGGAGAATTTCAGAGATCTTTACAAACTTGCATGACTCTTGATGGTGGTTGTCCTGCTGCTCACTGATGGATGGACTTCAGGTTCTTCCCCCTGGAGCCATTGAAATAAGACTCCCAAGTGCACCCGTTAACCCCGCTTAGTGACAGAGAGGCTTCTTTTAAGGCACTGCAGAAATTGATGTTTCTTTCTGTAAAATAAATCATGCATTTAACAGCTCTGGAGGGGAGATGTGGCACCTTCGTTTCCCACAGTCAGTTACTTGGTAGAGTTGACTTGGTATTTTCATCATAAGGATATTGTTGAATTGCAACTGCCAAAAAACCCACTACATTTTAGCACCATTGTGGTCAGTGCTGTCCCGAGGCAGAAAGATCTGGGGGTGTCTTCTGAAGACATCTGGCTTTGTTTTCTGCAGCACGTGCTCTTAGAGGAGCAGGAGATGTGTTTTGATGAGCAGAAGCATGCTGTGCTTGCTCCTCTGTGAAAGACATTCCTTCAGAAAATGCTCACCGTTCCCTCCAGCTGGACATCGTTGCAGGTTATTTTTAGCTGGGTTTGGTTTTACTTTCAGATAAACAGATCTTGGGAGCCACTCCTCCCTTCTCACAAGCCAAACCTCTTTTCTAACTAAGTTGGATTATTTTCTTTGGTGTGAGTGATGCTTGTGAAGATGTGTGCTGCCAGCTGCAAGTGCCAGTCCCAGAGGAGTCCCAGGGTGCTGAAAAGGAGATGAGGACTGCAGCATCTGTCGGGGAGCAGCTGCGGAAGCCCCTGGGGATGTGGAAGGGAAGAGGGAAGAGACAACTGGCTCCACCGTGCAGTTCTGGGCAAGACCGCCTTCCTTGTAGTAGTGATGTTGGCAGCTTTCTCATCTCCTGAAATGCATTGCTTTTGCACAAAGGCAGCTTCTGTTTCTCTCTGTTGCCTGTCCCAAGTGGGATTCGTTGCTGCTGCCTTCAAGATGACTTTTCTGCCTTCTGTCTAATTTGTTCATCCAGATGGGCTTGATATTTGTCTGAAGGGCTCATTACCCAGAAGACGAGTCTTACTGCTGAATGGGAGCACTCATATATTGAATGCTGAAGATGATGCACAGTGTTTCCTGGAATTGTCTCAAGCTGCATGCATACTTAAAAATATCTTACAAAGAAATGCATCTAAGATGATTGTTGCATCTACTTGTTTTTTCCTGGACAGCTGAATACAAATTTGCTTACTTATTTAGAAAATTGCCATTTGCATTTTTCAGCTTTGACCCAATGTGTAGTAGGGGAAGGTGGTACAGACCTCCCGTGCACAGTCTGCAATGTGGATGGGAATTGCCGGTGCCAAGCGGAGCGGGCTGCAGTGGCACAGCCGGCTGCTTGCCACCATCCTGGGGCCGAAAGGGCTGCACTCGTGTTGCGCTTGCCCAGAAAACAGCTTCCCTCTTGCACAGAGAGGGGATTTGCACAAGGGCCTGGCTGCTGTTGAGTCCTGGAGTTGGCTGTTCTTTCATATCTGATGTGAACCTGAAGGGGAGCTGAGCAGTTGCAACTGTTTTCTGAGCTATTTTAGAAATTCGTAGTCAGTGGACAAAGGCTGCAGCTGAACCGTGAGTGACCAGCTCCACACAGTAATAAATAAAATGCCAATATGTTTGCTAAGAGATTGGTGTGAGCATGGCTGCTGGTAAATTCTCTGAACACATCAAAGAGCCTTATTGTTGTACTCAGGTTTTAATTCCTTATTAGTTTCAGGAAATACATGTCCTCAGAGCAATGAGAGGAAACTTTGAACGTTTTTCTTCCTCTTATGCTGGGTGTGGGCTTGGTACTGCCTAATTGTTAGACTGTCTGATGCCTGTAGTCCCATAGGAAGCAAGAACAAACCCATTTACATTTGTGTCATTGTTGTGTGCTTTCAAATACATGGCCTACTCATTTTTTTCCTTTTTTTTTTTTTTTAATTTTAAGATCAAAGGTGACAAGAATAGCAGAGCAGAGAAGTTAAGAATGATGCAGAGAACACAGATGTGAAGAACAAAGGAGAGAGGAAGGAGCTGAGCCTGGTGCAGAGGGGGAAAGGAGAAGCAGCAGCCTAAATGCAAGTACTTGACCATGGCAATAATGGGTTGCAGGCTGCTTAACAGGAGTTTAATGTGGTGCTTTAATCTGCATCTAGTTCCGGCTGGCACTTTCAGAGCGATGCCTGAGATAGGTTAATGTTTTTAAAATTTTCTGCCTCAGGTTCAAGACTTTGGACTCTTATGTCAATAATTTACAGTTCTAAACAGGGAAGTGGCATCAGGTCACGTGTGTGTGTGAGAGAGAGAAAAAGAAGTCAGTTGGAGTCTTAACTGAATAATATAATGTGGTGTGGTGCAGCTGAGGAAGCTGTAAAGCACTCACTTCCTAGCTAAGCAGCGTCAAAATGTAAAATAGCAGCTAAAAAATCAGTGACTGCATTGATCAGAGAAAGCTGGAGGGAGGGCTTCAAATTACTCAGCCAGAACCAAAGTGATCTGATAAATCACTGTGATGTAAAATGTATTTTTCGTCATTTTAGTCAAGTTTATGGGACAGAAACAGCCATTTGAAAACAGTCTCCTTAGCAAGTGCATAATTTTAACTAGTACAGTGATGCCTCCTGCATGTGAATTTTTTGGTTAATCTTTTTTTTCTTTGCAAAAAAAAGTCTTCTGCAAATGCAGGTATGTGGGCCAAAAAAAGGAAAAAGGTCTCTTCAGGAGTGTAATTGTTTTTCTTTGCGGTCTCTGGTATCCTGCCTGTATCAGCAGACAGGCTTTTGCCAATGTGATGAGTCTTCTTCAGGTGAAAGTTTTCCTAATCCAGATGTACAGAAGAGTGTTTTATGCCATAGAGAAGGCTTTATCCTCTCAGTTGCTCTTAGGGCAGGCTCCTGCACAGATCCAAAGTCGCTTTTATATTTATAAGTGTTCAATGCTTGCAAAGTCTGTCCTGTGCAGCGATGGGGAAGCTGCCTGGAAGTTCTGCCTGGACAAAAAGTAACCTTGTCCCTTGTTCCTTGCAGCTCCTTCCCGGGTGGGTGAAAATGCCTGTTGAAAGGATGCGGATGCGCCCCTGGCTGGAAGAGCAAATCAACTCAAACACGATACCGGGGCTGAAATGGCTAAATAAGGTAAGGGAGGTGCACACACGTGCGTGTGTACGTGTGCTGAAGAGGGACTTTAAAGCAGTGCCTGCGGTTTGGATAGGTAAATCAGCTCATTCCTGGTTTTCAAATGGGTGACATGGGGAGGAAGGGCAAAGCTGAATGCTTCCTGCTGAACCTGTTCCTCCGGCCTCGCCTGCCAGATCTGAGGCGCCCTGCTTTGGCCTGGTGGCTTTGTGGCTCCTTTGAAAGCATTTTCCAACTCTTTGTTGTTGGAGTGAGTGTTTTTGGATACTCTGCTAGGTTGTTTTTTTTTTTTTTTTTAAAGCTGGGAACAGATTGCTTACCAAGTAGCATCAGAGGGATGTGAACAAAATGCTTTCCTGAGGTGGAAGACTATACTCTGTGTTAGACTCTGGGTTGAAGCAACGGTCTCCTGTTTCAGACTTATGTGACTTCTCTGATACTTTTCAACCTGGGAGAAAAAGGAGTAACTTTTCCCCTGACAGACCCAAACCTAATATTCCTGGTCCTAAACTCTGACTGAGACCAGTAGACATTTTGAGAGCACAAGCATGGCCTCTAACATGTCAGTGGCCAGTTTGATTTTTTTTTTTTTTTTTTAATTGGCTCAGTAAAACTGAGGAGTGTATTTGAGACTTTGAACAGTACTAAAACCTGGAAATATTGCATGCATTATATGGTATGCAGGAGAGTAATTCGCCACATTGAAAATCATGAAGCAGTTTTGGCTACAGCGGCTATTTTATTATAAAAATGGGCAGAAATGCACAAAATCAGGTGCAGAAACATAGGAGCTGCCACTCTGGTTAAGACATTAACCCATTTAGTCTGGTATCTTCCCTATAGTAGTAGTTGTGGTGCAGAAATGCACAAAATCAGGTGCAGAAACATAGGAGCTGCCACTCTGGTTAAGACATTAACCCATTTAGTCTGGTATCTTCCCTATAGTAGTAGTTGTGGTGCTCAGGTATTCATTTTTAGAGCTGAAGAATGGCAATTAAGATTACTACTTTTTGTTTCAGCTTTCAGAGCTAGAAATGCTCATGACTATAGAATTACCAGAGGCCCTTTAAATTTCAGCTACAAATTTTGTTATCAGGAACTTCCTGCATCAGTGACTCCCACATGCTGTGGCCGGGTAAATAAATATTGCTTTATCCATTCCCTGATTAGCTGCCCTGTGAATTTGAGTGGGTCCCTGTTCTTGCGTAGTGGGGTCACAGCTGAAGAGGAGGAAGAGACCAGTTTTTACTGTCGTCTTTGTAATTGAATCCCATGTTTGGGTCGCTACGGATTCTTCTCCTTGAGCATCTCTACTTCGGTGTCACGTCTCTCCTGCTGACAGTCCATCTCTGCTGCCCGGTGTTGAGCATTCCTGTCCAATCCTGAAATAACTTTTCTGCGCTTAGTAGGGCACAGTATTTCAGATTCAAGCATTTTACTCTTAAATATAATGTAATCTGTAGGTTTTGTTCACGTAAACTTCTTCGGTACATCCCAGCAACATACCTACCTCCTTGCTCTGTAGTGTGAAAATGCTGCCGGTGTGCTAAGGGCTTCATTCTTCCGAGTTCAGCCCACCAGCCCATAAAGGCAGTTTGCAAGGCATGTCACCTTGTTTAATGTTTGCAGCCCCCTGATCGTGTTGTTACAGCAGTTTTTGCCTTGTGCTTCTGGCATGAACTGTTTGCATGCAAGAGTCGGAAGGAGACTTTGTCCTTAGTTTGCATATTCTATATTGACTAAGACTTGCCTTACAAATAAAGTATTTTGAAATTGATTTTTATTTTTGGAAACAAAGCCCTGGCTCCTACCAGAAGGAGGATACCAGGCTAAGTGGCCTGCCTCAAGGTTTATTAAACTGTGACTACTCAATTTCTACCCTCTGATTTGGCATAATTCTGAGTTGCCTTTATTGTGCTCAACAGGCCTGTTGCACTTCTGAGCATTTCCGTTTAAAAATGTTTCAACATTCATTCCAACAATGAATCATTAAACCAAAAATATTTCTATTTTTACTGTAAATCCTGACCATAAACAAAACCATGCATGGAATCAATGATACAGTGCCATGTATATCATAGTCCATTCTGTACCCACAGGATCAACTCGGGAGGCTGTAGGATTTTGGGATTAGTATGTTTTAATCAGAGTTTGACAAAGGATAGTTCACGGTACAGAAAAGAATGTGGGTCAGATTAGCAAGAGAATGGCACTTGTCTGTGTGCACAGCTTTTAAGGAAATAAGATTTAAATACTAAGGAAACAAATGCCATTCTGGGTTTGTCATTGGCTGTCTGTTCTTGGGGATTTTTTCAGGTTGAGAAGGGAATTATACCTCTCTTGGTTAAAAACAACAAATCAGGTACAGCTGATTTACCTAATTCCTTCCCCTACTGTCAGGTGATCACATTATAGCTCCTGCTTTGTGTTCCTTTACAGAATAGACCCTTGCTCTATAGGGCTTAAAAAATAAACACTTGTGTACCTCCCTGGTAAAAATGTTATCCTGCTGAATGGCATGAGGGAGAAAAGAAATTTATTTTCCTTCCTAGAGAGACAAAACCGGGAGCTGTGATGGAAATTATATAGTTCAGTAGAGGGCAGAGGTGGTATGAGGAGGGGGTTAATGAGAGGTCAGTGTCCCTCGTGGATCTGGAAAAGGAGATTAGAGTGGAAACATTCAGAGTAGCTGTAACAGCAGTTGAGAGGCAACCTGTTGCTTTGATGGATGCTTGGAATATTACCCTCCAGACGGATGCCGCTATTTAAAAATTGTCCTGTGACTTTCTAGCTAGTATGTGATCTCATGCTCATTCACCTGCTTGGAGCATTTTGCAATGCTAGGATTGGAAGTGTTTAATACTATTTTCTTGCCTATTTCTAAGAATGAGACACCTTTTCCCTTCCGATGTCCCCACTGGAGTTTGGTAGCAATTCCTGTTACGTGGCAAAAGTTTTGTGGGTTGTGCTTTTGACTTTAGGTGGGGCTATTTTTTTAATAGAAACACAAGACTCCTACACAAATGTCCAGTGATGTGGTGCTGCACCAGAGAGCACATGGTTTTCCAAGTCTAAGAGGAAGCACTCATGAGCCTTTTCCTATTAAGGTCATTATTAGGAAGCATCGACTGAAGAAGGATATAGGTAAATGTTTGATAATGTTTGAAATAAAAAATTAGTATTTAAATAGAAAACATCTAGGTAAGCTAGAGCAGGACACACAAGCACATGGTATTGCTACAATGAGCAGCCTTGCGGGATTTGAGAGATTAGATCTTTGATAGTTGATGAGAAAATCTGTAGTTTCTATATAGGTATGTAAAATTATATATGTATTATAAAGTTTTAATACATGTGGATTCTATGATTTTGTTATTTATATTGTAATTTGCTGTAAGTCCATGTGCTTCCAGACATTTGGGGTTGGGAAGAACTTTCTGTAATGAGCAGAAACACTGTAATGAACACTTAGACTGCTGTTGAGAGTGTCCTTGCACCTTGCTTTGAAGCTGTATGACGATGACAGGATGCTATATCTGGAGTCGTTTGGTCAGCTAGTTCTTATAGAACATTTTGAATTATCATGTGGAATATGAAATCCATGGTATAACCTCTGTAGCGTTGTGTAGCATTGTTCAAACTTCTGCCCACCACGAAGCATGAGAAGACTTTTCAATCCAGCCAGTTCTTAAAGGTCCTGTTGATAGAAATTGTTTTCTATGGAAGTATGATTTTTTTTTCCCATGCTTATTATAGTATATGGGAGAATAAAGGCAAGGAAGTTTATTCTAGCTCTGAATCCAGTAGTGCTGTGAAGCACAGGATAGTGGGGTTGGGACTTTCCTTAGATCACCTCTACTCAGGGAAAGAGGACAGCATTTCTGTAGGATGATTTAACTATATAGAGGGGGAAGAGTAAGGAGTCAAAAGGCACATTAGAGAAGTGATGGGAATAGATTAAGAGGAAGAATGAGAGTGTGAGGGCTTGAAGGGGACTGAGGAACGTGTTAAATCTGTGCTTTGACCAAATTAAAGAAAAGGTGAAGCCAAGCAAGAAGAGAAGAATGCAATTCCAAACAAGTGAATGTAAATGAGAGAAACGATTGAAGAGTTGAAGGACGATACAAAACGCAGGCTCAAAAAAGAAAAGATCACATGGAAAGGAAGGGAAATAAACCTAACCTTGACATTAGTGAAATATTAACCACCAGACAGACAAGGAACAAAACTGGCTGTTGGAGGAAGGGGAAAGGGCAAGGGATTCATCTCACCCAACCACAGTTATCTGCAATGCAGTTTTTTAAATGAGAGCTGCTTGTCTGGAGTTCTTTGTAGTCAATGGAGAAAAAAAGGCTCTTTTAGGATGCACTTCAGTTAACGTAGCTCAGGTGGCCACCTCAGGAGAGGGTGCGTTTTGCCCTGGAAGTGCTTTTCTCTTCACAGACTACGAAATGGATCTAAACCTGTAGTGGCACTGTTTATAGTGCAAGATGGCTGTATGTGAAGCCAGATAAGATGTATTCCCCCCCAACAGGGGAAAAAAAACCAAGTGGCATGGAATAAACTACTTCACAGTTTCACCCCATAAAGCATGCCCTGGTTTAACTACATGTTATGTGTTAAAAAATAACTTTTAAAAAGCGCCTTCCTTTGGATTGCTTTAAATACGCTTCTCTTTGGCCTGAAGTTTTTAAACTAAAGTGTGTTCGACTGTCTTCAATCCCACCCTGTTACATGGATGTCCTGTGGTTTTTATCCCCACTGGAGAGATGTCTACAGTTGATACATTCATATGTCCTGTTTGCTTGGCATATAAGTTTCAGAGATCCCTTTCCTTTACCGTACTAGTTATTTTTCTGGTTGAATTCTAAATTCATTGAATTTACTCTGTTCCTGTGATTGTTTAGTTTCATATCTAATTTCTCTAATCGTAAAAATGTCTGTGCTGCCAAAACTGGCCTTTGTTTTAATGCTTAGAAATGTGTAGCACTGCATGTTTTATCCATGTGTCAGCTTGGGAAGCTGCCAGGCTTCTCGTCCGTGAAGGGGCATCTGAGTATTTCGTATGCTTAGGGCCGTATTCTGCTTTTGGCGATGCCCATGAATGGTTTCCTATTGAGTTCAGTGACAGCAGCATTGGTTTAGAAGAAAGCAAAACTCTTGCAGATGCTGGAACTGTGTTTTTAAATAAGTGACTTAATGTCATCAGAAGATTCTTCAAATCAATCAGTGTTGGCATTTCCTGTTTGTTTTCCCTTCCAGGAGAAGAAGATTTTTCAGATTCCCTGGATGCATGCTGCAAGACATGGGTGGGATGTTGAAAAAGATGCTCCCTTATTTAGAAACTGGGCAATTCATACAGGTATTGGAACTCTCTTTCTGCAGGACAGATTTTCACATTGTTTTCCCTTTTAAAGTTATGTTTTCCTTCTTTCTTGTCTTTGCTTTTACTAACACAGAGACTGAATTTAAGTTTCTAGATTTGTGGGAAGCTAAGTGCTTTTTTCAAGGTCTGTGATACTCTCCAGCTTCATTGAAGCGCCACAACTCATTTGCATTGAGGAACACAGTAAAACTTAATTGATTTAAATGTTAACAAGATTGGGTTCAAAATTGTCGGGAGTAGAGCATGCTCAGCACTTTGTAGACTTGGGCCCTTAGGCTTTTTATGCCTTTGTATGGATTTGAGCCAGACATAATAAAGGTAAGTGCTGTGCAAGCTTTTCCACATGGTTGTGGAGTCACAGCTGAGCTGCAATGCCCTGGGTCTTTCTTGAGCAGAAACTGCTCATCATGTGTTCTAGGACACATGGGAATGAGATCACAACACTCTGTCTTGCAACCTCAGCTATTGTTTGAATGCTTGTCATGGGAACCAAAGGCTGATAGCTTGAAGTTAGCCTACGCTGTTATTAATTCACCTTAAGTTTTCAGTTACACATCATATGTGCCTAACTTTCTTTTCTTGCTTAGGAAAATACCAGTCAGGAGTAGATAAACCAGATCCAAAGACATGGAAGGCAAACTTCCGTTGTGCTATGAACTCTCTGCCTGACATAGAAGAAGTGAAGGACAAAAGTATAAAGAAAGGAAACAATGCCTTCAGGGTGTATCGGATGCTGCCATTGTCTGAAAGACCTTCCAAAAAAGGTAGAGGGGAGAACTTGTCAATGTGAAAATGGTGTTGGGGGCATTGTTATTGAGGCCTGCAAAATGTGCCAGTTCTATTTCTCTTGATGTGAAGCTGGATGTTTCTATCCAGATGTTCCCCAGAACACAAGAACATCTATCTATGTGAAAAATGGGCTACATTCAGTGAAGACTACAAGCTGCTTGGAGAGAGGATCACCAAGATGAGATATCCCTAAGCTGGTGATCCATGTGAATTGTGTTAGATCTGTTAAAGCTGATGGAGTTGTGTTCAGATCCTCATCCCAGGTGCCTTGCTTGTTTAAGTTCTGAGTATGCAAGTAACTCCTGCCAAATGGCCAAAATTTGGTATAGGACAGTGATACAGCATAAATAGCTAAAGACTTGCGGAGTGATGAGCACCCGTGACTTGAATCAGGAAAAAATATTTCCCAAAGGAGGTGTTAATGAGAGTGCTGAGTTAAATACCGTGGAGGAGAGCATGTATACATTTATTTGTGGCACCACCTCTAAAAATCACAATCCCCTTGAGGTATGCTCGTGACCGAAGCCAGCATAAATCCATATCTGCTTATTCCCTACCTGTCACAAGAGAACTGGGTCTCCTTCAGTCAAAGATGATGATGAGGGATATTAGAGATCAGTGCATTTAATTCAGTAGGGCTCATTCAGAATACAGCAGCAGACACTTTACTATCGTTTTTCAAGCAAGAGTAGAAGTAAACTGGCACTCTATTGAGCTGAGTGGTAGCAGTATGCTCTCTGCTTAGAAGATCATGCTGTGAAACCACTTCATTAGTTACTAGCTACATTAGGCCGTCAAAACCCAGTCCCCACAGCATGATAGTGGTGAAATGGGAAGCTTTTTAAATCCCCAGATTTAGGGATTAGGTCTCCCACATGGCAGGAGAGGACATAACCACCAGGTCGGTCTCATGAGTATTTGGTTTCTTATGGAGCAGAAACATTGGCTTCTTTATGGCTTCATTACTGGTTTATGGAGTAGAACAATGGCATCCTTAGTCCTCTGGTATCCTCTGGTATCTAGGATTTTTGGATGAAAAGATAACCTGCAATCCGAATGCACAGTGTTCCTCTAAAATCCAATTTAGTTCACCTGTAGCTCAGTTTGCTATTTTCTTCAGTTGAGAAGTGAAAGGCACATCTTCAGTTTAAGGTCCGTGTGATTCAAAATTATGAACTCTGGCATTTTTGGGACAGAACCATACTGTGAAAAGGAGATCAATCTGCAAAAACTACGACTAGAGCTTTGAAACTGTTTCTGATCTCTTGTCTGTGGTGTATTTTGTACCTTCAGGTGTGTTTTCCTGAAACGTAACCTGTTCCATTGTGGTAGATTCCTCTTGTAGATGTAAGAACTAGAAAAGTTTGTAATGCAAGCTGGGATTCTGGACATGGCGGCTGTAGCAGGAGAGGATTCTGCAGCAAGTCCAGTTACTATAAAACCCTGACATATTTTGGGCCCTGTATATATTCTCACATGCCCTTTCTGTGTGGCACGTGGCTAAATTTATGTATGCGAGCAAAAGAATTTGGCTGCAAACAGTTCTAATGCTCAGTGCTGTCTTGCAGTAGAGATGGAAGAAATTCCTGGGACACATCTGTGCAAACAGTGGGGTAGAGCTGAGCTTGCACCGGCAAGTCTGAGCTTCTACATCATGGTCTCATCAGGTCAGAGCAGTGCAGCAACACTGGGGAATGCCAAGGCACATGAGATTTTGTGAGGATCATGTGCTGACTACGTAAACTGCTTTTGCATGAATTATAATACATATTCCGTCCCCCCCCAAGTTGTGACTATTTACAAAAATATTTATTGAAGTTTATTGTTATCTCACATGTTGAATCAACGAACATTCTCCCTTTTCCTGTAGCTACAGTAAAAGTGTAACAAATGTGATGAGACCTATTTTTTTTTTTTATTTGAGTATTTTCTCCCCCTTCCTTCTTTTTTTAATAAACTTTGTTGCTTAGTTTGTCACTCTTCCATATTTTTCACCTTGATTTTTTTTGACTGCAATTGTTTTCCTCAGTCCCATCACCATTCTTTTCTTGTTGCCCTTTAAAAATAAAACACAAAGTGAAAGTGTTCAAGGTGATTTTTTGACTGCCCATGCTTTAAGGGGGGTTTAAAATCGAGCAAAATGTGTTCTCCCTTTCCTAGGAGGTGTTGCCATTTTGAGGCGTGGTTTGGGTCTATTTCTTACTGAATATAGAAAGTGTGAAGGATAACTCATGGCACACAGGACTTTAAGAAATCTTCCTTCTGTTGTTACAGGAAAAAAAACGAAGTCTGAGAAGGATGACAAGTTCAAACAAATTAAGGTAAGAAGTGGCTGTTTAATAGTGCAAGAGCTTGTGAAAACAATCTGTTGCAATTTTTTTAATAGCCTCAATAATATGTTGCGGTGGGTATTTGCAAGTCTCTCACGCTTGTGGTTTGGTTAAGTAGTTACAGTTACATTGGATGTTTGGGGTTTTTTTTTTAAATATGAAGGCTGTTAGAGCCATGACTGACGTCATCAGTTGACACAGCCCTTGTGTTGCAACGCCTGGAGGTTGGAAAACTGGCAGCCTTGGCAATACATTTGCCATTTGTCTGTGTAAGTAGAAATACAGTAATTACGGAAGGAATGCTTCTGAACAATAGAGCTACCTTTTGGAACAATTAATTTCTGTGTGTAAGGCATTGGAAATACGTTTTCGTTTAGGCAAGGGGGGGAAGTTTTGTCAGAGCTACATTCTGCTTGTGTTTCGTAATTCAGCTGCCTGAAATTTCTGCCTATTCAGAGCATGGACCCAAACTGCTTTTCCCTACCAAGCATGATGTTCCCTGGCTTCCACACCTCTGCCGAGCACCTCTTTGAAGTGGTCAGTACTGCATACCTGCAGGGTTTGGTGCCCTGCTGCTTGCTTGTGGTGGGCTGTGCCACTCACTTCTGGGCACAGGTCCTGCACCCGCTCGCCAGGAGATGCTCTAGGCCAAGTGAACCCAGAGGCCTGGGAAAACTCCTCCATTGAGATCAGGTTTGGAAGGCAGATGCTCTCCCAGCAGTTGTGACTTGAGGAGTTACATGTCAATACTGTGATTTTTAAATTGTCTTAAAGGAACCACATTTTAACCATCCTATCTAGATCACACAGACACGTGTGCTCATTGTAACGTGGCTCTGATGGTAGCCTGTGTTCAGAGGGAGCCAGTAAACTTTTGTCAGAGCGGAGCAGCATGTGACACCTGCCAAAGCTGGCAGCAGCACATTGCCATTCCCCTCCTTCATAATCTTTCTTTTAGTCAGAATATTAAATGTCCGAACAGCTGTAGAGGCGCTTGAACAATCTCGTCCACTCCATTGAGATTAATCTCCCAAGCAGTCATTTCTGAGGGAGTCCCAGTGATGCCTGGGAGTAGGTGCTGGTGGAGTGATGCTCCCAGCTTTTGGGAGCACTTTCCTCCAGCTCAGTTGCCCTGAGCTGCACAAGCGTTAGGCAGTACGGGAGCAGTGAGCTGAGCTGGCGCTGCCTCCAGCACCTAACAGCTCCCTGTCACAACTACTACGAGCACATGCTCGCCAGCCACCAACTGTGGTATGGCCACTTAGTTCTTGCAGGCTTTGAGCTAGGGCCAGGTAGTATTCCTGTCTGTTTCCCCTGACAAATGTGTACACAAGTTGGCTTTCTGATATACCTGGATTTTTAAAAAGATGCTCCTTCCATGCTCAGCTAATGCTAGACTGACTATTGAATGTTGAAGGCAATGATAGCAAAGAAAGATGGTGGATGAATTAATGCAAATGTGCATTTTCGAACGTTGAAAGCTGCTTAAAATTGCTGTGCTCAGTGATGTGGATCCCTGAGATCCCAGTTGTGTGTTTTGCATTGAATGCCTTGCAGTTACCCTGAAAACGTCTCTGTAGTGGAAGTGAGTGGGAGGCTGCTCCATGATCTCCCTGTTGAATCCAGTGGGGTAACATCAGCAGAGGGAGAGCTGAGGAGCCAAGTACAGATCTGCAAAGGGACTTCAGCGGAGCAGTGTCTCATATTGAGCTCCCCCCTGTTGCCACTGCCAGACCCTTTGGGTACCCAAGGTGGCTGTTGGTGGGGGTGAAGAGCCCTGTCACACCTTGCTGAGCTTCAGCAGGGTGCTCAGGGCACTCCCCACTTGTCCTAGTGGATGTGAGAGACCTGGCCCTTAATACATCCCTGCTCTGCATTAGGCAAGGGAGGCTGCGAGCAGGTTTCTCACCGTGCAGGTAGTGCTCCTACCACTGGGCTTTTGGGCAAACGGGGTCTCTCCATTAAAAAATTAATTCTCAGCAATGAGAAGAAGCCCTAAGTGCCTGAGTAGCCCAGATAGAAACAGGCTCTTTCCTTTGAAACAAATGACTGAATTTCCTGCCTGAGGCTTAATTTCTACCTTATTCTAGATACATCCTTTCAGCTACATATGCAGCTCCCCTTTGAGACACTTTTGAAATATGCCACCTTTCCCTGTGCATTTAGCTTAGGCTAGAGGTCCAGACGCTGCAAATTTAGGTGATATAACACAAACTGTTCCAGGGTCCGAGTCCCTTTATAGATCTAGCACCATCAGCCAAGTTCCAAGATGCATATTTGTTTCTGCAGCTCCAAAGGTGCTACTGAATAAACTTCTCAGTAACAAAGCCTCAGTAAAGCTGAGCAAGATGCTGCGTGCTGAGCGTTCCAATGGGGGCTGCTGTGTTTGCTGGGGCATTGCACAACACCAGGGGCTCGGGGCTCCAGTGTGCAGCCCTAACCTGTCTCTGCAGTCACGATCCTCAATGGATCAATAGCAGCTAATTTTATCTTTCCTGGCTCTCCAGGTCTTTGACCTGCGGGTTGACACAACCGATGCAGCTCATCAAAGGCCTGGTTGCCCTTAACACTGACTTTGCACCCTTCTGATGTGCAGAGGGGCCTTGGGACAGGGTGCGTGCTTGCCTTGCTTGATGGCTGGGAAGGTGCAGATTTGTGTCGAAGTGACAGATCTTTTTGAGTGGATCACAATCACAGCACGTGGCGTCTAGGAAAGACCTGTCACGCAGTCCCCAGTTTTGTGTCCCATGGCAACAGTTAATACGGTTAGTACTGTGAAGGGCTGGTTGCACAAGTCTTGAAGCTTACATTTGCCATGCCCTTGCCAAAATGTGTTAGAGCAGTAAAAATGGACATGGCATGGCGTCAGGTGCAGCTGGCAGCTCTGCACCTCTCTGTGGGTGTCTCTGGGTCAGCAGCGAGGCAGAACTTCCCTTGCAGGGCTGGCATGGCCAGCACAGAGTAAGAACAGAAGACTTTAGAGTTTGTAGCTAAGAACCGCCTAAGGGAGCAAATACCAGGGAGAAGGTTGGACCTATAGTTAATCCTTGAAATGTGCTTATAGCATTTTAAAGAAATCCTAAGTTTATGGAATTAAACTTTTTGGTGTCTGTTCTGCAGGGAGTTTTTTAGATTCCCGCTCAAGTGTATCAGACCTAGAGAGATGTGTCTTGTGGAAAGCTCAGTCTGTGTAGAACAGGTGGTGTTTATGATGTGATCTAGAAGACTGTATTTAGTGTAAACACTTTAGTTTGCTTTCAGGCTTGCTGCAGTGAAAAATTAAGTCTAGAATTTAGTAATTGCTATACAGAAGCTAAGGCTTCCTTTCAGAAAGCACTAAGAGATACAGCATGTTTGAAAGGGAATGAGGGTGAATATTAAATAGAGTATGATTTTAAAGCAGTGTTTCTTCCTTGTTTGTTCCAAATGTTAATCTGTTGTAGTAAATAGCACACTAATTTCTTGTTCTCTGAAGGCTCACTCTGAATCTGAAAATTAAAAATAACTTTTGTTTCAAAGCAGAAGATTTAGAAATGGAGTAACCTCTGGCTTCTTCTCAGAGAACCAACATGTTCAGTCTAAGACCGTCTAGCAGGGAGTATATGGCAGGCAGAAGCAATATGATTTATTACCATCTCAGAACAAAGAGATGAACTGAGTCCAGGCTTCTAAAATAGATCAAGTCTGACCCAAATGTACTGTTTTCATTCTAGCAAGAGCCAGTTGAATCATCTTTTGGGATTAATGGGCTAAATGATGTCACTTCTGACTATTTCCTGTCCTCCAGTATAAAAAATGAAGTTGACAGTACAGTGAACTTTGTAGGTAAGTACTCTTATGCTTTTCTTATATGCTAAGCACACACGTGACTTCAAAACTGCTTTTGACACTGCCAAACTCAGCTTTCCATCAGCGCTTTGCACTTTGGAGAACACCGTGGTTACAATTGGGTCAACACCTTTTTCTGTAGCCCAAGCCATGTGAGGTGCTGGTTGCAGGTCAGCCCCACCACCTTGCAGAGACAGCGAGCAGGACTGTGGTGGTTCCCCCGAGGGCAAAACAGAGGTGCTCAGGTGGCTTTTCCTGACAGGAACTTACTCCACAAGGTAGCCCTCATCTATGAGGAGACTGTAGCCAGTGTCACATGGGAGTTGAACTGCAACTGGATGGTGGTTTCCCATGGCTCAAAGCAGGGGTTTGTATAGGCTGCCATTTTATTTGGGAGTTTAAACCTGCAGATGAAATGGAGGAACTTGGTTCAGTAGCAGAGTTAGTTCTTAACATCATCGAGCTAAAAACAAGGATCAGCGAAGACTGCATTTAGAAACTGGTACATTAGAAATTAACTGTCATCTCAGCATGTGAATAATTGGTTGTCGGTAGAATAATTGGGCTGATTTTTGACAGCTCTTTTTTGGCTGAGGTTGTTGCTGCAGTGAAAACTCCTGGAAATGTGACCTATATACCATTTTCTCTAGAATTCCACTTGTATGTATGTCAAAAAAAGCGTTTGAAAAATGTGTTAAGTCTTCTGGTTGGAGAGATGGCAGAAATTATGTGCAATGACTTTTTTTATACCCATGTCTTAGGTTGCAGGACTTTGCATAGTCATTCCACTCAAGTATTTTTGTGGCTGAGGAGTTTGTGAGTAGTTTTCCTCTCTTTATGGCAGATCATTTAATCAGCTGTTGCTTTGTAAGAGCGTTAGAACATGATTGTTGCTCCTATGATCACAGAGGGTTTTGTAACTTGAAGGAATAGCACTGTAGTGCTATTAATGTTAGTGCTTCCTATTTACTGACTGACCCATAAACAAATCTGCAACATGCCAAGGCCAATATGCAGTCACAGGGAAGAAGCTTTGTACACTTTTGCTTTATTTTACAGCCTTAAAGTCAAACAGAGATCAATTAAGAGCAGTCTTTGGAATGTATGTGGTGTTCCCCAAAATGCACTAACATCAGAGAGTCATTTTGCTGCAGACATCTCAGTTTTATACAGTACAGTGTATCCTGAGCTCCTGTTTGGTTTTATAGTGAGATGAACACAGGTTGCACCTTAGAAGATCTTGGTAATTTACACGACAGGACCCATAGTGGCAACCTCGGCATCTAAGAATGGTCAGAGGTCTGTCGTGGAAACCAAGCAAGAGGTTCAGAGGAACAGAACTGAATTTGTACCTTAAGGGCTTTTGTTTTTCTCTGGACTCACAGAATCCATTTTCAGGGTAGGACAGCAAGGCTTGAGTGGGTAACTGTCATCCAGTGTTTAATTAATGGCTTGTGAAGTGTGCTGCTTATTCAGACTGGAGAGAGAAGTCCTTATTTAGGACTGCAAGCAGGATTTTAATGTAAACAGGGGGAAAAGGGTAAAATGAATCTGTTCTGCAGAAAGCAGGAAAGTCAGCTGGAGGGGAGGAAGGACAAACAGCACCTGCGGTGTTTCTGACATACATACAGCTCACAGGAAAGTGATGGCGTATTGCCCAAGTGAGCAGTAATTTTTGCTGTGCAAGTTATCTTTTGGGATGGGTAAGAATTTGTCAGGTATTGAGGGAAGAGATAAAACAGTGCAGATGGCCTGCTCATACCCTGACAGCATTGCACAATATTGGTTTCTCCCAGATAAAATTAACTCTGTGTGTGTGCGCTTTTCCTCCATGCCCCACTCAATAAAAAAATGCGTTGTTGCAGAAACAAGAAATGTGGAAATACAGTGGAAACTAAATATCTGGAAAAAAATTATAATAATTGTAGTGATTCAACTTCTAAAAAACAGACTATCCAGTATTTATGTAATTTTCTTTATGCTGGGATTGTCTCATAAAATACACATCCAGGTTTGGGGGATTTTCCAGTGAATACCTGGCATTTCACAAAGCAAAATGAAGGCAGGAATGGATCGTGTGTATATACATGTGCATTCATGTATATTTATCTTTATTCACCCAGGAACAGATGCTATCTTTTGCCTTTTTAAAAATTAATAATTAGAGTACTTAGGTCACTTAACAGAAGAATTTCAAGATCTACTCTTTCATTGCCTATATTTTTTTCCCGTCATGGTTCTAGAAAAAAATATGCTGTCTGAATTTCTAAAAACACAGCACCATGTTTGTACAGAATTTGTATGAAGATAGTTCCTTTTGAAGCTTTATGTTCCAATGAAAGAATATCTATAGTCCTTCCTTTTCTCTCAGACAGCTGTGGATTCAGGTTAGCCATCCTCTGAGACAGCTCCATCCCTGTGCGCACTTCTGATCCAGCTAGTGGCTTTCAGCTCCATGCTGGATTAATGCGGTTGTCATGTGTTCATACTGCTGGGATCAATAGGGGAGTTGTACAACACAGAGGGAATTGTCTGAAGCAGCTCCAGAGAAGTGAGATTCTGGCTTTCACCGTAGTTCTGCTTTGCTCAATAACTACTTGGTGCCTCTATTTATTCTCCTGTTTCAAGAGAATGTTGTGTAGCACACTTAATGTCTGCATACCATTTCAGGACGCTTGCAAAGCATCCATGGTGCCTTCACTTTGTAGAAATAAATTATGTTCCTGTGTTGTTAAATATCATGTGCCTGGGGGAATAGGAAGACCCTCCGTTAATAACTAATCAGACTGTCACTTTCAGTCATAGACCGTGGGGATTACAGACTACAGGTACAACCGTGCTTTTCTACACACCATCACTGGTGTTCCAAGGATCAGTGAGAATAAGCATCTAATTGGAGGAGAATTTTTTTGCAGATTCATGTCATGTATGAATCAGAGTTCCACTGTGTTCTACATGACCATGTGGCCAGCTTTTTTCAGGCCAGTTCTGGTCTTCTAATGCCTAATTTACATGAGAGCATCCAGAGGCCATGGGATGTTGGCAGCTTGCTGGGTTAAGATGCTTTCCCAAATTAGGAGAGATTGCTGTGGTCCATATGTCCTGGTGAGACTTGTTTCTGGGTGGAGAAGGAGTGTGGTTATGGTCTTCTCTGGGAAGGCCTCCGGACAGCTGGTATGTCAATGGGGGCTCAAGGATGTTATGTATGAGCACCAGGAGTTAGGCATTTTCAGTCATCACAAGCGTGGAAAAAGTGTCTTTGAAGGTGATGGAAACTAAATAAATCGCACAGGTTTCCTTTAGAAGTCCCATGGAAAGTAGGTGGTGGGCATGGAAGAAAGTGCTGAGATAATATTGAAGACTCACTCAAATACCAAGCAAGCTCCAAGGACAGTCTCTTAGAGATCCAGTGGGGTCAGTCGAGGCGTTATGAGTAATCCCTTTTTTATTTCTGACTCCCAAGTTGTAGGACAGCCGCACCTTGATGGCAGCAGCGAGGAGCAGGTGATAGTTGCCAATCCTCCTGATGTGTGCCAGGTAGTAGAGGTGACAACAGAAAGCGACGAACAGCCCCTCAGCATGAGCCAGCTGTACCCCCTACAGATCTCCCCTGTCTCGTCCTATGCAGGTAAGCATCCTGGCATTGCTTTACGCTCTTTTTTTGGAAATGTTTGGAAGACACTGGGGGAAAGGAGGCTCTTCCAGAGTAGCTGGCAATGGTTCAGAAGTGGCTGTTTGACTGTCTTCTGCATTTTTAATGAAACTCAAACACTCACAGTCTTATTCATTTCACCTTGGGAAACAACTCTGCAGATCTGAGGGTGAAAATGCAAGCTGCAGATTTTAGGCTGTGACTAGTGGAAAAAGAACCTTTTCAGATGTAATGCAAAAAGGTCTTTTTATGTTTTATTAGAGGGGTATTTTCAGTGGTAAAAATAATGTGCTGCAGATACAGCGTGTTCCCCTTGCCCCTGACTTACTAAAGATTAAAGGTCTTCTCTGCTGTATGTTTTCTCAGCGCCGAGCACAGTGGGCACAGAGTGCTGAGGGCTGCACTGGTGGTATATAATGCAGACATGAAGTTGAAGGCCCTGGGGGAGTGGATCTGTCTTGTTACAAGTAGTCTGCAGACTAGAACAGCCACGTAGGGACTGATAACAAGTGGTTCTGCAAGCAGCAGAGCTGTAGATGTCTGGCTTCCAACGTCTGCCTCCCATCTGGGTTCTCAGATATCTAAAAAGGGATGAGATAACAAGCTTTTTCCTGAGTCAGGGTGCTAATGGTTTCTCTTTTTTGTCTGGCCCCTCATTATTTGTAAAACTGGTAGAAAGTTAAGAGTCTTTGGCACTCATTTATCTCTTATTAAAGTCTGACAGTGTGTTCAGAGGGCATTAGGGGAGAACAGATGCAAATGCACACATGAGCATGCTGTATAGAGTCACTGCAATCATATAAGCCTTGTTTCCGTAGGAAACAGGGCAAAGCCACCTTTGAAAGCAGAAAAAGTTTCAAATCCAACCTGTCCTTCCTTTTTTAGCATGTTGCTAACGTGCAAACTTCAGGAGACTGGGTAGAAACACAAAAGTCATCTTTTTAGGCAAACTTCAGTATTAATTGTTCCCCACGCAATTTATTATTTTACACATGGCCTGGCCTTTGCCTCATTAGGCTGAAATTACTTCCAGACACATTCTTATAAAACATGTATTTAGTAATTCATATCTTTGGATCCCGATGAATAGTATTATGTTCTTTTGAGTAGATAAACCATTATACTTCCCAATGTATTTAGTTTGTGAGGGCCAAAGCATTTAGAAAGGTTTTGCAAAGCGTAAGGCAGGGCGGTGAGAGTGCTTTAACTTACCAGCAGCTGGGGGATGGGGCCTTTGAAACATTTGTCCTCTTTCCAAATGCTTCTTGCAAAACTTTTCCTGTCTATGTGAACATGACAGTGCTGCTTTCTTTTAACCTCAGCTACAGGATCTAAGTTCTTGGAATGCAAACAG
The DNA here is from genome assembly GCF_036013445.1 of Caloenas nicobarica. NCBI lineage: Eukaryota > Metazoa > Chordata > Aves > Columbiformes > Columbidae > Caloenas > Caloenas nicobarica. Next base: position 45,108,011 of record NC_088248.1, on the reverse strand, counting down.
AAGTCAGTGTCTTGGTCTGGAAGTCATGGTGGTTGCTTGGGCTTGGACAATAGGGGAGGGGTGGTCTGGTGACGGGAGCACCATCACATGAGCAAGTCTTGAGCTACCTCTCCCAAAGTCAGTGCAACAAGGCTGCATAAGGAAAATGAGGCATGACTGAAGTACTTCTGCTGTCCCCTTGTGTTGTCTGAGTATTCTGGTGGCCTTCAGCTGTCCTAACCTATATCAGGACCTGCTAGCCCATAACTTGGATAACACAGAGGTGATTTCATGCTGCTGAAGTGCTTTTGAGTGCATCTCAAGGCAGCTCTTGGTGATCCTGGTTACTCTAGGTAGAGACCAATAAGAAGTGGAATACTGCAAGGGTCTGTCCTAGGACGTGTCCTTTTTATGAGCAGAAGAGGTGTTGGAGTACACACTTGGGAAGTTTGCAGATGACACCAAATAGGGGACACCAGTCGATATGCTTGAGGGCAGGGCCACTATCCAGAGAGACCAGGAGATACTGCAGGAACAGGCCAGCAGAGACCTTACCGAATTCAGCAAGGGCAGATGCCAGGTCTTGTGCCTGGAAGAGCCTTTTGCAATGAGAGGCTGGGACTGATGGGATAAGGAGCAGCTCTGCAGAAAGGCAGATGGGCAGTGAGCTGAACGTGAGACAGCAGAGCACCCTGGCCACAGAGAAGGCCACCAGCTTTCAGGAGCGTGGCCAGTAGATCGGGGGAAGTGATTATCCCCCTCTGCTCAGCACTGGTTACACTACTTCTGGAGTATTGTGTCCAGTCTTGAGCCCCCCAGTCCAAGACAGATACAAACAAATGGGAGCAAATGCAGGGAAGGGCTACCAGGATGACCAAGGGCTGGAGCACTCTGCGGAGATAATGAGGGACAGGGGCTTGTTCAGCCTGGAGAAGAAATGGTTTTGAGGACCTTGTAACAGGCTGCCCTTTCCTTCAGGGATGCTATTGAGAAGGCAGAGCCAGGCCCTTCACAGCAGTGCATGGTGGGGGGATGAGAAAGAGCAGGCATAAATTGAAACAAGAGAACTTGGTCTAGCTGGATATAAGAAAAAAATGGCACCTTTTTCACAAGGACAGTCAGGCAGTGGAGCAGGATGCCCAGAAAGGTTGGGCTGCCTCCATCCTCTGAGGTTTTCAAGACCTGACTGGACTAGATAAGGCCCTGAGCAACCTGATCCAGCCCTGTAGCTGGCCCTGCTTTGAGCAAGAGGTTGGGCTACAGACCTCCTGAGGTCACTTCCAGCCTGAATTGTTCTATGAACCTCTTTTTTTTTTTAAAGCGTGTGTTTGCCTTTGAGGCAGGAGTGAAGACAGAGCTCTGTGTTTTGTTAAACCCTGAAACTTGTAGGACACTCTTGTGACTATTTCTGGCTTTGTCTTCTTCCACACAAACCCACACGGGAGAACCACAGGAGCCCTGGCCCTGTGCTCATGGCTGTGCTGGGTAGAGCTGCCTGCTCTGTCAGGTGCTACCGCAGAATGGCAGGAAGGAGTATGACCATAACAGCTGTGCAGGAACAGTTACTTTAGCTCCTGTGAAACAACAACAACAACAAAAAGTAGCCTGAGGTATCAGCTGTCCTACATAAATCTGTTTTATTTCAAAAACACCTCTAGTTCCTTTCTGAGGTTACTCAGGCAAATGATATGACTGGCCTTGGTGAGTTTTCTCATATTTCCACTGACGTCTATGAAATCCATTTTTTTTAGTACCGAGGCTGTTGTCAGCCTCCTCTTGTGTTTGACAATGATTCAAATAACCTTCTTGATTGAAATAACCTCTCTAACTTTCCATGCCCGAGTGGCTAGCTTCCCTGGCTTTGCTAACTATAGTGCTATCTCTTGCTCAGCATTTTGTTATGTATAAACACCAAGGATGAATTCCTTTTCGGCTGCATCACTCTTTTTTTGTTGCCACATGTTTCTTCATGTCAAGGAATATCTGTTTCTTGTCTCTGTGTGGATTCCTCCTATTGATTCTGTGTCCAGAGATATTTCTCCTTTGCACAGATTAATTTCTGCCTCTCCTCCCCACAGTGTGGCTTAATTAGCCAGCTTAATCACATTGGTACATCCCTCTTTATGTGGGCCAGGGAGTGAGAAGCCCTGGAGAGTGTTAACTTCATAGGGCTTCACAGTTAGCTTTAATGTTTTGGACTGCTCCTCTGCTTACTGCACGCTACGGCGGAGACTCTGGGCACAGGGGAGGTGCTGGCTTTGGAAGTAGTGGTCTGGAGTAGCTGAGCTGCCTGCTTCCTTGCTTTGGAAGGACTTGGGGTGCAGTTTAGCTCCTGGTGTCTGAAAGAGCAATTCAGATCGTATTTTTACAGCCCTCTGCCTAAACTTAGCCTCAAGAGAAGGGCAAGGTGCCGCCAGTCCCTCTGGAGACATGCAGGGGCACGATCCATGAGGCACAGCCCGTGCACCCTCAGCACTCATGTCCAGTGCAGAGCATGAGGCTGCTTTCTGGGAAGGCAGGATCATGGTTTATGGTTGCAAGGGTGCAGGGCCTGTGCAAAGGAGTCTGCATGGGCTAAAATGCATGGCACAGAGCAGAAGGTGGAAGTTGGGACTTGAGAGCTCCCTTGCCTGCTACAAGTAACTCATCACATCGTTCCTTCAGCCCTGTAACTTTTGGGCTCCTGTTGGCTCAGGGCATGGATGAACCCTATCTACTTGGCCCTGGTCTGGGGGTTGGAGAAAGACCTCTACCTAATGCCATTGGTAGCCTGATGGATGCGTAAAGTTACCCTCCCAGGAAACAGGAAGGCACAGCCTGGTCCTGAAAAGAGGAGTTTGTGCCACGTCTCAGATGTATCTGAAGTGCACGGCACTCTGAACCAGCCTGTGGGCCAGGAGCCTGACCCTCAGATGCTGAGAGACCCGCATTCAGACACGTGGGCTTGAAAACACAGTCAAAATTCCTGGATTTCGGGTCCTTCTGCAAGCAAGGGTTGCAGCTAAAGGAGAATGGCAATCCTGCTGGAGCTGCACTCCTGTGTTTGCACTCTGGTTGAAGTGACGAGGGTGAGGAAGGCTGCACATGGCGGGGAGAAAGCAGCATTTCTGTGTGCTCGAGTGGTGGATGAAGGGTTGAGAAATAGGCTGGGGCGGAGAGGGCGGGACTGGGCACGGGTGGCAAAAGCAAAATGAGAACAAAGTATAACAGCAGTAATAAAGCACCAGAAGTGACAGCAAGCCCTTGAGGCGGCAGGCTGAGATAACAGTTCATGAAACAAAAACACACTTATCTCCTCTGGGGTGGAGTTGTTGCTGGTTTTGCAGGGAGATAAAAACAAGGATTTGGACGGAACTTTGCTGTTTGCCAGGCCTGGAACTGCCAAGAGAGGGAGAGGCAAAGGGGGCATCCCCCACTTGCAGGAGGCTCTTCCCTCTGCCCAGAAAACACAAATCTTACTTCTTCCCTCTCCGTTGCTGTCTTTTCCAGGGTATAGCCGTGTTAACTGTGGTAACCACATCAATTTATCCCAGTTGTTCAATGCAGCTGTGCTTTCTAGCCTTTGGATTGCTATTGCTGCGGCAGGGGCTCCATGCTGCTCCATTGTTTTCCAGTTGTTTGACTTGACTCTCTTTGCTTCCACTTGTTGGAAGTGTATCCAACCTCTTGAGCTGGATTTTTTGCTACTGTAGATAGAATAGCGTGAGTTTCATTTTTGTTTCTCTTTTGTTTGACAGAAAGTGAAACAACCGACAGCGTTCCAAGCGATGAAGAAAATGCAGAGGTAAGCGTTTTCTGGATTATTAGCACTTTGGAGCAGGGTCTCAAGAGCAATGTCGTGGGGTATTCTTCCCCCTTCTGTGTTTGCAACTCTGTCTACCAGTGGAGTATTCATTTTAATAATAGCTGGGGGAGAAAAACAAACCAGGATGGTTCAAGCTAGGCAGATGTTTGGGTGGATTTTAGCAGAATGGATATCTCTACAAGTTCTTTGTTCCTCATCTGTCCAAACTATAAGGAGATTCATTTGCATGAGAAAATACTCTGGAGAGCCATCAGCGGTGCCAGCTAGTTTGATTTGGAGCAAACCCATGGATTTACGTGAATATAAGTGTGTTTCTGTGTATGTGTGCACTTTATATTGACATTGCTGGATAGTGAATATTTTATCTTGGTTGAAAGCATGCTTGTTTTGTTTTCCTTAAATGGCACCTGAACTCATACAATCGGAGGAAATGCTTACATGTATGATAGAAATGCAACTTGAATGTTTGAGGCATGTGAGGTAGCCAGTTGGGTATTGCTGGAAGGAAGGAATCCCTGGAGGAAGAAGGAAGGAATCCCTGGAGGAAATAGCCACTCCGTTAGTGTTTCCTGAGCTGCACCTATGCAAAACCAGCACTCGCCTTTTCTTTTGGGGCAGCCATCAAGTGGCCAGACCTACCAATCTCCACGAGTACTTAAAAGCCAGGGGAAGCTCACTCAGGGCACTTACATGCCCTATGCTCCAGCTGCATTTTTGCTAGAAGGCCTTTGCAAATCTCTCTCCTGCTGTGCCCCCCAGAAAGCCCTTTGAGTCCTCCTTCTAGGAGAGCTGCAGGTTGTGCAGCTGTATAATGGCACAGCTGACCTGCTTGATTTATTCTCTCATGCCCTGGTTAAGGTGGAGCCCCTGTGTAGACTGCCAGTAATGATTCCCCAAAACTCTCTTTCCAGCATGTGTGATGGGGAAGGGAGTGGATGCTCATCTTCCCTTGGTGAACCTACTCCCTGTGATGAGGGACACACCATCAAGTGACAGTGAATTTCCTGGCAGCCTCACCTCTGTTGACAGCTTGGGCAGTGCTGTTTGAGAGGTGTTGGGTCTCTGCACCTGCCTGTTGGCAAGAGGATGCTCTCTCTTGGTAATGGAGAGACTTCCATTTGAAGCTCTGGGTATTTGGTCCTCTGTGTCCATTTTTGTCTCCGGCTTACTGGGCATAAGGCCTTTATTTTCCATCGAAAGAGTGGGTAGAGCCTCTCGTGTGCAGGAGAGCCACCAAGATTTATACATGTGACTTCAGATAGGGCGAAGTGGCTGAGAACAAAGACGTTCAAAGCCAGCAGCTAGAGGCTCAGGCTTTTAGAGATGGAGGAACTCCTGTGCAGTTCGTGGATGTTTCTGTTGCATCTTGTTGCTCGGAGCACTTTGCAAAGTTGCTTTCGCTCATATAGTCTTTCCTCCTTTTTTAGGGACGACTTCATTGGCAGAAGAAAAACATTGAAGGCAAACAGTATCTCAGCAATCTGGGAATGAGGAACACTTCTCATATGCTTCCCAGCATGGCAACTTTTGTAGCCAACAAGCCTGACCTCCAAGTCACCATCAAAGAGGAAAGCTGCCCACTGCCTTACAACAGCTCCTGGCCCCCTTTCCCAGACATCCCCCTGTCACAAGTAGTGTCCACAGCCTCCACGAGCAGCAGCCGGCCAGACCGCGAGACACGGGCCAGCGTCATCAAGAAAACGTCAGACATCACCCAGTCGAGAGTCAAGAGCTGCTAAGCCTTTGATGGTGTGGTTTTTTTAGCTTTGTTTTGTTTGGTTTTGTATTTTACGTTTCTCTAGGAGAGGTTCATCCCTTGACGCACACGAGACAAATCTAAGGTGAAGCTTTGGCAATATAAAACATTGCTGTGTCCGACTCCAGTGCCGGAGTGTTTTTAACTCAGGACTCCAGCTGTCAGTATGTACACCTGAACCCAGGCGGATTTCCAAGGTTGCAACCTAGGAAAACAAGAACTTTGGCCCCCTCGCAGGTTCCAGTGTTTCATAAGAGGACCAACTGACCACAAGGGAAGTGATGCTGCTGCGCTTCTTGCTGTCAAGGCTGTGATGGAACTGAAAGCCTCAGAATGGAAGAGAAAATGTGAACTAGCTGGAATATTTTTAAATAAAGAAAAATCTATTGTGAATATTGTACATAGTGCAGTACTAGCAACGTTGCAGTCTGCTTCTGCACCTTATTAAGAAAGCACTTACGAAAGGCCTTTTATTACCTTGCTCTACTTAATGGCACATTGAAGGTCCCTCCCCACCTGTATTCTTTTCCAAGGCTATTCTTGCTAAAGTGTCTTTAAAGAATAGAGGAAAGGAAAGGAAGTTAAAACTTCCCATGTGGATTTCATACGTTGTAAGACTGCTTTTCTCATGTTTGTTTCTAATCTGCTATGCTTGAATGCCGCGTGGTACAATAGGAAAAAAAAAAAGAAACCTATTACAGAGATATTATGCAAATTCCCAGATTTAAAAAAGAAGAAAAATACTCTAATTCTAACCAGAGCAAGCTTTTTTATTTTTTATACAGGGGAATATTTTATTCAAAGTAAAATTCTAAAGTGAATATAATTTTTTTTAATCTTTTCTACAGCAAATTTATAATTTTAAGATTCAGTCCTTGGTTATCAGCAGTTATTACATCCTTGTGGCACATTTTTTTTTAATTTTGTAAAGGTGAAATAGCTTTTATGAGCTCATGTAGCAATCAGATTATCCTGTGGATTGATAATAAATATGGTATATAGTTAAATTTTTAATAATCCTCTTGTTTGTCTCTCTTCCTTGATCTTTCAGAAGACTCAGATGGCATGGGTTTGATAGGTGAATGTAACCTCTCGGAGTGAGCAATTAGCATGAGCAGCCTTTGCAATTTCTGGAGTACCTGTCTAAGAGGATGGGAAGTCCTGTGCTTGAGACAGCTTGAGGTGGAAAGAGGAACTAGGGCTTAAAGGTGGCATACTTGAGTTTGGCCTCGTGCAGAAGTTGGGAGTTGTGGCACCTGTTTTGCTGGTATTATGTGGTTGGGCTTTGAGAAGTCACGTCATGGAAGGGATCTTGTGAAAGTCCATCCGCCACCCAACACAGGCTCAACTGTGCTTGCCCCATTCCTGGTAGATCGCTGTTTAGCTTGCAGTTTCCTTGTCAGAAAAATCTCTTTTTGCAGAGTTTCAAGCAATAAGTCCTTATTAGTGGAATGAATCAGAAGTCAAAAAAAACATTCCCCGAGGCTTTCAACATCTACCACATGGTGGCAAGCCGTGATTCCTCTGGGTCTCTGAGGGAAGCTGCTGAGTATCTAAATAAGGGTCTAGAGCATCTTGCAGGGTGGCATGGTGATGGTGGAAAAGAGCCGCGCCATTGACTGAAGTGCTGTACACTTTGGGCTGTCACTGGCATCGGCAGAAGTTGAGAGCACTTACCCCCTTGCAGTTTTTCAAGCTGTTGGAAGTCGAATGGATTGATTCAGGTAAGTAAAATATGTGGACACAGAGTGTCCTTCAGGTATGATTACCAGTTTGATACTAACCTGACAGATGGCAGAGCCGAGCGCCGTGTATATTGGACTGATGAGCAGTAACGGGTACAAAAATGGCTGTGTTGCAGGGAAATGTGCTAGCGGGCTGTTGAAAAGGACAAGCAAACACTAGGGCTTTACTGTGTTCTTAACCTGATGTCATAATTCCAGTTTTCATCACAAGTCCATGTGAAACTTGCACCTTTGTCTTACCAACCCACTGCCCAGGGGCCTGGGAAGACAAGGTTAGAGCTTTGGTTAGGGCTGGGAGGATGAAGCCCAGAGCAGTATTTGAACTCAGGTTGAAAACTTGTAATCGTTAAACTCATCGTATGTAAACTCTGGTCTCTGTCTCTTTGTGCACTTACCCTTCCAGTGGCCCTCTGGGTGCAGAGGCCACAAGGTTTGGTCGTCTTCGGGGAGGTTGTGTCTGTGCACGCGTGTGTGCACGGGGGTGTTACAGTGAGTCTCCAGCACTCAGAGCCTTTGACCAGCAGAGTTATGAGGCTCATGACAGGTTTGGGTTTTTTTTCTTAGTTCTGGGGCTCACTTGGGATTATTTTTATGTTTTCTTAACATGGTCTGCTTTGGTTTTGGAAGTTGTTCCATACTTCCCAGCTAAAGTATGGAAGTTGGTCTGTAGCATCTCCCAGCCCCTTTTAAGATAATGGGCTCTCGTTTGTTAGGGAGGGACCTCACAGGGTCACAGAAGAGCTGGGACTAGAAGGGACCCCTGGGGCACATTGGGTCAAATCCTCTGAAAGCAGGATCTTAGAGTAGGTCATCCAGGGCCCTGTCAAACCAAGTCTTGAATATTGCCAGCAAGGAAATTCTCTTCTGGGCTTCATGAATCTCCCCTTTTCCGGTCTATCTTTGTGTTCCAGGTTCCCTGGCTTGTGGCAGGCTGTCAACGTAGAGTTGTGGTTGGGGTTGGGAGCTGCAGGTGGAGAGTGACTGGAAAGGGGCTGTCTGGGGAGACGTGGGGCTGGGAGAAGAGTCGTCTCCTGATGTATTTTTATGGTGGGGAAGGAGGAGTTCGGTTAGGTAGAAGAGGAAGCCCAGAGCTGCAGTTTTGCTGGGGTTGGGAAGGGGCTGCCAAACTCAATGGAGGGCTGATACTGGATCCTTCTTCTTGGGAACGCTTGTTTTGGGAAAGGAAGGGCTGCAGCACTGAGGCTGAGCCTAAGGTGAAGGTCAGGGCTGAAGGAAAGAGGAAGTCTGGTCATGTGTGGCTGGAAAACTTCACACAATGTAAACTAAGCAGTGGCAGTCCTCTCCTCCGAGGAGTATTTAGTCTGTGCACAGAAAGAGGCTCTTGTCTCTGACTCAGCCTGGGCTTAGCTTTAAGACTTAAGGCTGAGAGAAAGCCCAGAGGTAGGGTTGTGTCAGGGCTGGAAAACATCTTCCAAAGTAAACAGAGCTGAGTGAAGGCTTTTTCTTTTCCGAAAGCGGGGCTGCTGTTTACCTCTGCCGTGGCCTGCTCTCTCCTCACTGTTCAGATTGATGGTGTTAATTGCTGACACGTCTCTGCAGGTCTCCAGGCAAGCAGCCATGTCCTGTGCGCTGTGTGCTGTGAGAGGCAGTGGGCTTTCCTCGTTCATAGCAGCGGTTTGAGCTCCCTGCCCCTCACGCACAGCGTTGAGGAAGCATCTTGGAGGCCTTTACCTTCCTGCAAAACCCCGTTTTATGTCTGGCCTTGTGCAAGTGCTCACTGACCTCAGTCCTGTGTGTCCATCTGAGAGAGGGAACACATTTTCCCTTCATGGCAAAACATTTCGGCTTTCTCAGTCACCGAGGCTCACTCAGGTGCTTACGTGGAGCCTGACCTCCAACAGGACTGCCAAAGAGGAGTGAGAACTGAGCTGCTTTTTTCTGTGCGTCCTGCATGATTTTGGGTGAGAGCCTGCCTTAGCAAGCCTTGCTGGTCTCTGGGGTAAGGAGCTGGTTGCCCAAGGGCTGCCTGATTGTTTCTACGTATGTAAATGTTTGTCTGCAAAGCAAACCTTGACTTTCCAGGAGGTTTCGCTACTCTTAGCATCAGCCATCTGAAACTTAAGAGCAGTCGACAGGGAAAGGCAGGTACCTCCTGTTTAGCCTATGTGTTAACCTTTATGTAGCTTAAAGCAAGTTATGTGGTCGCACCTCACCTCTGGTTGTTGCACTTGAGAGTCGGTGCCAGCAAGCCGATGGCCGATGCCAGCGTGCTGATGGCTGGGTAACTCAGCACATGTTCCGCTTGGTCCTGCGAGGAGGGCAGCTGAGCTGCAAAACCACTAACCCCTACCCTGCACCGGTAGCTGCTCAATAGGAGACACACACACACACCTCCGGGAATGGTGTGCATACTTGGTAAATTCCCCTCTTCCCATGGCTTATATGTTTGAAGCTCTTCCAAGTGGTATCCAAGCAGGGGAGTTACTGTACGTATCCATAACACTGCTCCATCAAAGAGAACATCCACCGTGCAAAGGCGGTGACGCCTCTGCGACTTGCTCAGACCAAAAGCAGTTGGCCAACTGCGAGGTGATGTAAATGCAAAGGAGGATTTCTTTGGGCTGGGACATCAGACGTTTATTCTGAAATGCAGTGTTCGATTCTGTGTGTTATCCATGCTTGCAAAATTACAGAGAGTCATAAAACACCACCCAGCCTTTAATAGCGCAATCCCCAATTTGGTTCTGGAACACTGGAAACCAGATGACCATCCATTAACTCCAAGGGTAATATCGATTTAATCTCATCGTGCCATTTTGTGATGTGGTCAGCAGGTGAGCCTGCAGAAACCTCCCGAGTGGGGCCGGGTGGGAGGTGAGGGGCAGGCCCTCCCCACCAGCACCCACAGTGCTTGCAGCTGGGACACGGCCTGTGCCGCGCTGGCAGCTCTGCCGGGTTTGGCAGTTCTCTCTGGGGGAGCTCAACTAGCGAGGAGCCGTGATACCAAGGTCTCCGGCAAAGTCTGTTCCCCTCAGAAGGGCTATCCACAGGGTTCAGGTAGGAGAAAAGTCTTCTGGGGAGTAGCAGAACTGGAGAAGACCAATTTGCTTGGAATCTGGGTTGTCTTTAGAGGTGTTTCGTGGGATGGGGGATATTTTTGAACTTCTCCTGTTGATGAAGGTGCTCATATAGCCTCTGTCCCACCCACCACCTGGTGTCATTAGGAACTTTCTGGTGAAGGGTTAAATTACACAGCAGCCCCTTCTCTGCGAGGACTCAACGAGAGTTGTTTCTTCTATCCAGGCATCCGTTTTCTCAAACTTATAGGAACTTTTAATCTGTGGGACACACCCCTTCTTTCAGAGCTGATTGACAGTAACTGCAGAGTTGCAGAACAGTTCAGGTCGCAAGGGACCTCTGGAGGTCACCTTGCACAATCCCAGCTCCAAAACTCCAAAGGTAGGTCAGGGTGCTCACAGCCTTGTTTGGTCAAATTTTAAGCATCCTCATGGCTGGAGACTGCTGCATCTCTGGGCCCTTGCTCGGCGGTTTCAAAGTACGAAGGTTGTGGGTAGACACAGTCTGACTGGGTCCACCATGACAGCACACATCTCAGATATTTGGGAAATTAGGGGTTTAGTCCATGGAGCTCCCGTGGTATTTGCCAGGGACTTGGCTGCATGAGATACTGCAGCTGTGCAGATAGCTGCTTAAAAGGCTGACAAAAAGCAAGGAGCATCAGTATTTAACAGAAAGGAGATTATAGAGCACAGGGTCCTCTGGTATTTGCCAGTTCACCACAAGGGGAATCACCATTCTTTACTGTGGGCGCCTTTGCCCTTTGGTTATCACGAACATCCATTGCCTGGGCTTGTGTTTCTTGGGTTTTTCAAAACCAGCTGGAGTCAGCCTACCCTCACTCAGAGAAGGCACCAAGGTGTAAATATTTCTGTAGCACCTGAGGAAAAAAAAAGAGGTCAAGTACAGGGTCTTGGGGGTTTAAAAGGTGCAAGTCTGACACATGCCATGAGGGTGATTTTACACGTTCTTCTGCACCCATCCCAAACATGACTTTATTGAGCAGATGGTATGTCAAGGTACATGACATCTCCATAGGGGGAGTGTACACCTGTGTGTCAGAGATGAATTTTCAGACTAAGCAGTTGAGGGAAGCTGGGTTAGATTGGTTTGGAGGGGGTTTGTTCCTGTGCCTAGGAAAGCTAAGCCTAGGCATGTCCATTTCTCACCCAGTTTTGCAGCAGAGTTAATAAATGAAAGTAAACGATTTTTTTCTTGGGTTTGGAAGGGGCCAAGAGCACTGCTGGAGGACTCATGTGAAGCCAGGATCATCCTGTTAACTCAACTGAAATAATGGAAAAAATAAGGGAGTACGTGAAAAAATGAAAGAATGCCCCAAACATAAATTTATCCAGATGTGCTTATGAGTCACATAATGTTACAACCCAGGTTCCCGCTGGGGTCCAGGGCTGCCACTCCTGGCGTCCTCCCAGAGCCTGGCAAGATGCTCGCACACAAGGATATTCCAGTCCCATTCACAATAAAGAGAGGTGAGTCAGCTCAAAATTCCCCAGGACCAGGCTCTTGTTATTTTTCCCCCAGCGGGCAGCGATAGCGTCGGTCCATGGTTGTGTGTAACTCCTGGCTGTCCCACTCCCTCCCTCTCCCGCATGCATCTGCATCGGGGCAAGCGACAGAGCTCGGTTTGCATCCTGATGCACCCTTGTTGGAAGAACCTGGAAGGCAGTAGTTGTATGTAACCTGCACGCAAAATACATTCACTCTAGACTTGGAAAAATGGAAAAAAGACCCATCTACGGGAAGTGTGAAAACTGTCCGTGCCTGTCCACGCTTTGGGTTTCCTAAGGGCTCTGTGGAGTCACCGGATTTGCTGCAAGGCTTCTGCCTGGGCCAGCAGAACCCGGTTTTGCCTTCAGATTGTCTCCCTTTCGCCCAAAATGCATCTCTTTCCTTTCTCTCCCACCCTGCTGGCAGCCGGGGCTTCCCCCAAAGAGAGAGAACTGGTGTTCCCACACACACTTTGCTCTGGCCTCTTGCTCCTTGTTGCTGGCTCAGCCTGGCAGGGGAGCCGGGAGGTGACAGTGGCACAGGGCTGTGCGGTGGTGGCCTTGGGAGGGTCTGCACAAGGGCAGGAGCCGGGACCCCGAGCCGCATCCTCAGATGCCCAGAGGGAAGCGGTCCCTGCCCCTGCAGCCCTCACGGCAGCATCCCGCCTGGTCATGCAGGCAGCAGGCCCGGTTAGCTTCATCCCCGCTGCCTCACGCTTGTTGTTTTTGCTCTCGCGTCTGTTAATTACTTGTGCTGATTGGGTTTCACGAGGAGGGGCCGGTGGCTGGGAGGTGCTGGCGTGCGTGCAGGCGTCCATCTGGCCAGGGCGGCTGCGCTGCCTCCTTGCTGATGCTGCGGCAGAAGCAACAGCCCGATGACCTTTTCGGCGGGTGCTCGGAGGAGGGTTTCCTCCTCTGCGGTAAGAGCAGCAGGTGCAGGACTTTTCTGTCAACAATAATGAAAACAGTGTTGGGGAGGAAGGAAACCACGGGGGCCAGCAGTGGCTGCTGCTGCTTTGTCCTGGACCCTGGGCTTCCTGAGGAGGGGAACGTGGTTGCAGTGAGGCTTGGTCTGCATGAAGTTCAGCTACTGGATATTACAGCTCCTTAAATGAGCCTTTCTATGTGTGTGACAGCTTTTGAATAAATTGGCTAAGGAAGAGTGAGCCCTGTCTGAGTTCCGTGTGTTATTTTTTGGTGAGAAGCTGGTGATAGGTAGCTGCTTTGGGCCGGTTCTGCTCTCAGTTACACGCCTGTAGACTAAATAATTCATCAGCAGCTAAAAGGTGTGCTGTCGCGCTGCCCGCAGCTGCAGCTCCCAGCACTGCCCGGCCGCCTCGATGGGTTTGTGTTCAGAGCTAATTTCGGACTAGTGTCAGAGAGTGAAACATCAGTGGGGATGGCTCCGTGTTTTATACAGGTAGGGATGGTGAGGAGTGATCACAGCTACTGTTTTTATTTTAATTTTGTAAGGACTACTGCTTTCAGCCCCTACTGCTGTAGCTCCTCTGCAGAGGATACCTGATAGCACTGCCTTCATTCCCTCCGCTCCTTTGATGTACATTTTCTCAGCTGAATTATACCCCTCATCCTGCCCTTTAAACTTAGTACCTTTCCATGTGTTTTTCCAGACTGTTTCTTAGGAGCAGGTGAACTTGTAAGACATTCAAACCCGGGCAGGAAGCTGGGGATTTGTCAGGGTGTTGCGTTATTAACCCCTTGCAGTTTCTGCTGTGAAACCCGGGGGAGCAGCAGGAAACCGGGTGGGTGCTGAGGACATTTGCTTTAGCACTTACATTTTGCATGTGCCCATTTAAAGATGTTATCTGTCACGATGTTGTTAAGTTTCAGTTTTCAGTAGTATTTTTACTCTCAGGCAAATTTGGTTTTGTTTTGTGTGGGTTTGGTTTTTTGTTGTTTTTTTTTTTTTTTTTCCTCTTTTCAAAGAACTAAAAAAAAAAAATAAAGTCAACCAACCCACTGTAACATTTCAAAAGCCACTTTTATTTCCTGTCCTATGTGACAAACAGCCAGAATACCTTTCTGAATGCAGATCTCTTAGGGGCAGGAAAACATGGACACATAAAAGGGCTTGTTTCTGGGGAAGCTGATGGATGTTAAAACCTGTTTAGTGCCTGTGGTCGTGGGGTCAGTCTCCTGTGCTGAGCTGCCCTCGTGGCAGCTTTACCCAGCCTTAGAAACAAATGCAGACAGGAGCCACCATCCAAGCTTGCAGGAGGTAGCGATGTTCAGGTTCGGCTGCCCGCGTGTCTGCAGGGCTGCTGCAGCACCGGCCCCGTCTTCTCCTGCATTCGTTTTTGTTTTCTATTTCCCTTCTCCACTTGCTTTCTTTGGCCGGGTTTTAACCGTTTCACACGTGCACGGTGTGACTCCAGCAGCTGGAGCCTGCTTCACACCCCTTTCGGTCTGGTCCTCTGCTATGCCTTCCTGGTCGCCCTCCCCTGTGTGTCCTCCCATCAGTTTGCATGGCCCCACCAACCCCTGCCACCCCAGCTCCCCATTTTCTCCAGTTAGTAAATGAAATGGCTTCACTGGTGCCTTCACCTTCTCATAAATAGCCTCCAGCAGTGCTGTGGGTGTCTGTAGGCTACACAGTGACTTCGTCCCGTCGCTCTGTCCAAGCCTAGGTGCTTTCACGGGATGCTGCACCTGCCCCCGGGGTGCTGTGGCCTTCCAGTACCTAAAGAGGGCCTACAAGAAAGCTGGAGAGGGACTTTTTACAAGGCATATGTTAATAGGACAAGGGGTAATGGCTTTAAACTGAAACAGGGTAGATTTAGATTAGATATAAGGAAGAAATTATTCACCACGAGGGTGGTGAGGCACAGGAACAGGCTGCCCAGAGAAGCCGTGGATGCCCCATCCCTGGCAGCGTTCAAGGCCAGGCTGGATGGGTCTTTGAGCAACCTGGTCTAGTGCAAGGTGTCCCTGCCCATGGCAGGACGTTGTGACTAGATGATCTCAAAGTTCATTTCCAGCCCAAAGCATTCTATGATTCTATGATAATACTGTTCAAGATGCTTTTCCCTAAAAGCTGTTTCCCTGAAGGTTTTCACTGCCTGGGCACATGCAGCATGACTCATCCTTGTATTTACACTTTTGGAGCTTCCTTTTGCATTTGCTATACTTTGCTGGAGAAAATGAGATTATTCCTGTTTTGCTGGAAGGCTTTACAGTGCCATGGCATGGCACATTTTGGGAGAATATTGCTCTGTCTCCACTGACTGCTGTTTGGAAACACGAGTTTCTTGGTCCTACAGAGAGACTTTTTGAGCATTTTTATTTGGCTGGTGGAGGAAAATTTAAAGGGAAAGTGTAAATGATGGGCATAAGCAAAGCTGATACAAGACCTCTTCATGAGCATTTCAGAGGGCTCTTCTAAAATGAGTCAAATGTCAGTGCAATCTTCCTGAAAAAAATAATCCATTTAGGATCAGTTACCTAGAGATCAACAACCCACTTTGCCATGCCCGGCCCCCTCTGCTCTCCTGGGGAGGCCGCCCGGGCACCCACACACCCCATGCCAGGCCGAGTGCATCCTCCCTTGGGGACTGGGATGCAGCTGAGCATCCCAGCCGCCTCCCACCGCGGCTGGGGAGCGGCAGTGCGGTGCTCCCCGCTGGGACAGCGACTGGGGGCTGACGATGCTGCAACAGCAAATCTTCCT
This sequence comes from Caloenas nicobarica, assembly GCF_036013445.1. Taxonomy (NCBI): domain Eukaryota; kingdom Metazoa; phylum Chordata; class Aves; order Columbiformes; family Columbidae; genus Caloenas; species Caloenas nicobarica. The sequence goes on along the minus strand of NC_088248.1, from coordinate 45,092,491 downwards.
TTGCGTGGCCCCTGTGGTCACCTCTGCCGAAGCTACCATCAACTAGACCCTGTTCATTTTATGGTTTTACACAGTTTCAGGTTCCAGATGGGATGGAAGAGAAGCGAAACCAAAGCAGCAGGAGAGACAGCAAGGGATTGCATTTGTGGCAAGTCCACATTTATTCACAGAAATCTGGTTAACTAGGTTCTAAAGAGTTTTACTTAAATCTGTTGACTTTCCATCTGAATAAGGTCTTTACAAGCAGACAGATGATACTAAATCAAGTTCGCTGTGGGAACGAGTTACCCCATCCCACAGATCCGCTCTGACTGTCTGCAGAAAATGCTAATTTGAGGGAACATAGCCCTGATGAAAGGGAAAAAATGGGAATTAGCTAAAAAAGCATCCGTCCCAGCGGGTCAGAGGGATGATATTTTTATTTAGGTGCTTTAATTAACTGAACACAATCTCCACGTGTAAACAGCTCCTTGCTGTTCCAAGAGATGGAGGGCATTCAGGCACAGGACAGCCGTATCCGTGGCTGCTTCATTAGGATCATTACCCGCCTCGCTCTCTGCGCATGTAAACACTGCAGACTTGCCAAGCTAAAACCACGTCCCAGCTGGGTCACTTCAGGTAAAGCCAACAGGATGTGCAACGACTTCCCTTCCCTCGGCAGCAGCACAAACAGCCCCAGATCCCTGCTGGGAGCAGGTACCTGGGGCCAGAAGCACGCTGTCCATCAGCGGCGGGGCTGGCACCCTCTAAACAAGACTCTTCTTCTTTTTTTTGCCCATGCAATGTAGTACCAGGCTGCTTGATTGCCTTACAAAGGAAAGCCCGGGCTCAGGACAGGGGTGCAGCTGCCTGGTTTATTTTCGTCATCCTTTGGATGTTTCTTCATGTGCTGGCTTCAGGGAGGTTGTTATGAAGATAGGTTTTTAGTTTTAAAGAGCGGTGTGAGGAAAAGCAAGCTGCCGGCCATGAGCCGGGTGCCTCCAGTGGAAAGCAGCCGTCGGGGATGGGGTTGGGCTTTGAAGCCCAGAAGTGGACCTGGACACTGTTGGAGATCAAGAACGGAGGAAAGTGGAGTTGAGGGCTTCTAGAGAAGTGCTACCATGGGGTCAGGGGAAGGACATCCCGCCCAGCACCTCCTCTGCTTTTTTGGATGGCTTTGGTTGGTCTGGAGAAGATCATGGCTTGTCCCATAGAGCTACAACAGCTCTTATAACCCTAAAGACTGAGCTAAGCAACCCCCCTCAAGCTCCTCTTTAGCACGGAGCACTATTCTTCAGGACCGATATCAACAGCAGCTGAGATGCTGCTGCCCGGGGTATCTCTGCATCGAGGGTGGAGGGCCTGCATGGCCGTACCTGATGTCCAGATGGCTGAGGCTGGTGGGAACCGCTGTAGCTCACAAGCCAGTTGCGTTTTTCCCAGACACCTCGCCCTGGGGCAAACCAGCTGTGCTTGGCCAAAGCCTGGGTCTCCTTTCTGAATGCAACGTCTTGGCTTGAAAAGATCAAGGGCTCTTTCTCAGAAGGGTAAATCATGCTCTTGGGTAAAAATCTGTGCCCAATTTATGCCCAGAATTTTATCTGCATGATGATTTTTTTTTCTATATTGGCTGAGGCCAGTTCTTATGGATTATTGGCAGAATCCAAGCTGGTGAAGACCCTACTCTTAGGAGTGTCCTCGGTCCTTCAGCTTAGTCTGAAGGTCATTTACATGTCCCTTATTCTAGCAGCAGCACCTTTCACAAAGCTAAGAGCCATTTGTTTGGTCAGTCCTGTCCTTCATCTGTCAGTCTGCATGTTTCCTTATGCCTTACAAATACTAGTAGGTGTTTTTGCTGCAGCGCTGCCCTGGAAACTGACACTAGGTACTTTCTCCACCAGGAACCCCACACTGTACATCACTGCTGCTTTCCAGGATCCAGGGCAGAGCCTGACCCTCTTGTTTCCAGGCTGTTTACTTTCATGCTTAAAAATAAAATGGTATAAATAATTTATAAACCTCAAAAAAAAATTACAGATCATTCGTCTCTGGCCCCATTTCTATTTAAAATCCTGCTAAACTGTCTCCTGCAAATACAGGAGACTTTACTATCACATGGGCAGCACTGCCTGAGAGCATTGGGCTCAGCTCCTTTTTTGTAGCGACTGGGCAGCAGGTTTTAGGGAGGTCCGACTGCATCTTCCACAGGGGCTGCCTTCTCACTCCACTTTTGTGTCTCTCTAGTAGGTGTTTCTGCACTGCTTGGAGCAAAACTCATTTTCTTGGTGCTTCCTCTGATGGAATAAATACGTGCTCAGCGCTGTGGCATTGTTCTTCGGGTCTGGGCTGTTTCCAGCTGATTAATTATTGCAGCCGCACGGTAGTTTTTACCACAGGAGGACAGGGATGGGCGTCAGATCACTGGCCCGAATGGACCAGTATCCTGTCTCCAGCCATGACTTGGAACAGGTATTTTGGAGAAGATTATTTGAGCCAGGGCAAGTTGAGAGTGATTTTTTTCCTTGGTAAATCCTCCCTTGCAGCATTTACTAATCAGCAGTTGGGAGAATTTATGAGCTGGAGGTTGCATCTAAATGACTGTATTTAATAGTTCTGGTGGAAATGCTTTGCACAAATCTGTCTAATTCATTTTTGACCCTGTTCATGCTTTTAGCCACTCGAATATCCCCTGGCAATGAGTTTCTCCAACCAGCCACATGTGTGAAAAAGCACTGCTCTTCAGCTGCTTCTGAGCAATTGCCTGATAACCATAAAACAAGCATTCCGATTTAATCAGAAACACAGGCTGTGAAAGTGAAAACATGTCATATGTGCTCAGACTTCCCAGAACTGGACTGGAGCAGTATAACCGTACTGAGGGACTAAAACCAGCAGCTAGCTCGTCACTGCTGCACTAAGCGCATGGGGATGTGTAGGACAGGTGCATTGAAGAGGTGCTGCCGATGCTGGGAGACCACTGGCCTGAGCGATGCTTTCAAGCATCAGCAGCTGAGCATGAGCAAGTGCATCACAGGTCCCTGCTGCTGCAGAAAGTGCTCTGGGGCCGCCAGCCGTCCTGCTGCCTGCCTGACCTCAGGGGCACGGCACCCCCAAAAAGGCGGTACATGCAAATGTCTTGCACATCCATACTTCCAACCATGCAAAGAAAAAAAAAAACCTGTTGTGTGCAATGAACTAACCTGTTTTTGAGAGTCTTCTAAAAGCTCTTCCTTCACGCTGTTGTCTGGTTTTCACTGAAGAGCGTTACTTTCTTTCAAAGAGGAAGCAGGTGCTTAGAAAGGACTTGTTTTTTGCAGCAGGGGGAAATGGCAGGACACTTGCCTTAGCTCAGCCTCACTTTGCCTGGTTCCGAAAGCCCTGGTCTTGGCACAGAGCATCCCTCCAAATGTGGGGTGAGCGGCTGCAGCCGGCCCAACCGAGCCGGGGTGCGCACACGCTCATGCCTGCGCACACCTGCGCCCGCACACGCAGGCACAGGCTGTCCCCGCAGCGTGAAGGGCAGCGAGCTGTCTTCACTTTTTCTGCCTGATAAAAAGCAGAGATAAAAGGCAAGTTTCTAAGGTGACAAAACAGAGCTGAAAACAAGCGTTGCTGTCAGTCAGGGGCCATATACGGTACTCTGTACCTTTGGGAGTCTTGCAAACTTCAGCTACAAAGCCTAAAGACGAAAGGGCAGGGGTAGGAGGGAAAGGTGATACTCACTGTTTCTCCTTCCTTCTCTTGGTCTGCAGACTTCTTCTGTCCTTTCTTTCCAACTTGGATGAAAGCGCCTGCCAGGCTGAGAAGTTTTCGAGCAGGATTTACTAGCCGGAGAAGTAGCTGGCACAGCTGCTTCTCCAGAAACCAAGCTGAAACCAAGATTTTTTTTTTTTTTTTTTCTCCTAATTCACAGGCTTTTCAAAGAAATAAACACAGGTAATTAGTTTTAACCAGAGATTTTTATCTTGTTGCTTCACCAATACTTTGACTGTTCTGTAGCAGTTGTGGACGAAATGCTGTTTCACTACGCAGGACTCAGAACCCTGGGGAGAGTTCCCTCTGGCCACCCTCACTTTTCTCCTCTGACAGCGGTTTGCACGAGCACTGAGCCCGGGTGTCTTTCCCGCACACAGCCACGGTGTCTGTGCCCAGACGGATGCTCTGTGCGGCCCAGGGGACCAGCAACGAAACAGAGCACGCTACAGATGGATGGATTTCCTAGTTGTCCAGTGACAGGTGACCCTTGGGGCAAGGCCAGCGCAGAGTTGAGGAGTAGGAGTCGGGTCCCTCTTGACACCCCACATGAGAGCACGTGTCCCCTGTGCAAAGCTGAGCCAGGGGAGAGCCAAGCTTTATGTTATGCTGGGGATGGCATCTCCATACCCTGAGCTATTCCCTTATTTCTGCTTTGCCATGCCATGAAGCCAGAGTTTGTGAGCGTATGCTGACACCTGAATTGATTCATTTTTTTCTAGCAGCACTGAGGCAATTTCCAAATGCATCAGAACACAATATGTTCTGCATGTATCAGATGCCATTCCCACCTTACTGGGACAGTGCTAAGACGGGAGTTTGGCACACAGCAGTATCTAATCCATGTTAAACATACAACAACCTGTTTTTAAGCTGGGCTTACTCATCTTAGGGAGAAGCGTGCACTTTCTTCATGCTTCAGGAGTGGGTAACTGCACCCTGTGAGGGTTTCTCACTTTCCTTAAGCCCCATGCAATGAATAGTCATGCAAGTTCTTGGGCATCTTCCTTGTTCATGCCGGTACAGCTCACTCCATGCGTGGGCAGGAGATGCTCTAGGATGCCGAAATAGGCATCTGGTTTGGTCTGCAAAACCTGTGTATTACTTACGCGTTCAGCAAAAAGCAATCAACCGGCAACATTTCAGTGTGTAATCAGCGAAGACTTTTCTCTTTAAAATCGCCACTGTATTGTGCTAGCTGTTTGTGGCAGCTGCTTCTGTTCCCCCCAGATGTCTGGTATTGCTCAGTGTAGGGGCTGCCTGGGCATGCACAGTGTGGGGGGCAGTGGGCTCGGGCCCCCCCCAGCAGAGCTTGTACGGGCCCTGCAAAACGGAAGGGAGAAAAGAAAAGAAACAAGAAGTTCGTTTTGGAATTGTATCATCCCAAAACTGAGAGAAGAAGCGAAATTTAAATGAAAAGGACTGGTTTTAGTAAATTGGCGTGAACTTGCTAACCTTGCAGTGAGCAGTTCCCGTGCTGCAGTCTATGGAGGAATGGCTGGATTCAGCTCAAGTTTCAGCTGCTTATTTCCAGTCACTAATCTGTATTAAATATCAGCTGGTGTTATATGAAACATTCCCTATGTATCTTACAACGAGCAGGGAAATCTCAGACTACCTCTGGAGTGAAGTTTAGCCAAAGAAAACCACGCAAGCCTCCGTTTATGAGTTATTGGTAAAGCATTACATGAAAGAACGTGCAGCTTTGTACATCCGTTGTGCTTAGTATGACAAATCACGTATTTACCTTAGCCTAAAAATGAATAGCACTTTGACTATTTTTCCATGTCTGCATTAGAGGTCAGAAAAGGAAATGATACCAAAAGAGAAAGAAAGAGGAAAAAAGAATAAATGCCAAACTTATGGCTGTGAAATCACACTTTGCATCTGAAATTTCTCTCAAAAATATCTGACACGATAGAAACATGCGCCTGATTTTCAGATTAGTAGTTCATATGATTTTCACTTACGAAGGCCGACAGCAGCACAGTGGGAACTGGCACCCAGCAGGGCTTTCAGAAGTGGGTGGGTGGTAAGACCAAATGGCAAGTGAGGAAGCTTTTGGCATCAATGGTATGCAAATGAGGCCTGAAATCCTTATTAAGCTCTAGGAGGAGAACCTGCTAGCAGGTACCTGTGGCCTCACAGGTGTTGCTGGGCACTCACTAACTCTGCTCTGGCGGGAAAAGGACCCCGACATTTCCTCTGGTTTCATCACTGCATCTCGCAGGTATGGCCAAAACCAGTTTTGATCAAAAGAGGAAACTGTTTGCAGATTGGAAACGGGAAAAAATCGGATAAACCCAAGTGTTGTTCTGTAGTGTACACGACTAATCCATAAAAGGCTGCACTGAGTTACAATTTCTTTAGGCAAATAAATGAAAACTATGACATGCTCCCCCACAACTTCCATAAGGTAAAACTTTGATGTGATCCAGAGGTCAGCAAGCAGTGTCTCCTCTCAAACACGGGACGAGGCGTTTCTTGAGACATCGGTGAAAAGTGTTGTACTGGGCATTTGATAAGCTTCCCATCCTCAGGATGATATTTGCATCTGTTGCTCTGGGAATAAAAGAACATTTCATATTCCTTAGACAAAACTAGGCTAAGATGGAATTACAGCTGGGAGCAGATTAATAAACTCTGAGTAAAACATATTATAGGACTGTAGCAATTCTCTGTAAAAACCAAGCATGCTAAAACTCTGGAAAAATCAGACTTGCAGGTACATTTAAATGGAAATGTGAGCACATGAATGCAGTGAGACACGGGCAGCCAAGCGTGGCAGGGATAGTGGTGTCTCTGTGAGATCGATGGCAGTCCAGCCCCACTATTTCAGGGCAGCATCTCATGGGATACCCCTCTTCATCTGGTCTGTGTTCAGATGATGGCGCTGGGGCCTTGTTCTTCCACAATTTTCCCCTGTTTAAATGAAAGTACATCTGGAAATTGGTACTAGTTTATTTTGATCAGAACCAGATATTATCCTGGAGCTCTTCCATCTTAGCTAGTATAGACACTAGAGTATGTCCATCCAAATCCTCTAATTTCCGATTAGTTCTCTATCAAGCAAGGTCAACTATAGCAACTTTATACAGGAACTAAAACCAGTTAAATCTTTCCTTCATTTACGTGATCCAATGTAAAAAAAGAAACTGAAAACCAGAGCAAAGCTTTAAAATTATCTACCCACTACCGAAAGTGGTATCAAGCCACAGTACCAGCAGCAATCCCACCTACTTCATATCTAAAAAGCATGGACCACCATCCATTCCCCCAGCTCCAGCTCTGCCTGCTGACTGAGGAATAACCTCTCTCTCCCACACAGGGATTTCTTTAGACCCAAGCTTGTAAATAAACCTACTTTGAGGTTGGAGTTTCGTGTCATTTTTAGGTCAGACTGAAAAATGCTTCTAGCGCAATAAAACAAAAAAAGAAAACCACCCATCCTCCTTTCATTTCAGCTGAAGTTTAAAAGCAATCTCATCCAAGTTGTTCTTCTAAAAAAATGACTTCTCACTCCTTCCCTTGAGGGGTTCGATGGGGTTTTTACACCTCCTTCTGACCTGCAGGCATTTTCCCCCTGTCTATACGTAGTGCCTGCTGTCCCCGGGGCTGGTACACAGCATCGCTGGCTGACTGTCGGGCTTCGCTTCAGCTCACTTCTTAGAAAGTACAAACCACACTGAAAATCTTGCTGAAAAGGCACTGCGTGCCTTAGAAAGCAAAAATCCTGCTCCTGGGCAGGGCCTGAAAGTCTGCGTGTTAGCAGTGGGCTGTGGCAGCTTGGAGGTGATGGAGCTGCCCTGCAGCCCGGGGTGGGTAGTGGGTGGATGAGGGGTGGCAGGGCACCCCGATCCCTCCCCTCTGGCCTCCCATAGCTACACCTTAAGCAATCCCTAAGTAACTACCATGCGGTTTAATCAAATACTGTGTTACGCAGCTGAGCCAGTTTAGGTTTCTAGGTGTGAGCCCAAGCTCCCCATCCCCTGCCACGTGCGTCTGAGCCCGGCTGTGGTGGGTGCCCAGGCAGGAGCATTGCCCTGCAGAACGTGAACTGAGCTACTGTTTCTAACTAGCCACTGCAGATATTTTGAAAGGTGCTAGTGAAGGCTTTCCACCCCCTGCCCAACAGAATGGTTTTACCATTTCTAAGATTTCAGGCTGCGATGTTTGGCCTTTGCAGAAAAGCGAGTTACCATCCCCATAGTCCAAGGACTTCTCACAGTAACCTGGTAGGCTGTGCTTTTTACAGGTGGCTCTTTTTACAGGTCACTCTTACAGTGCTTGATCTCAAGGGAAACTAAACTTCAAGTACTTGTTTTCGCCGTATGAGTGTGAGACTACCCAATGACCCGTTGACATATACCAAAACAAGTATATAGTCGGAAAAAATGCAGATCGAATCGGCTCCTGGCTATCAGACGGTTTAATGAGCTCAACTCACAGACACAGCCCATTCTCTCTACCTTCTGTATTCACCGGCACATAAAGGTTTGCAGATGGTTTATGAGACACTATGGTCCGTGCCCTGACAGGTGCAAGATGTTCAGGTTGTTTATAGAGACCAGGAGAGAATAAGTTCAGCCCTGGACCCTTCCCCACCTACACGCGAAGCTATATCTGGAATCAAGCATCTGATGTTTGCACTGAACCTCATCAACTCACTTCCACTTGCAGAGCTGAAGACAGGAGGAAACAAAAGCAGAAGGCTGCAAGGTCTGAATGCAACAGCAGATGTTCACGTGAGACTTCTTCCAACACCCTGCTCTGGCATATAGCTTCAAACTTTTCACCGTTACTCTGATCAATAGCTCTTTTCAATATGATCTTACTGGGGAGAAAAGGCACTTCATGAGGACACCTACAGCTGTGCATTCAGGACAGATACACCGAAGTCTCTGTAACCTCAACATGACAGAAAAACCTTTTGCCCTGCCAACGCATCACACCAGCCCTTCTTGGGCTTGTCATCACTCGGCAACTTTTGGTGTTCAGACATGCTGCTGACAGCTTTGCGCGAGCTGCTTAAACAGGAGAATCTGTGCTCTGGATAATGCCAGTGAATCATAATGAAACTTTTCTGGGAACAGATTTTCACCAAGGTTAGCCAACAGAGCTGTGAAGTGACCTACCTCAGAGAAAAATAGCACATATCACACAGCAAAGGGTGAACGGTCTTGGCTGAGTGAGGGAAAGGCTTAAGAATCAACATTGCCTTCTGAGGGAAGAGATAACTAACATTTGGCCTTTCATTTGCTGTCAAATAAATTAGACGTAATGGTAAATAGTATTTACAGAGACTTCTGCCTGGCCCTGCAACAGGTATGAAACCCAAAACTATCAGAAAAGCAAAATCTGGAGCTTCTGCTTGGTGTGTGTTGAAAGGACTGTTCCAACCTGCTGTCTCAGACGGGTCAGCCTTGCCCTGCCACAAAGCGAGACAAAAGCTGGCTCTGCATTGTGAAAGTCAGCGTGGTTGAGGAGCTTCGTCTCCAGCTGAGACGATGACCTAGCTGACTGAGGTAAGAGCAGCGACCTCTGAAGGCTTGTGTTTCTGCCTCCCAGAAAAGGTGCTTCAGAGATCAGGAGCCTGATAACAGGCTGCGCTGCTCTGGGTGTGAATAAGGTCCCTCACCTTGCAATGGGAGATGTGACTAGCAGAGGGCCTGGGGAGAATTATCTCTCTTGGATTAAAGGAAATTCCAGGAATTAATGGTGAATGGTAAGATCAGCTGGCTTGATTTTTGTGAACACTATATTACTAACATCTGGGAAGAGCAAAATTTGATTGAAGACCCATCAAAAGAGCAGCTTGCTCAGGATGTTGTAAGTGGTACAGCTTCTCTTGGGAGTCTGAAAACAAAATAAAGATCAGATGTGACACATTTGGAGCCCAGCTGAGTCCAGAGCAACTGAAATATCCACCTGGGTTTTTTGAGCCACAGAGATCAGTGATTGATTTCAGGGCACTTCTTGGCTGATGCCATGAAGAAGTGTTACAATTAAGAGACTGCAGAGCACAATGCCACTATCCAAGTAAGTAGTCAAGGTGCAGAAATCATATATGACACAAAAGGTAATGAACTAAGGTCTAAAGTTTTGCCTCGATGGGTTGTTAACTCAAAACGAGTGCAAGCCCTGGATTCTGGGAAGAGAAGTCAAGTGGAGTGAAGAGGAGAAGGTCTAAAAGCTCACCCATGGAAATTGTATGTACATGTTTTAAGTTAAAAGCGTAAGAAGAAGGGTGCAGTCACTAGAGGCACAAAGATCAATGCATTAATCTTGATGTGATTTGACTGGCGAGGCCTGAAACTTCAGATGTCCTGTTTCTGTGTCATAGTGGATATCACTACGAACCATGAACATTTTGTTCACTTTGGCACTGAACAGATGGCAAGAAACTAGAAGAGATTCAAACAACAGTAGACATGATTTAAAAGACACTGGAAGAACTGGCTTGAGACAGAAGAAAGCAAATGTAAAACTAGGGAAGGGAAAGGTGCTAGAGCTATTTAGAGAGAATAAAACCACCAAGAGAGGGGAAATATTTAGTTTTACAGAACAGAATATAAACAAAATGAACCTACCATGAGTAATCAAAGGCTCTGGAAAATTAATACTAGCTGGTCTTGCTGCACTGATTTAAGTTACCGGTCCTTTGTTTTGCACCTTTGCTGCATCTGGGGCAGCAGCAAGGCAGGGAGTGCAGCCCCCGCTCCGCTGGCAGCCCACTGCGTGGCGGATTTAAATCCTCACAGCTTCCAGGCTAAAAGTGCATACCAAAGCGTGAGCCCGGGTGGCCAGTGCAGGTCTGCTACCATTGCTCTTGCCCCAGAGTCCCCAGCAGCACAGGGATGAAAAAGCAACAGGGGTGGCAACTTCCACAGTTATCTCAGCATGAATTTTTTGTGTATATGAGTAACCCCCAGCAGCAGCTTCTTTGCTGGGGACCTCAATAAATCTGTATGGAGGTGACGTAACATGAACAAGCACCTTGCTCCAGTGGATGTCCCACACCAGAAACCCGCTTTTCGGAACAGGCAGCTCCAGTATGTGCTGTATCCAACTTCCAGCCGCCTGGCCAGCAGCTCCCAGGCATCACTTCCCTGACTGGATATTACCTGCAGCATGCTGACAGACCATGTGAGCCCCAGGGACTTCGTCTGATCTCTCCAGCTCCTTCACAAGCCCTGCACACAACAAGAGATGACACACAGGAATGGTGGGCTGCCCACTCCTCCTGGCATTGCTGGGTGCTCATCACCTTCATGACTTGCATGTGTGCAGACAGCTAGCACCAGCTGAGCATCCTTGCAGCCCCACTCCCTCCCTTTCTAACACTCGTTCCCATTTCCAAAGCAGACATAAAGTAGCAGGTACCCACACTAAGCCCATGCAAAATATTTTACCGCGTTCACATCGGAGCTCTTCTGTGATGCATGGCTTGCTTGTGCCTGGTGGCAGTCTGTGGGATCTTCACACCTGCAAGCGAGCAGAGATAGAGACGCTGGGGCCCTGGTGTGACGCCTGCCTGTGCACCCCCACACCCACGCACTCGTGCACCAGCGCATCCAGGCACCTGCACGCCCGTGCACACACGTACCCGTGCAACAAGAAAGCTGCAGCAGCTCCTGCCAGCGCAGTGGCAATGCTGTTTGCTGCCTCCCCTTTAGTGGCCATGGCAACTGTCATTGTATAATTAAGTGTTGCCAGGATCCGGGCCAGGATCTCCTTTGTAAAGGAGAAAAGAAAAAATCCGCCAAAACCAAACCCAAAAACAAACCAGGGAAAGGCATGATGTCAAGCCATTGAAATCCAAGAACTCCTCCCACCTGGCATCACACGCAGTTTTCAACACTGGACCCCTGTGATCCAGCCTTGTCATGGCTGACCCTGGTCCCAGCCACCCAAGAGTCAGCGCTCGGAGCGGCGCGTGTCCTTGTTTGTGCTGCCGCTTTCTTTCTCCCCTGTGGTAAACAAGAACAAACTGTGTCCACTGCTCATCTAGTTGTTCTTTAAGGAAGCAGCTTGGACAATGAAATATATCGCTGAGTGGCTGAGCTGACAGAACAGGCTACTTATTGCAGGATGCCAGGCTGAAGTGGCTTAAATAATTGTTATTTTGAGCCAAAATCGTTTACATTTGCTTTGCTGAAAATCCCTTCACTGAAAGACAGAGGTATTTTTATTCCAGACCTTGCAGGTCTCTCTGGGTTTGTCTCCACAAAGAGCAAATTCACCGAGGAAGCAGGAGGGCTGGAAGCAGGGATGTCTGAGCCCTTTCTGTGCCAGCCAGCTCAGTCCCAGGAGCCGCATCCCCGCCACGGTGAGCCCCTGTCGGGCCAGGGGTGTCCCAGGCAAGTGCACTGGAAATACGCTGCGCCTTGCAGAGCCACAGCTCGGCTGGGTTTCGGATCTCTGCCTGCCTCTTGGTGCACGGCAAGGCGCGAGGAAAGGCAGCAACTGGGCATGGAAGCTAATGCATTCATTTTTCAAAAACCCGAAAGTGGGAATGCAGGGACAGAGATGTGGGAGCAGGAGCTCACTGCTAACCTTTAATCTTTAATCCTCAGTTTCTGCGAGGGCATCTGGGCTCTGCAGCGTGGAGCCCTTGCCAGACTGGCCTGCCACAGTAGGAATTGGGGAGAACGAGGCGGAAATGGGGAAGGAGGGTTGTTTTCTAAACAAGGGAAGGGGAAATTGCCTCTGTCCCCAGCCAGAGTGGAAATAAGAGGAAACGCTATTTTCTCCCAGGCAGTTTCTGTTGTCTTCGCAGGGCGTTTGGTCAACATAAGCCATGGTTACCAGTGTTTGTGAGCTAAATGCTCTGGGGCAACAGCGCTGCAAGGAGAAAACATGCTAATGGAGCTTTAAGCTAATTGCAAAAAGCACCTTGGTCAGTCCTGTTTCCCTGCCACAGGTTTCACTTCACCATGAAACCAAAAGCCCCTGCTCTGCCCCATCATTTGAGCTCAGGACAGCCCACAGCTCATAGCTTCTTGGAGGTAACAGTTGTGGCTATTTTCTCTTTTAGTAGCAATAAAACCCCCGCAGCTGTCAGTCTTCCCTGGCAGGGTCCACCAGCATGGCCTCAGCTTGCCCAAAAAGCTGCAGCCACAAGTGAGGAGGGGGGGATGCTGCTGCTAATGGTCCCTGTGAGACATTAACCCCCTTCCAGCGTGTTCTGGGACAAGGGCAGGAACTTTGGGTGGGAGGTCTCACCCAGTAAAACATTGATCCTTTCAGCTTGTGTGAAACCATGTCTATTATAAAAGAGATTTTGTGCAAAGATGCCCGCCCCTACCCTTCCTTTGTCCCCTTGCCATTGCAGTGTAGCAACTCCCCTCTCTCCAGGGGGAAACACTGCCAGGGCAGCCCAGGGCTCACCCGGGCAGCTCCTCCCCGGCTTTGCATGAACCCGCTTGCAGTCCAGAGCAGAAGCACTCGTGTGTTTGGGCTGACATCTAGTGTCGGAATGGACGAGGCCAGGGAAACCAGCTGGCTCATTTCTCCACACGCGTTGGTGGTGACCTGCAAGGAAGAAGGAAGGTGGCATTTCTTTGGCTTAGTGCTTCTAATTTGGTTAGAGACCTGACCCATAAGCTCATGAGGAGCTTTATTCCATTAACTACCAAATATAATAATAATAATAATATTAATATTATTAATAATAATAGTAATAATGAGACATTAAAAAATATAAGTGAACGAGTAGTATTAGGCCTGGAAAACACAAAACCAGCTCGAGTTACTTAGGTATGCTGTTGTCTCCTCATTTTGAAGCATCAAAAGGCTAGCAACTGCTCTTGAGCAGGCAGAGGTTGTTTTAGGGAGGAAGACACTTGATGGCGCACTCTTGAATGGTAGGATGTGATCTCAAGGTACTTACCCCATCAAAAGTATTCACGATATTGAGCTTCAGGAAACCACATGCTGCTGCCTTGATGTGTCATTATTTGCTTGCCAGCTGCACCTCATGTGGGCTCATCCTTTTCATCCTCCTCTAACCATTGCAAGCTCTTCCCACAGAAGCCAGCGCACAAGTTCAAGTTGGTTCACCATCATATTGTCTCACTCCTGAGACACTTTCCTTGGAGACCTTCAGCGGTGGTCAGAAGCCATTCATGGACTCAGCCCCTCAATGGATGCGTGGGGTGTGAGAGGGATGGGCATTGCTCAGCTGGCACAAGGAGAAGGAGAGCAGCTGCTCGTAGGGATACTCAATACCTCTCAAAATTGTATATCCAAGGATGAACTGGAAAAAACATGCAGCTCAACTGGAAGTATTTCCTGAAAGATGCTTTGGGTGCTCAAGTTCACTCAAAAGCTCAAGTTCACCAGGGCTGGAGGAATGACTCCAGGAAGAGATATTAACAGAGGATAATTAAGCGCAGAAAGAAGCTCAGATAGTTCCTGAATTGTTGCAGGCTGGGAAAGTATCTGGGAGAGGTATCATCAAGTCCTTGTCCCATTTTGATACTTCCCTGTAGGCATCTGGTCTTGGTCTTTACCTGAAGGAGGGTGCTGGGCTATAGATGACACTTTGGTTGGGCCCAGAAGGGCTGCACTGGTATCACCCTGAGTTACCATTTACTGGTATTTTTTTTTTTTTAACTTAGGTCTGCTCTAACCCTTCCACATGGCACAGGCAGGAACAAGTACTTTTGCAAAACAAAAGCAGTTTGGGCTCTCTCCTAAATATACCCTTCCCTTTCAATTTTGAGCTCAGGAAATTCCCTGCTACTGTTTAACCTTTAAGTACCTGAGCTTTCCTTTCAGATTCCCCATGAAATATGTGTTTCAGACAACCAGGGAATTCATGCTTAAGCTCGGGTGGTGCAGGGCACCTTGTCCAACCAGAAACTATTTGCTTTGTAGACGCACTTGAACTCCAGAAAGCACACGGAGATACTTTATATAACTTCGAACCATTTAAGGACAAAGTATTCCCTCATAGTTATAGTATATTTTACTTCATGCAGTGTTCAGATATATACATATCTACATTTATGGCCACTGTTTATATTTGGTACAGTCCCTCCCTTTTTTTTCATGACCACACTAATAGTATTATTCTTTGCTGCCATCACATGACATGCAATCCCCTTTCCCAGCATAAAGCCAAATAGCAGACAGTTGATCTTGGCATGTAGAAATGACCACTGCACAGAAACCTCTGAAGAGGAATGAGCCAGACACCAGCCACTGCAGTCACCAAAAGCATCACTGGTGACAGACCTCTGCCCACCTCAGCCCCGGTGCTAAGGGGTGCCTTCCTATGACAGTGAATCTCCTGGCGAGAAAAGGATCTGACATAGCACAAACAGTAGACATCAAGGGTAATATCCAGGTTTTGTGGTTTCATTACCCTCTTTCATTATACCAAGGCCATCTTAGCTTTTGAAGAATCAGAGCCTTCTTCCAAAAGTCTTCTTCCTGGGGCAGCTGCTGCTGGACGTGCCCGCTGGGGCAAACACTGCGCCTGCCATGGCAAACCATGGCAGAAGGGGTTGTTCTGAGAGCAAACCTCAACTATAAAACCTGATGCTTTGGCTCAAAAGAAGACAAAACCCACTTCTCTGTTACAATGTATGCTTTTAGAGTGATTGCTATAAAACATTACTGGTTTTTCATAAAACCATATAATACTTTTGTTTTGAGGAAAAGAATAGTAACAGCTGCACAATGGCCATATAAAATACAACTTTGGGTGAGTAATCACAACTTTCTGCTTATGTGTGATCCAGAATGAAACTTGGTTCAGAAACTGCCACTTCTCTTTTTCAGAAGAGTTTTTCTGAGATCTTCTGATCAGTATCCTGTGGACGAAGTTGCTTGGCCCAGTGGTTCAGCTGCTGGCAGATGCTGACTTGGGTCCCAGGGTGCTTTCAACTCTTGCTGTTGGCTGGTGGCAGTGATGCTTTTGTGGGAGGGACCTCCCGCACAGATCGTTTCTAAGGAAACTGTCCCATGCTGGGGTATGGGCAGCATTTCCCTTCCAGTTTCCCATCTTCAGCTTCAAATATGCTCAAAGCTTTGTAACTAGGAAAGTGTTTAATGGCTCGTGCAACGTATCTTTAATTACTATTCATCCAGCTGCAGCAATGAGGAACGATGCATACAGATGCAGACAGATGCACAGACACAGATTTCTTGTTAGCAGTGAGAGCAGAGCCAGGCAGAGCTGAGCAGAGCTGAGCCAGGCTGAGCTGATTTTTATTAACATTTCTCAATTTATAGGTTTACAGATACGGGGCTGGACCAAGAGGTTAGACAGGGTGTTTTTTCAAAAAATGTTATCCCAAACACACCACACTCATGTTGTGGCTGTTTTCAGTCACATTCCCATCCATATCTTGTGGGCAGTATTCCAGCCCACTCATTCACATGCCCAGGCCCAGCATTCACACATCATACATATGGGGGCGGTTTTCCAACCTGAGATATCATTCTCACTGGCCTGGGCTATCACTCCTTACACTCATAAAAAACATACTTCTGTATAACCTGTCCAAGGCTACTTAGCTGGAACCGCACATCCTGCCATTCCCACATCCAGCGTCTTCCTGGCAGATGCTCATGTCATACATTTTAAAATAACACACTTGTAATTCGTCTTTAGGAAGTATTGGTCCGATTTTTCACTTGCAGGTTACTCCTGTGGCATGTTCCACTATGGCAGCAGTGCTGTTGCTTGTGAGGACTGAATGAGCGGGGAGCAGTGCCCAACCCTAACCCCTGTGCAATACTAATTCCCGAGTGAGAACAGAAATTGGAAATCACCTTCCCAGCCTGCCATGAAGGCAGAGCCGTGAACAATGCTGGAGATGCTGGGCATGAGAGTCCACCTGGAGAAAGGTGCAGCAAGGGGCAGCGGGAGCCGCTGGCACATCGGATGGGAAGAGGTGGCATCAGGAAGACCCGAGCTGGTGTCACCCACATGGACACTGACCCTTTCCCCCAGGGAAAGGAGCAGATAACTCCAGTGCTGTGCACAGACCATGGAGAGCTGAGGGGCGTGAGCGATCCTTCCACAGCAGTGCACGGTCTCCTGGATTTGGGCCTCGCACCCAGGTGTGGGGACCATGGTACATCTCCTGTCCATCTGGGGTGGCGGTGGAGGCAGTAACATTGGACGCTGTTTCGGATGCCCCATTAAACCGTCTTGTAAATTCCTTCCTGCAGTACTGAAAATATTCCTGTTTGCCCCGAGACTCTGCTGCCTCTGAGTGGGTGCAGCTGTTTCCAGCAATGTAGAGGAAACTGCAGCTGCGCAGGAGCATAACAAAATAAGCCAAAGTCCAAACAAGTGGAGCAAACAATCTCTTAACCTTATTTCTTGGGGGGAGGAAAGAAAATACCAATTTTCAAATGTTTCTTGCACCTGCTAAATGCGTTAGCAGCAGTGTCATATCTTGAACAGCCAGTAGTGATGAAAGAAAAATAGCTGCTTTGTGGTAATCTGGTATGCTTGTGACAGCCATTCAGGGGATGATTTACTGCTCTGTGCTGAAAGCTGGACAGCCACAGTCAGTGCTCACATGGCATGAGGTTGCCCTCCATCCTTTCCAAACTTCCTTGAAAGACCTAAGTACTTTGCCACCTATTTTCTCTTTTAAAAAACTATCAGAGCCGGGTTTTGCACAAATCGGCTATGCCAAGGAAAATAAGACCTTACTGGGAACCGGAGGCAGTGGGCCATTGGCCCTGGAGCTTATTACAAGGTGTCCAGTTCCAGAAGCTGACAGCACCATAGGAAATTTCGGAGGTTTCTTTTTTCTGCTGTGCAGTGGATTAGCACATCAGCGTAATGTCAGGAGGGAAAACATAGAAAATATGACCCACATGCTATTAAAACAGATTAAGCAGAGAGCTTTTCTGGCGTCGGGCTGCCCCAAGGGACTGGTGCCTTCCACATTGGGGCCACCAGCTGCCTCTGCTCTGCACACGTGGCCTCGGCCACGCTTTTCCACTCCACTTCATGGGGAACAGCTGGGGACGTGCCAAATGGGATGCAGTCCAGAGCCCAGTACCGCAGCCCTGGTCAGCCCTGGCCCGGGGCAAACAAGAAGCCATTTTTTCAAATGGGTTTAGACTTATGGTATCATCAGAGGAGACAGCAGTGGCCTCTAGCACTTGCAAGCGCAGCCCATGCTTCCCTGGAAACAAGGTGAAAATTAAATTGGTGAAGCATGAACTTCTCCGCAAAGTGAAGCCCCTAGCTGTGAAGCCTGGGATCAGACCTTGGTTTTGGTCAGTCAGGCAGCAGGGGTTCTGTATTCAGTGCAGGGCGACCACCACTCTGCCGTGCCTTTCCATGGCGGCTGCTGAGAATGAATGGCACGTCATTTTGTCCAGATGCACGGTTGTTTTGGTGCTAAAAGAGGAATGATGAAAGAGGAAAGCTTTTACTGGTTAGCCTGAGCATGGAAAGGGCACATTTCCACCTCTCACTCTCAGTGGTCAGCATGCCACCTTCTGGCC
The DNA here is from genome assembly GCF_036013445.1 of Caloenas nicobarica. Classification (NCBI taxonomy): domain Eukaryota; kingdom Metazoa; phylum Chordata; class Aves; order Columbiformes; family Columbidae; genus Caloenas; species Caloenas nicobarica. The sequence goes on along the minus strand of NC_088248.1, from coordinate 45,074,272 downwards.
CGCCACCACTCTTCCCTGCTCTGCGTCTGCCTGAAGTCCCTCAGTGTAGCTATAGGGGACAGTATGAGAAAACAAGGCCCTAAAGTGATTTGCATTCATGACGATGTTTCTTGTCCCCTGAAAGGGTGATTGATCAGGCAGCTGAGGTTGGAGGAATCCCAGAAGAAAAATACCTCCTGAGGGAAGGGTCTTGAAACCAGAAAGAAATCAAAGAACTGTGAGTTCTGGGACCCACTGGCAAGATGGTTACCCGAGAAGGAACAAGCCTTCCCACTGTTTATTTCTCTTCATTTCAGGCAATCAGAGCTTTGTTTAGCTTATTCCCAAAGAGAACCAGCGAGCCATCCAAAACTACCTACCTCCTTAACTCCTCCGAGTCATTCTGGCTAAAGGGAACAACTCCAGAGCAGCACACGGCACTGGCTGACCATTCATGTGAAAGGAGCGACAGTGTACAAGTACAGTCCGACTTTACACGTGCTCTCCCTTGGCTTGCTTGCCAGCATACAGATGGGCCGAGCTGGGGTGGAGGAAAAGCTGTCCCAACAGAAGACGTGCAAACAGCAGCACAGGCAGGATCGTCTCCGCTGGAGGCAGAGAGGTCGCTCTGCAGGCAGGAGATGGCCCCAGCAGTCCAGAGACATCCCCAGAGCAAGGGGAAAAGGAGGACACAGGCTGTCCAGGTGTCCAGCTTCTCCCAGGAGCTTGAAGTGGAGGAGGGAGATCCAGGTATTTCTAGGAAAGGTGGGGTCAATTGCAAACATACTGATTTGAGGATGTCCATAAAAAGAGAAGAGCACTTTTATGTTAGCTAAAGCCAGAGCATTGAAGAGAAGACTCCACGCTGAGGACAGATTTCAGGGAAAATAAAGGTATGATTTCACTCAAGTGTACAATAAGCTGCTTGATCAGAGAGGAGCAGGATGTCAAATGATGCATTGTTGCCAATGCTGGAACTGGAAGATGTGATTATAAATCTGGAACATGGCAGAAGAGCAGTAATCTAAGGCCAGTAAGCTGGGGCAACACAGAAAGGAGATGTGGACATGACACAGTGAATTCAGAGCAGACTACAGTCACTGTGCCATGTTGGCATCCCACTGAAGTCTGCTTTGGGTTGTATTAGGTCAGAGACAAGGGCACCAGGAATCAAGGCAATTTATCTCAGACACAGCCCTTTAAAGTACTTAGATGGGAAAAATCAGATCAGGTCCCCCCAGGGCTGAGAACTGTCCTAGTTGCTGTTCTTAAATAAGTGATTCCTACAGTCACTGAGACAAGCTCGAGCCACAAGCGATATGTTAGGATTTCTTCACCTGAGCACTCAGCTAGTGAAAGTAATGCTGACTCTGATGTAGAGATATGACCTTGCCCTTCTATAGGAAAGGACCTCGCCGATGGTGTTTGGGCAGAGATGGGTACTTATCTGTAAGAAAACCTGACGCAGATCTGGCTTTGTTTGAGAAGTTGTAGCTTGCTGGTGGAGAAACACCCAAAGCTGGGAAACAGATATCACGTAAATATTACTCTACAAAGAGCATAGGTTGGATTGTAAAACAACTATCTCTTCTATGTGGGATCAAATTCTCCAGAGGTGACTCAGTAGTCAGTGAGATGAGAACCAGATGCTCATCTTTGCTGCACCAGCCTTTAATCTGTGTCATCCAGGTGAGGGCTTTAACCTCCAGCATAGCCTTACTGACAAATGAGTTATGGTAACTGAAAGCCAAGACCAATGACATAAAAAATATGAAAGCCAGAATGAACAAAGTGCAGCGGCATGTGACAAAAGCAACACCAACTCGGAAACTCTCTGCAATACAGGGCACAGTCGCTGTAGGCAGCCTGGCAGAGACCAGCCTTCGAGGCCTAATTAGAAATATTCTCAGGTTAGCTTGAATAACTGCTGTCAGAATAAAGGTGTTTTTCTTCGTTAGGTCACACTGCGAGCCCAACTCCCACAGTCCTTAAGCACTGATGTCAGAAGTTAAAGATGAACTCTATATAAACTCCTGGCTATAAAGGGTGCCAAATGCAAAATATGTGGGAGTTTAAAAATTACATTTTATGCTAGCCCTGGAGAGTTTACTTTGTACCTATACTAGGTTCAAGGCAATGTTGGAAGTCTCTTTTGTGCTCCATGTAGAAGTGTATCGGAAAGATCAAACGTAGAATATTATTTTATTCTTGAAAAGTACACATATAGACACTGATTCACCAGTTATTTAGCTTCTCAAATTACCCCTTATTTAAAGGAAAAATCTGAAATCTGAATACTTTGCTGAAATAGGTGCACATTTGGCTAGCACTAGATGACGGCAAGGTCGTGTAAGATTGTTAGACTTCAGGCTCATACTTGCATCATTTAAGGCTGCTGCTCAAATGAGGAAATAAATTGGCAGAAACAGCTATGCAAGGCGCTGGTGGACGTGCAGAATACCCTGTTGCTCTCCTGGAGGAGCCACTGGCGTATGAATGGAGGTGTTGAGCTCAATGTCCTCAGAAACATGTTAGTGTCACAGCACAGCAGGAATAGTAACACCTACTTTATTTTGCTGATTATGCTTTTATATTTTACACAAAATAAATTAAGTAATCTTGATCAACTTGCTTAGCTTGCCAAGTTTCCATCACCACCTGAACAGCCACATGTTGACCCTTGTTTCTAGTGTAGCAGTACAATCCTTCACCACTGTCCCTCACCATACAGGGAAACAACCAGACAGCAGAGATGAAGCAGAGAACACAGTATCCAGTTACTTCGGGCTATCTGATTTTGCCATCTAACAAACTTGACTAGGTGATTTCAACAGAGAAATGCATTGCGCAAGGTTTCCTCAGTGAGGTAAAAACTCCTGCATTACAGGACAGTAGCATCCAGACAAGCACAGTCTTGGGCTAATTAAGTAATAATGTTGCAGGCACATGGGTTCAAAATGTTGGGAAGGTACTGGAGGTGGAGATGGGTTGATATCTAAGCAAAACTCAAATCTTTTGGAAGGAGAGAAGACTGGTTTCAGTCTGAGATGGTGATATGCTCTCCCTGAGCTGGATGGTCCTGTGCTGAGGCCAGCACACCATGGGTGAGGGAGGAGGTGGTCTCCTGCAGGAAGCAACCATGAGATGCCATCGCCTGGTGCGGGCTTCCCAGCCTTTCCTGACCTGAGCTCCTACACATCTCCCAGTGGCAGATGCTCACTGCGTAGCAAGTTTAAGCCCACAGGTGATCAGCTTGTCCTTCTTAATTGCCTTCATGACCACTAGGAAGTAATTCATACACCTCCGTGGCTCTGCGGGGTTCAGGTTAAAACTGTGACTAGCTGTATGAAACATGCTTTTCCATATAGGGGCATCTTTTGGGGTTTTCCTCCGTGTGATGCTTCCTCCTGTCAGCCCTGCAGATGTACAGCCTCTGCTCCTGGGCAGCAGCAGCAGCTGGCAGGTTTAGGGCATCACTGACCATGTCATTCCCTGCTGCCATCCCTCCAGCCCTTTTCTTCTCTCATCTGCTATGAATGTCCACTGCAGCAGTTCAGCTAACTTGTGTGCTTCTGAAGGGGGGAAAATGAGCTGCAATTATTGCCCAAGAAAAAACAGTAAGAGAAGATGCCCTTGGAGGTCTAGGTGCTGGTCATATAACAGCTGGCTTAAGAGAGGTACTAAGCAAAACACTTACTCTTGCTGAATAAATACTCCTGTTCTTCATCCTCCATAAGAACGCAAAATGCTAGGATGGCTGGAGGCAGTGCTTCTTTGTGTTTCCCAGCCCTGGGTGCATGTTTTCCCTGAGAATTTGTCCCGCACGTGCTTTTAACAGTCAAGGTCTTCAGGGACAAGGCGTTGCACACCTGAATGGTGCTTTAATGTAAAGAGCCATCTCCTTTATTCAGTGGGAACACTGGGAAGAAAGGGATGGTGGAAAGCATTCACGGGGAATGGCAGTGCTGGCAAAGATGCACCAAGACCACAGGGCTCCTTGCAAGAAAACTGGGAGCCACTGAGGGGACTCTACTGGTTCATTAAGTTTCCTCATCTCCACTCTATTTTTCTCAAATAGAAGAGTTATTAATATGACTTGCGACATTTGCAGTGAAGGAGGGAGTAAGAGATCTGGAGGTCTGCTCTCCAAACATCACAATTGCCTGGACTGAGACATTTCAAAGAACATTTCACCAGCCCCTGGCTGTCCATCAGGGCCACTACTGTCCCACTTGGATGTACTCATTACCCAGCATGTGGACGCTTCCAGCAAGGCAAGTCTCATACCAGCCAGGTAGGCTAGAGGAAAACTGTGCCTCAAGAAGCTGTGAAATATCACTGCTTTTCTCCAGGGAAGCTGGAGCTTCTAGCTTTGAAATGCCCTGTAACTAACAAGTATGTGACGCCAGACATCTGCACATGACTGACAGCAAGAACTACCTGTTTCCTATCTCTTGAGTTCCTCATGACTGAACTGCTGCACACCAACAGACCTCAGAAATAACTGACTTTATGCTAAATACCATCCAGGAAGATCTAATGGAGCAGCACATGCTTTGCTTAATGCACCACTCCATGCAGAAGCATTGGCGAGAATGTACAGTACAGGAGCAAAGACTCTGATGTTAAACTTCTGCAGCTGGTGACTTCTATCAAGGTAAGACCTTCAGTCAGCTCAGAAGGCAGATACCTGCACTGCCAGAGGTTTTCCGTGGAGGCCAGCAGAGGGGCTGGTACCACCTGTAGTTTTTTTCAGCTTGGATTTGGAGGGGAGAGGAGAAAGAAGGACCATAGTCCAGCAGAGTTCTGACCTTAAAACGTCAGACTGGCACAAATTCTCTTCCTCTTCTTCAAAGAAACACAAGCAACTTATTGTTCTCCTCAAGGCTTTCGAGTCTGGAGGTGACCATGTTTTCTTCTCTCATGTGAGAAAAGAAACAACCAAAAAAGTAAGTCAGGCTGTGTTGGCCAAAGCATTCAACTGCTGTTGTGGGGAAGGAGAACAGGAAATGAAGAAGAATTACAAGCTGACAATGAGTTGTGTTTTGCCTTCTTGTCTTTCTTCCAGAAGAGAAATTACAAGTTTCCCCTTCAGATTCTCTAATTCACGGGGGAAAAGGGAGACCATGTTTTACTTTTAGCAGGTTTTGTTCTTGCGTGTGCTCCTGGACCTAATGGCATAGACAGAGCAGTGCTGCTGGGGAGGCTGGTACATCTGGCAAGCCAGACCGAACCATCGGTGTGAGCCCAGAGAATTGTCATTCATTTTTCTTAGTGTACTTGTTATTTCTGAAGGGGAAAAAAAAAGAAAAAGAAAATGAAAAAGAAAAGGAAAAAGGAAAGAGAAAAAGGAAAAAGGAAAAAAGAAAAAGAAAAAGAAAAAGGGAAAGAGAAAGAAAGAAAAAGAGAAAGAGAAAGAGAAAGAGAAAGAGAAAGAAAACGAAAAAGAAAACTAAAAAGAAAACTAAAAAGAAAAAGAAAGAGAAAAGAGAGATTTAAGGATAGTGGAGGCAGTTTTCTAAAAATGGAAACAGGCTTTTTGCCAAGAGGATTTTCTCATCAATATAAGTCCTTGAGGATCTTGTCTCAAACAAAGTTTGGATCAGTGGGGTATCTACTCATGCACAAACTGTGCTTAGGGATTTTTATTCCTTTATGCATGTCTCTTCCTAAATCTGCTAACTAGTGCTAACACCAGCTCAGGCTCTGATAGCTTTTGTAAGAGCATTTGTATCAAAATATTGTTGTGCTGCAGTCTCCAAGGCCATCTGGGGCTTTGTGCAGACAGGGTGCTTACAAATGAATGTGAACCAAAGCAAATCAACATTGCTTGGCAGGGATGAAATGTATTGCTAGGGTCTGTCTCTGCCAAGCTAGACTGTTTGGCTCCAGTCCAACTCTTCAGGGGGATTGTCTGTCAAAACACAATTTGGTATTGTGCAGTGTCATGGTTACATGGCTCACTACTCCTTTAACCCCTCTCAGGCCTTACACTGTTGTTATTTGTTGAGTGGAAAGCTGTGAATCTCCAACTCTTAAAGCAGACCTCGGGCTCTGATACCTTGCACCAATTGTCCCTCCTGCCACTGTGTTGGTTCATGTAGAACTTTCCCTTAGACACTGTCAACCAGTAGATTGCAACCCTCCTGAAAGGAAGACGTTATTTCTTAACACCATGAAATAATAAGGAGACATATCTTTGTATCATCTCATGATGAAAGCCTGGCTTCTTGGCCTAACCACCTCAAAAACCTGTTCATCCTTTCAAGGTGTGAGTCCAGTTTGGACACTTGATTGTCTCCCCTTGGTAATCCCATTCCTCTGTGAATGGCAGCTGCTGCTTCTGCTGAGACCTGCTGGTGAGCGCAGAGGCCACCCATTAGAGCACAAGCCAAGACATCAGTGTGAATATCCTCATGGGTGTGCCAGGACGTGTATAATCATATTGCCCTCCCCATTTCTTGACATGTTTCTGAGTTCATTCAACATAAATACAGACATAGTAAATCAGAACAGTGCCTTGGCCAAGACATGTCCCTACAGGTAGCTCAAAGTCTGCTACATATGTTTTTCCTGCAGTGGAAATCCTCAGTGAGCACCGGTAGAAGCGCTGTCTCTGAGCACAGGTTCTGCAGGGCCACCTCCTGTCCTGGGCATCCGCGAGGGGCAGCAGGAGGAGGACATGCATATTCCCTTCGGCAGGTGGGTGAAGAGGCAGATCCTCAGCTGAGACCCCATGGAGCCTGGAGACGGCTGAGAACAGCGGTGTCTCTCCGTAGGTAGGACACGCAGCACGTGCCGTCCTGCAGGCAGGCAGCTGGCTGCACCGCTGCCCAGGCTGTCACGTCGCCCGCCAGCCCGGCGTGCAGCTGCAGCCTCGGCCCCGGCGGGCAGGGCAGCGGCAGCCTTGCACAGGCTGGGACGCCGGCGAAACGCAGCCAGCTGCCCGGGTCATGCAGCCTTCCTTGCAGCTTTCCTCTGCAAAAACACAGGCAGAATTGACATTGTCAAGATGATAATAGCTAGCAACGCAAGGCTCCAAGGAGTAAATGCTTTGTGAAAAGGAATAAACCCCTGAAGGGGCTGGTTTGGTGACTATCTTGCTCTAAAGATCCCTGGGCTGGAGCTTAGAGAAATGCCCTTAGTCCTTGGCTTAGGCTTACTTCTGATGTAAGGGTGCATCCCATGCGCTGGGCTCTGAGATAGGGGATGGAAAAAGGGGCACATAAAAAAAAAAAGAAAACGAGTGGCTGGGCAAGTCATAGAGAGGGAGAGGTCCATAAGGAGCACACTTAGTCCACTGGCAGGGAGGCAGTGTGAGGAATTTGACTGGGAAAGTGAACACCAGCATAGCCAGTGGAAGCACCTGAGCAGCCCTGCACCCCTTCCCCTGGCAGGATGTCTTTCTTGAGCTGGAAGCCCCATGAGAGAAAGGCAGGGACAGCACCTCTCTGGTCGTGTCTGGGAGCCGTGATCTGCAACTGCAAACAGCTGCTCTTGCTCACGGGTGCTGGCAGCCAGTACAAAGCCATGCAAAAGGCAGGTCAGGGCATGAGGGGGGTTGCACAGGTGTAAAAAAGCTTTTGGGGCAAGGGAGGCTTGAAGGCTGTCTTGCTGAGCTTGCGTCAGCCGTGTGTTTGGTAAGAGCTGACTAGACACACTGGACGCGGAATTGGGAGCTGTGTGGGGAGCAAACAGAGGTTCGGACATTCCCATTGGGGTGACAGACAGCTATTGCAGCCTTCCCCAGATGTAAACACCTGCAAGGGGCTGTTCCCACGATAAGGGAGACATGGGCTGGGAACACCCCTCCCTGGGGCTATATTCTCTTCCTCACACCAAGAAAGTCAACATTTACCCTTTCCCCATCCCAACTCTGTCCAGCAGATAGTTCCTCCTCACTTGCAGTGTTTCAGAATGAATGAAGCGCTATGAACTTCTTTTACCTGGGAAAAAACAAACACAATTCAAGTAAAGTGAGTTAATATGCAAATACAGTGTACAACAGGTGCTGGCATTGCATTAGAGGTATAGTTGGTCTCCTGTGGCTGGCAGGAGAGGAACCTGGTGGTTACTTGTGACTAAAATGTGAACAATTTTTCATTTTTAGTATGAAATGTAGCATCAGCCATCTCCTACTAATAATGACAATAATATCAACAGCCAGAAAATAAATGTATCATTTGTCCTCTCTAATGCTGAAAACTAGATTGTTCATCTAGTGCATCAGGAGCTGGGTTAGTCCCAGAGCAGCACAGAGTGGAGACGACAGGGTCCCTTCTGGGGACCTGAGTCCAGGCAGAGGTGAACTCACAGGTACAGCTGCGCCATCGAACCACTCCTGTACCCCACCTCCCGAGCTGGGGAACATACTTTGCCTTAATCTCAATCAACGTTTCTATCACAAGCCGCTGCCAGGAAGATAAGAAGAAAGTGCACGTTTGTGTGATTGGAGATGTAGCGCTCTGTTTTAAAGAAAGCGGCCTCTCTCCGTGCCAGCCCGGTGGGAGCGGGCGGGCTCCCCTGGCTGCGGGCGGCGGCGCGATCGCGGCCGGTCCCTGCGGCCCCTCCACCGGGGAGGGTCCTGACAGGCTCCGCGTTTTCCCCGTCGCTGCGAAGTCTTTTTGTTTGTTTTGTTGGTTTGGTTTGGTTTTTTTCCCCTGTAGCTGGGAAGTACCGAGCTCTTCACTCGAAGTTAATCATCTGCTCACAATTAACCTGTGACCTCCCACACCCGCGGGGCCGCGCTGTAGCTTTAAGGCGGGCGGTGGAAGCGGGAGGGGGGACACAGCAGTGCCAGGTCCGGCCCCGAAGCTGCTGCAGATCCCTCGCTCCTGCCTGGCTATGGGGAGTCGCAGCCTCCTGACCACCCTCCTGGCCGCTGCCCTCGCCTCCCTCCTGCCGCCCCCCGCCGCCCCCTCGGCCCACCGCAAGCTCCTGGTGTTCCTGCTCGATGGCTTTCGCTTCGACTACATCGATGACAGCGAGCTGGAGGGTCTGCCGGGCTTTCGGGACATTGTTAACATGGGGGTGAAGGTGGATTACATGACCCCAGACTTCCCCAGCCTTTCCTACCCAAATTACTACACGCTGATGACGGGTGAGTACCTTGCGTTTGCTGTGATGCTCCTTGGAGCTGCCAGGTCCCCGTGACTTTTTCCTCCCAAGACAGTGTAAAAAAACCCCAAACAAACAAAAAAAACCCCCACAAACCCCACACGTTGTGCTTTTTGCTGGTAGTTTAAAAGCACTGAGGCATTACAACTCAGTATTGCTTGTCTGAAAACTGCTCTGAACTTGGAAACACTGCTTGGAGCCGATTTTTGAAGTTCTCCTTTGCTTTTGGGCAGTGCTGTTGGGTCCCTACCTGCTGCCCCTGCAGCAGCACAGCTGTCCCGGGTTCTCCGGTGGGAGAACTGATGGGAGGCTGCTGCATACAGAACATAAAAATGAGTGGGAAATGCATGGAAAATGAATACAAAGCCTGCTCACAGACTTTCTAGTTAGTAAAAATGTGTGTAAACTGAGGGTAGCTAAGAGAGTAACTTATTCTCAACCAGCACATCTGAGTTCAGTGTTAAATTTGGGTTTAAGCTGAACAGACTTTCTGCTTTTACAGATCCCCATGTTAATGTTGCCCCAAGTCCTTATATATGTAAAATAATCTGAAATAGCCAAATAGACATTAAGGATTTTTGCTTTTCCTCCCTTACACTTTCCTTACACTTTATGAGGACAGTCATAATTTTCATGATGCTGATTTCCTTTTAATCTAAACAGAGCAAAACATGATTACAGTGACACTAGGACGGTGCACAGAGTACAGCTGAGCCCTTCACATCAGAGAAAGACACCCTGGAAACAACACTTAAGCTTAAAAAAACCCGAACAAACAACACAGACAAAACCAGAAAAGTTTTTCTGGAGTTTCTGGTTGGTTTTGTTCTGGGTTTTGTTGTGTGGGGGTTTTGTTTGTTTTTTCTCCAGAGTTATTTAACAAACAGGACCTCCCAGCTAGCAAGGAGTGAGAAAATAATCTGTCCTCTCCAAGACATGTGGTATCTTCTGCTATACTTGTAACAATACAATGCCCAGCAGTCCATATACTGCTTGCTGGGAAAGCAAATAGATGCCATTGTAAGACAAAAATCTGACATCAGTTGTGCCCAGCTTGTTTTGAAACCACTTAACCCCTTCCTCCCTACCTTGGGAGAGGGACACCTTTCTTTTGCTCACAGATCATAGAATTGTAGAGTACAAAACCATCACAGGTTTTTTCATGACCTGATGCAAATGGATGAAGGTGGAGCAAATGTCACAACTGGAAATAGAGATGTCACTCCACTGCGGACCTTGTTCTTCAAGTGTATGTAGGCAAACTGGCTTAACAATTCATATGAAAAAGCCTTCAGGTGAAGTTGTTAGAACAGGGAAAGCAAGTGCTTTCTCTCATTACCACATTTAATCACCACTCCTATTACGTATGTAGAGTGTAGAGTGAAGTCTATCATCAGCCTTCTGAAGAGTTTTGAAAACATCCAATTTTGTACTCTCAAAGAAGTTTTGTTTTGGATTATGAAACACCGCTACTAGACTTATCACATTTTTAGGGTACCAGAGTTGCTACATCCCAGCTTGAACCAAAGAGATGATCTATGAGACCAAACTCAACTCTTCTTGAAAATATCCTGGTCTTCATGACGAGGATCTCAATGCAAATACAACTTAATTGCAAATAACAATTCACCTTCATAACACGAGTCACAGCAGTGATAAATAGGTCAGGAGCCAACCAGGGATGAAGCGAAGAATATGCCTAAAAGAGGATCCAAGACTGTACTTGAGCACTGGGGGTGTTAGTGAACCCCATGGCTGTGTCCTGGCATGACAGCAGGGTAAATCCCATGGCTTCATGGTTCTCACCCCCAATACCATGGTGCAGTCTCCACAGAAGGAGATGTCATGTTTTAGGTGATGGTGAAGTTAGGACTGTGGGGCACGTGGCAGACATACCGTTACCTGTGTTTGGTCTGTACACGTTCAATTAGAAAAGCTGGGTCAGATTTTGGAGAAAATGCAGCATGGCAAGGTGACATGAGCATCATGCTGTAGTGACCTGCTTAGGGCTGGCAAGTTACCACCTCACCATCACCGCTCCATGGGCACAGGAAAGCTTACATGACATCTCACCAGTTATGCATCTCCTCTATGGGGAGGGACAAGACCGTTTACTGGTTTTGCTTCTGTTTGCAACTGGGATGTGCAGGACTTAAATGTTGCCACAGTTTCTTATGGAAAATCAGGAATTACAAGGACAAGCTAATCTTCATGTCTGGTCCTACACTGCTGCTTCATGCGCTGTTAAGAAACTCATGGTTTAACCTCCAAATTGCCATCTTTTAGCATGTGTGAACGCCGTTTCATAGGATATTGGCTTTTTTCAGCTAAATCAGGTTAAGAAATTTTGGCCCCCACCTATACATTTCCACCCCTGGCTTGTTCATTATATCCCACGGCTTTTCCAGATAAACACTCCTGTCCCTTCTTTCTCGGCTCATTCACAAGGCCCCACCTCCATCCAGGAGGGTACATGGCTGCCAGGACAGTGTGTGCATGAAAGAACTGTAGTCGGGATGTATTTCTCTCTTGCCTCTATCCATTCCCGTGAGCAAGGCTGCTTCTTTCTCTCTACTGCACTTTACCCCACATCCACGCAACCTGCATAACTCCAGAGAGTTGTAGTTGTTACAGAGATAAGTCGGAGGAGGACAGTGAACTCTGTTCCTCAGACACCATCACTGTTGAGACAGGTCAGTCCCCTCAAACATGAACTCGCCTCCTCCTCCTGTCCAGACCTGCAGATGGAGGTTATGGAGGTCAGCAGCATCTGCCCCACCACGTCTCGGTGCAGATGCCAAACTGCACTTACCAGCCCCGCCAGAAGGCAGCTTTCCCCTGCAATGGGCAACCAGCAAGCAATAGCATGCAGCACAGCTGCCCGATTATCTGCAGGATACTCTAGTCATTATATTTTACTTTACTGATGATTTCAAGAGGGCAGACTCGCTGAATTTAATATTCATGAGAAACAGCAAGCTTACTGAGATTTTCAAAGCTATAACCAAATAGATGCAACCATAATTGATGACTCTATCTAAAAACAACCGACTAATGTGTGCTAATGTGAAGCATACCCTGTTTTGCTGAGACCAGGTGCCGGGCAAAGCACAGACACAGTGGGAGGAATAGGGCCCAACTTAGGTAAACAAAATGGATCAATTTTGGAAGGGAAGCAGAGAGGAGGTGACTCACCTGTGGTCACACAGCGCTGCAGGGCAATGGCAGAGCTCTCCATGGGTCCCCCTCCTACTTAAATCTGCCGCTGCTGTTAACCTCTGAGAAGATATTTGCTGGAGCTTCCTCGGATGACACAGAAAACCCTAGCCCAAAGCCTGGGGCCTGCCTAGAGGTCTTTTCCCTACCTCAACATCTACAGCCATTATGAGAAGTAAAACCAGAGCATAGAAACGAGATGAATGCTAATGGTTTCCCTTCTTCATATAAAGTCACCCAGTGATTCAGAGCTTAGGGAGAAGCTTCAATCTTCCCGCACGCCATGGCATAGCATCGTGACCTGCTATTTGCTTGAGGAGTGCCAAACAACAGCCAAGTCACTGCTGGAACAAAGGATCTCACTGACGTGCAACTGAAGAAGTTGTTTTGTTACAAAAATCTGGTGGTGTGCAAGGTAGCCCAGGGATGTACTGGCTTAAAATCACACTCTTTGAGAAGCAATTTTCTCTAACAATGTAATTCATGTTATATTTCTCGGTTTTGGCTTCCGCAGTGGCATAAAGACTGGTTCTTGGGTGGTTGGGTTGTTTTTTGAGCTACCAGGCTGAAAACCTACCTGGTGTCCTGGCTCTCCGTGCTCCAGGTAGGATGTTGTAGTTGTTGACCTGAAAGGTGTAGCATGACATGATGAACTAGGTAGAGTGAGCTGTTGCTGCTGACGTGTGTTTGAGAGAGCTTTGCAAGGCTTGACATGGGCTTGGCGAGGGGTAGAAGAAGGAGTCCAAATACATGTATCCCAAAAGGCTCACTTAATCACACCGTGTGCTCTTTGTTTTGCAAAGAGAGGAATTAAGACCACAAGCCACCTCGGGTTTTTATCCTGTGGGGAGCTTTTAATGTTTCCTGTTCTTTGCCTCGGCCTGGCTCTGCAGGGAGCTCTCACGCCAAGCTAAATGGAAAGTCTGAGGTCTCCCTGCAAGCACTGCGAGCACGAGTTATTGCTTCAGAGCTCTTCGTGCCATATCTCTTTGGAAAAAAAAGCTGCTCGTGCTGAGGAGTTTGAATCTCCCTTGCTGCCAACCCACAGGTGTTGGGGGGCTGCTGGGGGACCTCCTGCTCCCCTGACCCCTGAGCTCAAGGTGTGCAGGGGCCCCTCACATTTCCAGCCCCAGCCAGCATAAACACAGGTGGATGGTATCACATCTGAGTTGGAAAATCAGGGAGAATTTGTCTTCCAAGATCCTAACGACAAATGAGGTCTTTTCTGGCAGGTCCTCCACGAGGACACGCCAGCACCCAGGCAGCTGTACAGCCCCATGTCCAAGAGCCGTATTTGTCTTGGCCTCCACGGGAAGCAGAGGGAGTCCCTGATCGCAGAGGTGGGTGAGTGGGAGAGGAGCCAGCGAGAGGCCTCTGTGTCCCCCTTTGGACAGGACCCGATCTTAAATACTTGGCAGAGGGGCGTCCTGGCTTACAGCACAGCATCTCCACTCTCCATCCACACAGTACCTGAAGGAAGCCCTGTCTGGTGATGGTTCTAGCAGATGCCTCATTTCTGCTGCCCAATTAACAGTATCCAGACTCCTGCCTGGTCCAGGATGGGATGCTGACAACTTCTGTTTATCAGTTAAGCAAGTTTTTAACTAACATCAACTTTACCTGCATATTGTCTGAGGCATAAAAAATGGAGGGGTAGGAGTACAGCAGGGCAATTGATTATCACTACAAATGAACTGAAACTGTCTTAGTTTTCCAAGCTAAGAAAAAAAAAACAGAAGGACACAAAAAACATGATAAGCAACAAGGCAATTGGGTTTTTTATTTTTGCTCCTCTTTTAACCATCATAGATGTCAGCAGCAGCAAAGATTTTAAAAAAAAATGGTTGTGACATACACTTTTAAAATCAATAGTCTCTTCTTTTTCTTGGACTAAGTAGCTTTCCATTTCTAAAATTGCATGTGGGGAAGAAAAAGAGCATGAAGAGGTCTGTGGTAATCCTACTAACTGGCAGGGAAGGCATACTATCCTAGCAAGGACAGGCTGGAGAAGAGAGTGGGAACCAGGAGGAGTTTTCTTTTTCACATTCTTTATCTCACTTTGTCAGCACCTGCAGAAAGGCTGGAATGCCAAGTGCCAAGATCTTCCTCTTTCACACATACATAAAATGTTGTTAAAAAAAAAAAAAAAATCTGTTTGCTTTTTACCAGTTTGAAAAAATGGAAACACTTTCAAAATGGAGAACAGAAAATTTTCTATAACATAAGTTCATATGCTACAAACTGAAGCACGTTTTTTTCCTTCTTAATAGCCACAGCCTCACAGCTCACCACTTGTATACCTGCTACCAGCTATTAGCAGCAGTAAGTGGATGCTCACCTATCAAGGTATTTCTTTGCTCAGAGCTGTCGTCACAGCTGGTGAACATAAAACTGCCAAAGGCTTGTACCCTCTCTAAGGGTGCAGGCAGCAGCTTGGCCCATCATTTTTGCTTGGAGCTGTGCTGCCCTCGAGCTGTAGCCATCTGTGGGTCATCAGGGGTCCCAGCCTGGTCCCTCAGCCCACTGCTGCCACTCAGTTCAGGAGACTGGCTGGCAGCTCAGAGCATCTGCTCCCCAGAGACACAGGACTTGCCTTCCTGCACAAGCAAGCATCTGCAACTCCTAAGCTGGATGCTTTGCAAGCAATTTTCATGCAACCCAGCCCTGGCTCCATTAGGAAAGCATTGATTTAAGAGTTTCACATTCTTATTAAGTGAATCCCCTTCAGGAAAAAAAAATTGCTGTGCATAGCAGAGATTTTTCTGTGTCTTTTGATGTGATCCTACTTGGAGTGCAAAGTCTTGCCTAACGGAGGCTAAGGTGTTTCTGCCTTGGGTCTGTCTGGTGTTGGAGGTCATAAAAAATTGCAAAGACTTTGCCAGCAAGCTCTTCTGGGAACATACGTTGCCTGTGCACGTCTTGCAGGTACCATTTTTGCCTGGAGGGTGCAGATGACAGGGCTGCTTTGCCCAGACCAGAGCTCCCCTCCCTGACTTCTCATGAGCCCTGGTCTTCTCCAGGCCGCTTAAGTTTTAACACACAGGGTTTGTTTTTTCCCTGAGGTCTTTCTCGTCAAAGCAGGGCAGATGACACCCAGCAGGGGAAGAGCAGAGCAAGGCATATATTGAAATGGGCAGAGCTGACCCCCATCAGGATGTTCTTCTCACAGCAGGCTGGGCTCAGTCCTTGGGAACTGCAACACCACGCACCTGCTCCAGAACAAAAACATAGTGCTGGGGACTTTAAAGTCCTGCTCTCTTCATTCTCCCAGCAAGCGCAGAGCATTTCCCAGAGCAAGTCATCCAGCAGGTCTCCAGGGGGTTTTTCCAGCTTATACAGTCCCATGGCAGCCTGTGCTTGCATCATGCCCTCATGGCCCTTCCTGGGGAGTGGGGACATCATGGTGTGAATGGCCTCACTGTCACAGCAAAGGCACGCATATAACGTTACATACGATGTGCAGGTAAATATGTGTACTTACGTTCATCATCAGGTGGATACCACATGGGTACAGATTATGGTATCTTTGCTGCATTGGCTAGTATAGACACTGCGGGTTCTCTGATAAATCTGATTTGCTCAGTGCAGAGATGATTTACCTCTGTTTTGTTGCCCAATGCACCAGATGTGGCATTGCACAGCTGCCACACGCTGCCTCTCTTATAAAAAGATCATTGAGTGTCTCACAAGAGCATTTTCTCCTGTAGATTTAGACACACGCGGTCCCAGTATGATATATCATGCCTACTGGTGATCCTGCACACTGTCCCTGCAATCAGTGAAAGGCCTCCAAAGGAAGAGGTCATTCCGGTAGCAAACGCTACAGGAGTACACATTCTGGTTTCCAGATCTCACATATGGTCAATGTAGGGTCCACAGCACTCAGCGCTACTGTGCTGTTGTTGTGGGTGGCCAAGTGGCTGCATGTCTTGTTGTGGTGTGTTTTGTGGGTTTTGGCTGCTCGGTTGGTTGATATTTTTTTAATTTTTATTTTGTCTTTGTTTTGCATAGATTCATTTGAATGCTGACAAAAGTGCCTGGAGACACAGGAATGTGCTTTAGACAAAGCCAATGCTGTAAGAAATGTAGTGTACAAGTAAGCTGTAGCACGCAGACTTGCAAATGCTTTTGCTGGCTCTCTTCCAGAAGGATACAGCAGTTATCATATTCCTGGGAACTATACCCTCTTTGTTTTCCTCTACTGCTTGAGGAAGGGGTGCTTTTTACCACAATTGCAGTGAGTTTAAACAATGACATCTGTATGCTGAAATTGCTTTTTGCCGTTTCTACTTTTGAAACTGTTAAGATAAAGTTTGATTACAGAGGAAAGCTGCAGAATGGAAGCAATAAAAGTTCAGTGTGTTATGGTAACTGTCTGACACCAAAGGTCATTTTCTCATGATGGAGAAAATAAGTTACAACAGGGAATGTAAAAAACTGGCATTCTACAGGTGACTGAAAAGAAATTTGGGAAGTGACCTTAATTCTGTGTATGAGTGTCTTTTAGGGGGCAGAAATGCCAGCTATTGCAGGGTTTTTTAATCTAGTGAGCAAGGCACAGAATAGCCATGGTTGAAGATTAACAAAGGTCAAAAATAAAAATAGAGACAAGGCATACTTTTTGAACAGTATTTACTGATAATAGATATTGGGATGAGCAACCCAAGGAAGAGATTGAGTAGTTGGTTATTGATGTCTTCTAAGGAGGTCCGGGGTCTTTCTGGGACACAGGCTTCAGGCAAGCAGACGTGAATGGCTCCAGGTAGCATTAAATGGTCATGTCTTTCGGTCTGTTTGCTCATCCGATCTTCCCATCTGGTCCTGTGAACCAGGGATATCTGCAATGAAAATTGATGCCTTACAGTCTTCTAGGCCTCTTTTCCAACATAAAAAAAAAGAGGGTGATGGAGTCCATAGAAGAATGAACTTGTCTGATGTGGAGATGAGAAGAATATTGTCATCTGTTTCAGTGCACACAGTTAACTAAACTTCCCAACAATGGTACAAAGAACAATCTCCATTCTGTTCCTTACAGAGGTGGGCAAACTGATAGCAGACCTTAAATCCTATAGGGACCTCACATCAGCAGCAGCTGGAGCTCATTGTTTCTATATGAAGACTATACTATACATCGTACAATATGTAACCTAACAGCTTCAGCATTGAGGATTCTTACCAGCTCTTTTAAGACTTACAGCAAAGAAAGCACGTGACATTCTAAAGAGGACAGATTACTGTCCATCCAATCCAGCAGTTCTCCTGTATTAAACCTGTTTGGTTTAATATGGTAACTGGTGATTGCCACAAATTGACACTGCTTTTCTCCACTGAGGAGGAGGAAATGTTTTTCATAATTTAAATACTTTGTAGTAGGGAAAGAGAGTTCAAAATCCATTTCAAGGTCACATGTGCTTGAAGTATACAGAGTCCTCTGCTCAAAATGACACCTTTTCAAAACAAGGATACCAAAGTTATTTCAGTTCTGCTCAGTCTCGCAATAATCTAAGCCTGTTATCTGAATCCTTGCAATGTTGTGACTCACCAGCTAATGATGAAAGTGTCTCACACATGCATCAGTCATTGCTTTTTAAGATGTGGAAATTGTGAACTTCCAGTACAACTTAATCTTCAACATTTCTTTTCCCATTTTTGTTAATTAACTCTTAAAATACAGTAACTTCTGACAGTTATAGGAAGTGGAAAACATCTGTCAGCTATTATATATTACTTTCTTGTAATATAAAGTTGTTCAAGGACCCCAAGGTGCAATAAGAGGGTGAAAAATGTCTGATGAAATGATTGATTGCTGTCCTCACAACCAAGAGCAAAGCTTGTTCATTAATTAAAAAAAAAAAAAGAGCTAATGGTAACAGAAAATACAAGTGGTATGTAAAGGTTTTAGCCTAGTTTTTGCTTGTTTACAGAAAACCAATGTGCCCTATTGATAAAGGAGAGGGAAAATCCAAGTGTCCCAAACTTTGTTCTGTGTTTCCAGATTATGCTCTTATCCCTCATCATTCACAGGCAGCTTCCTGCAGCCTTCTAGGTCTGTGTGCTGGCGGGTACCTTAAAATAGCCTCAGGTTTGGCAGATGTTGCGTGCGTAGGAGCCAGGCATCAGCCAAACATGTGGCACCCGCACGGGCTGCCACTGCCGTGGTCTGTGTGTGCGGACTGGGTACGGCACGCTGAGCAGGCCACGGGGTGTGGGATTTGTTTCTTCTGGCCTCAGCTGTCTACGAGTTGACTGTCTGGAGATAAGCTACTGGTGTGATCTTTCTGTACAATTAATAGAGAGCAATATGCACCTCCAGAGGATAACTCCTCCCAGATACCTTAGATGCCTGTCTTAGGATGGCATGAATTGCTTTCTAGAGGTGCCTCCTCTTCTCCATTGACTGTGACAGCAACATGGGTGGATGACCTAAGCTTCAGCAGCTGACTTTTAAGTGGTGAACTGGGGGATATAAGCTGCTTACCTGGTGGACCTCAATAAAAGGTGACAGAGTCAAGATCGTATGAGCAGTTGCAAGGTAAGAGGTCCCCGAGTTCAAATCTGAGCTTGATGGCTGATTTGCTGGGTGATGCAGTGGTAGCAGCAGTGGTGCTGGTGGCATCCTTCTGCTGGAGAACACCAATCTGATTGTGCTTTTTTTTTTTCTCTACCCCTGAAGGTCGCCACTGCGAGGTCCATCAGATGACTGGAAACTACATGTGGGACCAAAAGACAAATTTATCTTTTGATATTGGTGTGAATAAAGAAAGCCTGCTGCCTCTCTGGTGGAACGGATCGGAGCCTTTGTGGGTCACAATGACGAAAGAAAAAAAGAACGTTTTCATGTACTACTGGCCAGGTTAGTATGTCAAGAATTGCTACCATCTTAATGGTGTGTCTTTATATCTAAGCACTCCATATTCTGTAGGATGGATTTTTAATACAGTGAAATAAAGGGAAGAACTATGAGTGCTTTACTAGCCATGCGTAGAAATGAATTATCTTTCTCTAGGCCATGACAATTTGCTTATGCTTAGAAAGTAATAGACAGAAGTGTCACCGGAGGCAACTTTCCACCAAATGTTACCTTCAGGGGGCACTGACTTGCAGAGCATCCCCTCCTCCACCAGATGCTCGTTACTCTTGCCCACCTGTAGCTTCCACTGTGCTGGATGCTTGCTCCATGAATGGTTCATGGGGCAACTCTGTAGACCACGTCACTGATCAAAGTTAAACAGTAGCCACGCTCCCCCAAAGCTTGTTTGGTTTTAACCTGGAAATTAGTAGCTGAGAGCTGAAGATGATCTACCCTGTAGGGACAGCAAAATCCAGCTGGAAGCAAAGCATCCTTTGGTGAGCTGGAGTGAGCACTCTGCCCTCCATCATCATTAACTCAGCTGAGGTCCCAGTTCTGAGTCTGAGCTTCTCATTTAGAGGGACTTGGCCTTTCTATTCCTCATTTGTTGGGTATTGGACCACTGAAATCACTAGGGAGGTATAATAACGAGAGTTTTTCAAGAAATAGGAGTACACCCTTAGGCTGTCCATTTAGGGACCCACATGGAAATAAATGTTCCAGCTACGCAGCCAGACCAAATCCTTTGCAAGGCACCCAGCTTCTCAGCTTCTTCAGCTTTTAACTCTGCTAACTAAGCAGGATGCAAATAACCTTGTGTGTGGGACTGGAGGCCAGAGGACCACACCTTAGAAGAGCTGTGCTGGATGCAGCCAATACCAGCTTGTCTTCTGCATCCCAACGCACATGTGCCTGGTCACAGCCTTTCCATGCCATGTAGCTAATGGCATCCCAGAAAAGGAGGCCACAGCTTTCAGGAAAAGGAAGAAAGAGCGAACCAAGACAAAACACTTAAGCACATGGTTATTTTAAGGGTGGTCATGGTCTCAAAGGACACATTGGTCATACAGGGTCAGGAAGCAGGGTGAAACAGAACTATTGACCTAAAACACAAGGCAGTTGTGTAGGACTCCAGGTGTAACTGGAGTAAACAGAAGTCACCCCAAATGCAATAGTGTTAATTACATTTTCCCTACATGATTTTTTGAACTGTTTTCTAGTTCCATAGTAACGACGTAACGCTTTCTAAAAAGTCTAGATCTATTATTTTAAAGCTTTAATTCTTAACAAGGCATTTGACTGGGGAGTGATGCCAAGCAAAATTAAAGAAATTAATAACCAACGTGGCTAGAGGTCCCACAGACATTTGCACTGCATATGATTTGCTATTAGTGTTTAAACTTTCCAGCCTGAGGATATACTGCTGCTTAGCAATGACTCTTGCAAATCTGATAAAGATCCGAACAGGAAAAGTTTGGGAAACTCTTAATAGGAACAGCAACACATTGCCACTTTATTCTGGAAGATGCTATTTTCTCTACAGCCAGTGGTGAAGACAAGCAAGACTGATCAAATGTAGCAGAAACACATCATGAATACCAGTGAGCTAATTCCCAGAGTTAACTTGCACCACTGCCATTTCCTCCTCAAAGCCCGTTTCAAACTTTGCAAAGTCTGAAGCCAAAATCTGCTGCTTCGTCTTCTTCCCTATGTTCCTTTCTCATGTGTATTTGGTGCTTAAAGGAAGAAAATCCAGACCCCAGCAAACAGGGACACAGGGCAGGAGGGCTCTTGGATGTGAACACCCATCCATCACAGCTCTGTCTGTGAGCCCGACATAAACACGGCAAAGACAACTCATGGTCAGAATTCATCTGAGCTCTCCTGCCTCTAGAAGTGGAAGAGCCAAAATACCACCGTGCCGGGGGTCCCAACCACCACCTCTGCCAAAACATAAGTGCTTGGCTTGTAGGGACATTTTTCTTCTTTCCTCTTGGTGTTTATTAGGCAGTTTCTGCTCTCTGAGGCATTCCTGGGGAAAAAAGTCATGAAATCCTCCGACTGTTTGATTGCTAAGTAAAACGCAGGAGCTGATGCTGTACATGGGGTAAACTGCACAGCCTCATGCCCAGGTTGCCTGTCTGAAGCACTGCTGCTCCAGTGGATGGAGAAGCCCCAGAGGAGGGCAAGAGCATCCCAGTGGTACCACCAAAGCCAAAGCTTTGTAGTGCTCCTCACAGTCAGCCTGGTGGCTGATGTCACCCCAAATTTCTTCATTTTCTGGCAGCCTATGAAACAGCTTCAGCTGAGGAGCAGTGACATCTTTTCTAAACACTGAAATGAGAGAAAGGGGGCGAAAAAAGACTCTAAACCCAACTTTTTGCCATTTAAACACAACATTTACCAGACTGTGGAGCTAGTCTGGAAAGTTTTCAAAAGCTTGTGTTATGACAGGAAGTATCCGACTGTTAAATCAATGTTTAGAAATGAAATTTAAAGCTGGCAGGGGTTCAAGTCTCCATGTCAGATAGATAAAGAGGAACCTATATATCACTGTGAAAGAAGTCCTTATTCCTGCTCCAGTGGTTCAGGTATCTAACATTACAACTTAGTAAATATGGCTCATCTATTTGTAGTTTAACCAATAAAAACTTAACATTCTCTGAATCTTTTAAAATTTCTTTTCCCATAATATTTAAATGAGAAAACTTATGATCCATCCTGGCCTCTATCAAAATGAAATTTAAATATGAAAGGGTCTTCATGGCCAGTATTTTGGAATTCTAACAAGCCTTACTGTCAAAAATGCAATTTTAAGTTCCGTTCATCACAGAGGCTGAAAAACCAAACCAAAACAAAAACCCCCCACGAAGCTCTTGGTATCTAAGCAGCCTGAATTTTCACTGTTATTGCCACTGAACTGCATACTTGAAGACCCATATTTAGTGGCCAAAATGATTTCTAATTGTTGCTGCCTTTGTAGTCTTTTATGTCATGCTCATCACTTGACAATCTAGAAATAGCAAAGATATCTGAGCAACTAAAATATACCAGATCCCCAAGAGGTTAATGCTTCCAGTTAAAATTATCTTGTGAGTAATTCTGAGGAACATTATCTGCGAAAATTATAATCTGATGTTAGTATCTGAAGAGGAAAAAAGAGGCTAAACCACCATATTAGTCATTGGCTATGAGCAATCATCCACCCGAACTAAAATACTAAGTGTTTCCAAATGCATCGTTAACTTCTTGCCTGGATTCGGATCCAAACTTTTCTCAGATGCAAGTGTCAGAGGAGAAATTTGCTCTGAAGTTCCAGTTCAGTCCTGAAGTACCAGCAAAGCCTCCAGAGGATTACTGCATCACCTCTACATCTGAGGGAGCTGAAACCCCATGTCTCGCTGCTGGTGGCAGCCAGGACATCACATAAAAGCCTGAAGATGCACACCCTCAGGGCAGGGGCAAGGGCTCCTGCTTCCTGGAGATGGCTTCAGGTCATTCATTAAATGCTTGGGGGTTTTTTGATTATTTGGTTAGGGAGGAGCTGGGACACAATGTAATTTCTTGAAGGTGCTGGATACAGACGTATAGAAATTTTACTGTGTCCCACAGTAAAATATGTATGGAGTCAGTTCTTGTCAAGTAATCTGCAGGCTTTTCATCCAGGTTGCAGATTACTTGCATGGTGGAGAGAGAAACACCAATGTATCTCCGTGCAGAATGGGAAGGATTAAGTCAGATGAGTTTGGGGCAACAGGGGAAGAACGAGAAGTGAGCACCATCACATACTTGAACGATTCTTATTAAAACAAATATTAGATAGAGGTTTGAAATGATTTAAATATGTTTTCACAGAAAATTACTTGACTATATGTTCTGTTTATCATTGCAAATAATAAATTCTTACAAATAATGGATTATGATAGATGAGGTCCCTCAAAACACACAAAGAATGTGGAAACCTACTGTGGACCACTGGGTGAAAAGACTGAATCTGTCATGTGTGCTGGGGCTCTTCAACTTTTGGAAAGGGTAAACTCCATCTGACTTTACCGGCTTTGTGAAACTCAGTGAAGATTTTTTTTAAATTTCCTGAGCTCAAACATTTAAGTTTTTCTAACCTTTTGTGGTACTCCTGAGAAGTCACTATCAGAAGTCTTGTAGCCAGCTTAGCCTGCAAGAGTCGTGTTTTTCCCCATGCCCCAGGATTGCACCGCAGTGGTGTGAGTTCTTGCAGGCTGAGATGCAAGACACCGACAAATTGTCTTTACTGAGCGTCCCAGTAAGCAAACCTCTGTCAATCATCTCTGAAAGTAGCTCTGCTCGCTCTAGTGCCCTCTCTGTACTTACACCTCCCATGCAACCTTCCTCCCTGCCGAGCAAGGAGCCAAATTCCAACAGTCCTTAATGCCTATTTCTTTCATCCCAAATGAGAAGCAAAGGGACCCAAATGTAGGCAGATTCAGGCTACTGTTTAGAGTTGCCTTTTTGACCTGACTATTGCTGTACACAGAGGCCATTCTGCAAAATATTTCTTTTTCTTGTGCCCCAGGAATACATCCGAAAATGCCTGTGATGGAAAGACTCTGGGGCTCTCGAAAGCTAATTTGCATGAATCCAGTGTTTCTGAAAGCACACTTCTTTTAAATATTAATGTTATTCTCAGCATAGTGGCTGGAGAGCAACAGGGCAAAAAAACCCCACAAAAACATGTTTTTGTGTGTTCAGGGCCATGTTCTCCTGTAGGATTTGTTGCCATAAATTTCTGGGCCACAAAACAGACTGTATTTTGCAAGGACAGCTGCAAGTTAGCAAGAGAGTTAATTGGTTTATGCTGTTTTAATAAGACCTCCTGGGAAACAGATTTAATAGTGGAGTGTCAGTATCACATAATAAAATACAGTTTATAGAGGATATTACGACGTAAGATACAGTGTGTCTAACTGGAAAGTATTTGCTGAACTTTCAGGGAACAATATCTAAATCTATTTTGTTGGAAGCCTGGAAATGAGGCGTTGTGGCTGCAGCAGTTAGCACGAAAACAAGCTAGTGATTTAGGTGGAAACCATCTGCCATGGGGGAATCAAGAGTTTTATCGTGGGAAGGTCACACAGAGACCTTCCTTTTAGAGAGGGAAATAAAGGGATCCAGTGTACAGTTTGCTACAAGCACTGGTCAAACGGACCTCTCTCCCCTTTCCCTTCCCAGCCACAAGGTTTCCTGCAGGGAAGGTGTGAGGTAAGTAATGTCACAGGGAATTTACAAACCTGAACTTGGACCCCACCGTGTGGGGTCTGTGATCAAGGTGAAACTGCAAAGCTTACCAGATTTTTCACTCGTAGGTTGCGAGGTCGAAATCCTTGGAGTCAGACCAAGTTATTGCCGTGAGTACTTCAGCGTCCCAACAGACAAGAACTTTGCGGATGCCATCAGCGATGCTCTCGAGTCTTTGCGGTAAGTCACTGGCCTTCTGCGGCGTGGGGATTCCTCTCTCAAGTATTTGGGCTTACTGCCAGATTCCCTGTAGGGAGATTTTCAGGATTGGCTCCAAGGAAGACGGAGGCTGAGACTGGTTTATAATACTGTCATAGAAACATAACTGTTACAAAAATAGGCCCTGACATTAAGATTGGAGGGAAAGATGTGCTCCTCTTTTCACCTGTAGGTTACAACACAGCAGAGACATCCTGACTTACTGTTTTTATTTTGCTGTTTCAAACAACTTCAAGGTCAGTCTGTGAGTATTGCTTCACTGCAAGAGGAGACTTTCGAATGCTTGGATTTAGACAGAGCTCCTGGGAATTTGGAAATTCAGAAATTCAGTTCCAGGCACTTGTTTACAAGACCAATGCTTTGTCGCCTTCTGCATTTTAGAACATCTCAGGCACAATGGTTTTGGGGCAGGAATTCATTTTGTGCAAATATGAGAAAGAGGAGAGGAGAGGAGAAGGTGTTCAGCTGGAAGGGACCTGCAATGGTCATCTAGTCCAACTGCTGGGAATGATGGGAATGTATCTCTCATCCAGCTCCTAGGAAAAACATATGCCCCATGCCCAGCTTTCCAGGTCCACCATCTGTCATCCAGATGTTAACAAGGGATAATTCCATGTACCTTGTAGAATCAGGGAAGATTGCACAGCCACGTATGGAGCCAATGCCTTACTTAACTATAACTAAGATTCCTCTTTCAAAACCTTGCTGGTTCCGTAAGTTATCCAATCCTAGGATGCACTTCTAATTTGCTACTTGCAAGCTGCCTGTATGGGAACGTAGCAGAAGATTTGGTGAGGAGGTTAGTTAAATGTAAACATGCTCAAGTGACTCGAACCTGTCTGTAGAAAAAGGACACACATCACACTAATTGTTTTACTGACCTTGTGTGCTTGATGAGTAGAACCTCTGTGTTAGATAACATAGGCCTGTGAGAAACTCTAGGCACCTTACCACTATGTCTGAGATTCCTGTTTTGTTGTGAGAAAGAGCGGGAGGCTGCATCTGCCTGAAGCCTTGAAATAGAGGCGAGCTCAGCAGGCCCAGCGATCTTCTTACCAGGGCTGAACTGCTGCAGCGCCTGCGTCCCCGCTTGTGTTACCTCTGCATGGCAGCTTAGGTGTGACTTCGGAGATCCCCCACTAGAGAGGTAACTAAAATAAAACTTGCTCTTTGCGATGCATTCGTGGCCTCTGGCTCTTCTTGCGACGTGCCTGCGTACATGTACACACTGCCATAGTAATTTGAATTTGAAGAGTTTCATATTCAAATGCTGAGTGTTGTTTGTCCTCGAAATGAAGGCTCCAAAATGACGAGAGCACTGCTGGAGATGTTGCTCCCAGTTGCACACTGGGTCCTGCTGCACAGATGCTCACAAATCACAGTGTAATTTACAGCACAGGGCTTAGAGAAAAGCTGTCTCTGAACATGTGAGACATTTGATCCTGAAATTATTTAGTTTATATTTTAAGAAAGCTACATGTGACATGAGGAGGTCATACATGCCATAGGAGGCTTTCTGGAGCTTCTACAGCACTTTCAATTCAGTGAATAAAGAGGGGAATGGAAAACTGAATACAGGCACCAGCTCTGACTTCTAGTAGAACTCAGAATTACCATGGAAAGCTTTTTGATAGGGCATCATTTGAGGATGGGTCAGGATATGCTTGAAGCTCCCTGTCTGGTTTCTATGAAGCAAGGTGCATAAGGCTGCTCAGGACAGGTTGCAGCTTTGTAATTGTGAACATCACTAAAAGTGAGGCACGACCTGCTAAAAGCCCCAGCCCTTCAAGCTGCTCTTTTGGGTAGCTGGAGCCCACTGAAAACGTTTCCAATAGCCGATTCACCCTGAGCCTCAAGGCTGCTTACTGCTGCCTTCAGTGGAAAAGAAGAAAAGGGCAGGGACACAAGAGTGTTGGTGGGGCAGTTCGTAAGAGGTAAAAGCTGGCGATTCCAAGAAAAGGGCACATCTCTGCCACCATGATATCTGCAGTAAACACGAGCTACAGCCTTCTGCAGAGCCCAAATCCTACAGATCGTGGTGGAGCCGTGGGAGGACCAGTGTCTGGTGTCCATTTACACACCGTCCCCTCTTGAATTTCTTCCTGGGTTCTTTTCCTTTTAACTAAGTGCCCTGTCTGCAGCAAGGCAGAGAAGAGGAAAAAGGAATGATAGTTGATAAACATTAATAATAAATGGTGGGTGTAAATACTTCTGGGACTTACAGTAAGAAAGGAGGGTAGAGAATGAAGAAAGAAAACAGCATTTTTCCTTATGCTTTCTCTCAGTAGTTTTTCCCATCATTCATCCTCTTCATTTGGTCCTTTAAAATTCAGCAAACACATTTCAGTGCTGCTGGGCCAGCCCATAGGAAGGAAAGCCTCTGAAATGCCTTCATTTTAGGTGTAT
The DNA here is from genome assembly GCF_036013445.1 of Caloenas nicobarica. Lineage (NCBI taxonomy): Eukaryota > Metazoa > Chordata > Aves > Columbiformes > Columbidae > Caloenas > Caloenas nicobarica. The sequence continues at coordinate 45,047,211 of NC_088248.1, read as the reverse complement.
TCGTTTAGTAGGAGTTAGCATCTCTGGGTAGAAGAGTCTTCAGCTGCGTTTTATTGTCATCTACATCTTTTGCAAGAGCGTCAGACTCTTGATGCTGCTCAAAGGCTGGCAAATCCAGCCTGTCTTCCTTTCCACACCCCAACTAATTGAAAAAGCCCATTAGGCTGAGGCTGGCACTAGCTTTATGTGGGAAAACAGCCAGTGGCAAGGGCAGTCTGTTGCCTGGAGCAGTGCCTTGCTCAGCTGCCCTAATGGCAGGTATTAGTAGTTAATGAACTGCGCTTATGCTCCCATCATTAGCAAACCTTACCGGGACTTCAGGGTAGAGAGAGTAAGCCCTTTATTGTGGTGTGGTGCCTAGGGGTTAACTTGAGTTTAGGTGCTGGAAAGTCCTGACCCATCTTCACCAGGGTGGAAGGGAATTTTATCTATGCCCTCTGCAAGGGCAGGAATACAAATCAGGGAGCCACAGAGCTCCTCTTGCAACCGAAGGAAACCATCCTTCAGGAATATTCTCCAGTCTCTTCAAACAGGTGGTTTGAGACCATTGTTTAGAGCAAAATTTTTAAAAACTGAGTTAAGCACGTGGTTTTGACAAGTAACACTAAAACCTCCCGTATGTCTTTTCCATAACTATAATTTAAGGGCCATTGTGATCTCCCTGCCTTGCTGGACAGGTGCCATGAAGTTTGCATGGTACTTGCAAAGTGTGTTGGTAAAATATGAAACTCTTTTTGGTATTGCTTTCTTCAGCAAGCTTTCCTTAGCCATTTCTTTTGAAAGTTACTGGTGACGGGAGAAGATGAGATTAACACACAGAAAGACAGATTACTTTTCCTGTGCAAGCCATGATCAGAGATGCCAAGTTTTCTTAGGAAAACAGGCAAAAAATGGAAACAAAATGAAACTCAGTCTTATAAGCTCTGGATGTGCTGTACCCTATCCTGCAAACTCCTAAGCATGCCTCATAGTAGGAGCTTGTCCCATTAAAGTCGTGTGCAAAGTTGAACATTTATCCTTACAGCACTGAGCCCTCACTGAGAAATCTCACCACTTGTTTTACGCAATAAATCTCTTTCTTAGCTTCTATCTTGATCAAAATGTTCATTTAGTTACAGGTGAGAAGGCACAAAGGAGTTCAAGTAGCAAATTAATACAGGCACTGCAGCAGAAGAAAACTGCTTCAATAGATTCAGTGAGTGTATATGCTATATAGAAATCACAGGGTTAAATTTTAGAAATTAATTTGTGCCTAATACAGATGGGAAGTAATGCTTAAAATGAAATTAGGGGGAGGGAAGGGCTGCTTCATTTGAATGATTTTATAATAATTAAGAGAGAGAAAGTACACTCTTCTGCAGGACCAGCAGTGGAGAAATTCCCACCATGGCAGAGATCTTCAGCTTCATACAGGACTGCTCCTCTGAGGCCTTCAGCAAACTTACAAATGCAAATGACAGACCCTAATTCATTTATTTGGTCCCTCACCTCTGATTTTTTTCTCTTCTCTCTCACTCGTTACACGAGATTACTTGAGGGCCTTTAATCAGAGAAGCTGGACCTGTCAGGACATCACACAAGGTCTTTTTGTAGGGATCTTGATCTGGATGAGGGCATGTATTATGGATGGCACAGCCCATCATATATTAAGTACAGTAGAAAAAGACTGGATTTGAACTCCCTGAGCATAGATTTGTGATTTTATCCACACGGCTACCCTCAGGGAGCTTTACGGTGTACTGTAAAGTGGTGAAGAAAATGTAATTAAGCACTGATGTATGCGCAGTCCCAACTAATTAGGCTGAGGGCATTCAGTGCAGAAACCTGTGATCAGCTAGACTCGTGCAACCCTGAGATTACGTTAGTTTCCCTTTGGTCATATTCCTGAATAAAAGCTCCATCTGAAATCTCACCCCTATTTATACCACTCAGGATTTTGCAAGGCCATGGAAGAGCCTGTCCTGAGTTGACCTTGGTTGTTCGGAAGACCTCACACAGGAGAAAGTCAGAAGTGCCAAACTTTAATTAAAGCACATTTGACTGGTAATTCCCACAATCCTTTTAAGAAGGGCATTCAGCACAGAAATCAGTATTTCTTCCGGGTCTTTGTCATTAAAGGAAAAGCTGCCCTCATAAGTTGAAGAGGTAATAGAGGGCTGCCAGGCCAGCCTGTGCTTGCACGTGACGGTCTCTACCTGGCGTCTCCGATGGGAATCTCAAGCAAACTCAGGAGACTCTGGGCATGAATAACAAGCCCAGCCATGCAACAGTGGGTAGGAAAGCACAGGCTGGAAGCAGAAAACGGGGGTTTGCGGTTCTGTGTGCTGATGAGGACAGTAACGCTGGCAGCCAGGAGGTCCCCGTGTGCGTCAGCTTCTCACTCCTTCCCCTCCCTCCACCTCCAGCAATGGCAGCGCTGACATGGGCGCCGTGTACTACGAGCGCATCGATGTGGAAGGCCACCACTATGGGCCTTCGTCCCAGCAGCGGAAAAGCGCTTTGAAGGAGGTGGACAACGCCTTGAGCAACATGATCGCACTCATCAAGGTGAGTGGCATCCAAAACCCAGCTCCTGGGTGCGTTTGGAAAACAGTTTTAAAACTGCTCTTTGTGGCACTGCCGAAAGCCTATTTAATGCCTGTTAATTGGATGTGTTGGCTGTAAACTTTTATTTCCTGAGAAACAGAGGCTACCAGGATCACGTGGACGTCAAGGCACCATTCCCCTGATTTTTATTTTCGTCTATGACATTATAATTCTCCTAGTGGATTATTATACTGATAGCCCTGGGAAGCCATAAACCAATACACTTGTTGCCCTCTTTATAACTTGTGTTGCCAGCTGGGATTTATAGTAGGCGAACAAATCAAAACCACACGCTTCCTAAGGTTTGTGGAATCAAACAATTTACTTTTATAATGGTTTTTATGGCACCATTCAGTACTCTGTACTTTAAACTTTGTTTTAAAAAATGTTATCTAAATGATTTTGCAGTGAGTAAAGGAGGATACCAAGCTTCTGGGTAAATGTCCATTCTATGAATATTTCTGACAATGATAAATGCACATTAGAGTTTTTCGTGTGTTTCAAATTTCACTAAATTATAAAAGCTCTAATAGTCATTGATTTTGTTTAGATCAAGAAGAGGGAAATACCCCTGCCACAGGTGGTATCATGTCAAAGTTTCTCCTCCGCAGTTGTTTTGACATACAGATGAAGAACATGGGATAAAATCCTGTCTAAGACCAACTGGGACTACTGTTTTGTGGGGCTAGGATGTAGTGTCTGGTTATTTAGCAGGGGGGTGGATTTATTTTGGCAAATTTCTCTTTGGTGTTGACCTCTTCAACTCTTCCAGGGCAGTAAGTGGACGTCCACCATTACGGGCGGTGGCAAAGCACACTGCAGGGCATTTGTGGTCGTGCCCATTCCAGCCAACTTCTGCTAAGTCACTGGAGGTCTAATGGGGTTTAATATTTGTCAGTGGGCACAGACGGTGTGAAATGCTTACCCAGCTGTAGCCACTGTCACATACTCTCTTCACAGAGCAAGGGCCTTCAACATGACATCAACGTCCTCCTCTTCTCCGATCACGGGATGACAGACATCTCTTGGACGGATAAAGTGATTGAGCTGAAAAACTATATCAATATGAGTGACACCATACAAATGAAAGACCGAGGTCCTGTGGTGAGCCTCTGGCCAGCTCCAGAGAAGCACACGGAGGTAAGTACATCTTATTTGTATTTATCTGGTTGTGTGTTTCTGTGGGGTTTTTATGACGATTGCTCATAATATTCAAATTCCCCTTTCAGAGATGTTTGTAAAAATCAGCCTGAGGCTCTTACCAGGATCCTGTGACACTCTTGTGATTCTGGTTTCTGAAGGAAAGTCACATCAGGCAAATTAAAAAGCATGATCTTTCACCATTGTTTGGCAGAAATATGTGCTTTCAAACCCCACCACTATGTGCTTCTGATAAAGAGCTAAAATATTTTAGCTCAAAATCCATGTTTAGGATTTTATATATGTATTAGTCAATTTATTGACACTCTAGTTGGGATTTTCAAATTATCTGGTGGAAGTCAGGCATTCAGTTCCAGTAACCCCCCACAGAGTTTGAGGAATTAACTCCAATAGACTAAAAGTACAAAAAAATACATTTCTTAGGGTATTCTTCTTTGAAGAATTTTGATGAATAAGCATGTTGGATTGAATAAACCTTGAAAGCCCAAGGCTAGAGCTGCAGGATTTTGAGTGACAAATTAAAACAATGCAGAAAAAAAAAATGGAAACAACTTAAAAAGGATTAAAATGCATAATTTGTAACTAATAGACTAGTACATTATAATTTAACCAGAAACCAATGCTTGAGAAGTCATTATTGCTGTCCTCAGAATACGGCTGAGTGAATGTACAAAGTGGGCTATCCATGCTCCAGATGAATAATCTTTTATTTTCTATATTGGTTTTAGCCAGTTCCAGTATATTGTAACTTGTGCAATTTTTTTGAAGAGAGGCATGCACAAGTCTATCATTCAAGGTTCCTGCTGGGGATCATGGCATTCATATATGCACTCCTCAGCCTTAACTCAGAGATCCCTATTTTTGCAGGCCAGACCTTCAAACAAGGACAAGTTGCAACTTTACATAGACATGGGGTTTCATCCAACAAAGCTCTTAAGCACATGCGTCTCTCTCATTAAACAGCTTAATATCCCTGAGGAGAATAAAATACAACGCCTCACACCATGGTTTTGTTTTCTTCCTTCATTTCTTTTTAGGAGTTCTTACTAGAGTGCTGCTTTTTTAAGTGAAATAAAGTCGATTTTCTGTTTCCCGATAGCCAGATTCTTCTATTCGTAATACAATTTAAAGAGCTACGTTTATGAATTAGATTGTATCATAGCATCGTGGCATCACATGTAGGAGTTGCCCCATTTTGAAGCACCAGAAGTACTCGTGAAACACCCGGGCCACTCTCTAGTCCAGGTCACGGTGGGAGGGTCGGGCTGAGTCCTGCATCACACTGTGGTGTCCTCCTTACAGCAACTGCATAGCAGTGCACGTCTCTTACACACGGATACACACATCATGCGTGCAAGGAAGACTTGGCTAAAACACTACTGAAGGACCTTTTGTTCTTGTTGCATTCTTTACTGTGTATTCCTGAAGATTATTTATATTTAAGCAAAAGAGTGATATAAGCTCTGGGGACTCCAATAACTGCCTTCTCTATGACATGTGAACATCATTTTTAGGCATTTAAAATATTTTTCTGAATAATTTGTGGTTTAACCACATTTGTGTGATTATATTCCAGATGGTATGATTAATATTAATAAACCACTTGTACAGCATTATGCAGCCTCAGAGCCACAGGCATTGGCTGATTAATCATCTCACAACATCCTTGTGAAGCAGATAACTAAGCACTGTCAATCCCTTTCGCAGGATTTGACTGGTTAAGTGTAAGAAACAGAGGTGAGGTGACATTACTTGTTCATTCCAGAGCACAAAGAGGGAAATGGTGGCAGAGGCCAAAGGCAATATCTTTTTTCCGCATCTGTACCCAGTCTACTTGGTGCCTTTGAGCATCCTTCATCACTTAGAGCTTACAGTCTCCTGTGATGATTTGCATTCTGCTGGTCTGTCTCCATAGGCTGATATACTCCTCACCTGCACACATTTTTGAGTGTGTGTGTTATAAATATGTGTGATACATTAATTCATGCATTCCTATGTGTTTATGATCAAGTTTTCAGAATCTCCTAAACCATATAAACAGATTTTGCACAGTCATCATCTTTGGACGGGCAAAGCCCAGTTTGAATGTGCTGGGGATTAGCTGTTTCACAAATTCAGGTGTTTCCATGAACCCATAGGTGTGCATATGCTCTTTGCACCCGTATGGTGTTCTAACATTTGTTTTCTTTGCAGATATATCAAAAATTGAAAGCTGTGGAACACATGCATGTTTATAACACACAGGAAATTCCAGACAGGTTTTTCTACAAAAAAGGAAAATTCGTGTCCCCTCTGACTCTTGTGGCTGAGGAAGGATGGTTCATAGTAGAGGTAAGTAGAGAAGCAAAATACTTAGACATGAATGTGAAAAGGTACAATATATCAAAACAATAAGAACAATGTACAGTTCTATGCTGGGCATTGAGTTAAAGTTTTACATCATTTACTTGGGCTGACTACAATACTAATGTCAAATATTGCTGTGTGCTTAAAAGAGCTTAGAGGCACAGTGGCTGTGTTGAAGAGGCAGCCAAAGTTAAATAGTCAAGATGATTCTTTTTTCTCTGTTGTCATAAAGCAGGAGGAGTTTTTATGTTTCCCATTCCAGTTCTGTTGCTTTACTCCTCTTCGCCCTGCCCATGTACCTTCATCTCAGACACAAAAAGAGTGTTTCCATTTCAAGACCTCACTGTCCCTCCATTCGGCAGTACTTTGTGGCAAATCTTCCTCTGCCTAGCTTCCGACCCATCAGACTCTGTCCTAAAAATGCCCTGTTTCTCTCAAGTCCTCCAGTCTCCAAAGGATCAGACTGGGGGTTTGCTCCTCAGAGATACCCAGTGCACACGCTGCAAGTCTGAGAGCTTGATAAGCAGAGAATCAATTAGACTTGCACACGAAGAGATTTTTACATACCAACTCATTTTGTTACTAAATAATAAGAAGAATTTTTATTATTATTATTTTATTACTGTTATTATTTTGTACTTGTATGGCTACTGAGCATCTCCACATTACAGATATTAGCTGCACCCCACCTCAGCTTGGAGGGTGAGGCAACTTACATATCTTATAAGTGAGTAAATCAAGAAGTACTGAGTTATTTGCCCAAGGCCATACATTAACTCAGTAATTTGGCAATGGAATCAAGGAGTCCTGCTTTTTTATAGTGTCCCAGGACTGTCATTAGATCACATTGCCTTGCAGATTATTGTAACTCAGCTGAGCATCTTCTTTCATGACCTTCAGAGATACTAGGCTTTGCTCAAGATGATCCACACCAACACATTTCTCACTAGCCAACCTGACTTGAGGATAATAATTTCTACAGCTGAATAAAAATGCATCTCTACAAAAACACAATTGCTTTTGAGCACAGATGGGTGAGCACCAAGTTTCTGGTTAAAAAAAAAAATAAAAAGCCAGAGTTAAGATTCAGACTCATAAAGTAGGCATCTGAAACATTTGTGCTGAAATGATTTTTAAAATTACAACTAAACTCCTTTGTACAGCAGTTCAACACAGAACATTTTTACATATTCTGTACAAAAAAAGGCACTTTAAAAAAATCATTGAAACTCTGACAAACCTTAATAACAGTGCAGCAAACACTGCTGCTATGGTAATTATTTCTGTCTCTCTGCCCATTCCTTCCCATTGTTTCTGATTTTCCAGAATGTCCTCTCATTAATGCTGTCAGATTTTCCTTCTCCTTGGTACATTTTCATTATCTGTGAATGGGATGTGAAAATGAAAGTTTCCTGTCATGTTTTTAAAGCAATAATTGAGCCTTCTATTATATTTCCTGCCCAAATCACTGAGGATGCTCAGCTCTTCCCTGACATGCTCATGGAGTGTTTTAACTCTCTGTTGGCTAGTGGATAGATATAAGCTATTTGAAAAAAGGGAGGGGTTTTTTTATTTTATTTTTTTTTTTCCTAAGAGAGAAAGTGGATGTATCTGGAAAGTTGTTGTCGGGGTTATTTTTGTTGGTGATGGTTTTGGTTTTGTTTCTGTTGGGGTTTTTTTGTGGTTTCGTTTTTGCTTGTTTGTTTGTTTGTTTTTCCCAGCAAGGAGCATAGGGACAAAAGCCCATGTACATTTTGGTTAAAGCAGGATGAGGAGAGATTTCATGCACCTCCATCTGTATTGAAGCTGGTCTTGTTCCGATGAGTGAGTGGTCCCCATGCTTTGAGCAGAATTTCCCCCAGCTGCTCTGCTGTATGCAACGATGGTGTTAGCCCTCAGGGCTGCGTGCTCACCCTGTACTCATCCTAGTGTACTTTCCCAGCTTTTAGGGGACAGTTGCTGTGCTGCTTCTAACCATGCACATACAGGAAAAAGTCCATCAGCAGCAGTCCCAGACATGCCTGCCTCAGTCATCGCTGAGTAGCTGTGCCAGCCCAAGCTCAGGCTGAGCATGAAAAATTAACATCTCAGTTGTGAAAGAAAGCAATAGGCTTTTCTGAACCAACTAGCAGCAAAAATAATGGCAATGGCTGTGCCTTTCCCTGCACATCTAGCCGCGAGTAGGTATCTCCTGGTGTCTGGGCAGGTGACGGAAAGACACGTACCTCCTGCATTTAGTGCTGCTGGAGAAGCAGCTGAGCCCACGACACCTGACAGGACACGGGAGAGGTTTCGCTTTGGCAAAGTTAGACATGACTTGGCTTGTCTGGAGCTGATGCTAACAAGTGCTGTACAGGTTGGTTAATGGCGAGCAGCCCAGCGACAACCAGTCCCTGGGAACCACGGGAAGCAGAGCCAGAGCATAAGGAGGGGCTGTAGTAAGAAGAGGGGAAGGAGTCTGTTTTCTCCTTGGCTTGCTCTGAGCACTGTCAGTGAAATAGGTGGAGACAAGGAAAGAGATTTAATTTGTCATCTAAAATGGTTTAATTTTCTGGCACATCTGCTGACTATTACATATAAAGAAATGCAAGGGATACTCCAGGGATTCCCCTGGAAAGCAGTGGCAAGAGCCACACTTCATAGCCATAATCATTGCCGTCCTCGGTTCTCCTGCGCACAGTCGGTTTTCTTGGACAGAGGAGGAGAACAAAACTAGACAAAATAAATGGTTGTAAAAAGAAAAGGATCCTTGGTCAATCTGCTTCACCATCTGCAGGGGCTGCAGCACCAGTTGCCCAGGGTGGGAATGCAAGAGACTTTATTGGAGCATCTTCTGTGCTCCTGTGACAGCGTGTGAAGTCCAGACCTGACACTTTAAGGAACCGTAGCTCTTTCCCTTTAACCACTGGAGGAATGAATGCCAGAGCTCTAACAAACTGTCAGCTGATCTTCTTTGTCTAAGCGAAATTCCTGCCATATTTTGGGGATATCTGAAGTGTTGCGTTTGCTGTGATCCCTAACAAGCATGGGACAAGAGAAACTCACGGAGAGGGCTGGCCCAGCATTTTGAGCAGACCTGAGGGACTGCTGCTCTCGGGGATGGAGATAATAAATGGCGCTATTGCAGGTAGTCTGATACGAGCTGTTAATATGGAACTGGAGAAAGTAAGGACGAAATTTAAAAGTATGACCTATTGCAATATGGGCAAGGAAAACCAAGAATTATCATGACAAATTGTTAAAGCATGGATCCATGGAGCAGGGAGAGGGGGACTGTCTTTGGTCCAAGCCTGTGTGCCCTGGAAGGACCCTCATTGCCTTAATACTAAAACAAGCAGGGAGAAGAAATAATAATAGTTAGAAATTATGTAGTAGAGGTGATACTTGTACTGCACACGGTGGTACAGTGTTGCACACCATAGTGCCCCGTGGCACCCCACGCACAGCACTAACCACACTCTGCTGTTGTCACCCAGAGCAGGGACAAGCTGCCCTTCTGGGAGAATGGGACGGGGAGGAAGGAGGCCTGGCAGAACGGCTGGCACGGCTACGACAACGAGCTCATGGACATGAGAGCCTTCTTCCTCGCCTATGGGCCAGGTATGATGCCACCATCCCTGGTGTCCCTCTCCCCTCGCAGCCCCACAGCACCTGCCCCATCCTCCCAGCAGCCCTGGCATGTCAGGACCCCGACGTGGCACTCTGCGATGCCCAAAAATTACAAATAGATGGCAGGATTTGCTCACTACAGCTGGATGCTGGGAAGGTTTCTAGCTCGATATCTGTTTCATAGCTGGAGAAACAGGGCAGAGAGACGTGAAGGGATCTGGTTAGCCCCTCTCTGACATCCAAGCACAGTAACTCTGTCCCTTTGCCCTCTTTTCCAAGACTGGCCTACGTTTTTAATTCTGTTTAAAGCACATGAATTCTCCTTTTGTTGGTGGATCTGGACTCGCTAGCACAGAGCACTTCCTTTGGGGAGGTTGCAGTGTACTTTGCCCACCCATCTGATGGGCAAAACCCTTGATTTCAACTTCATCAGTGGAAAACCCTGCTGAGCACCAGCCTGCGACTGCAGACAGGAGTGAAAGCAAAGCACAATGTGCAATACAATTATTTCAGGCTATTAAATCTACGGAGCATGCACAGTAAAGTAGCTCCTGTACTTAATAACTTAATTAATTTTTCTTTTTTAGTTTTTAGAATAAAATTGGAGTAGAAGCAAAAATAATGAGTTAAAACCTTTAAAATGTTTTTTGCTGAGCTGTTTTCCCCCACAGCGCCCCATGTTTCAGGAGCTGAGCCCAAAGCCATACGACAGTGACTCCTCTTTGCCTGTTCTCCCTGCAGATTTCCGATCCAACTTCCGAGCGCCTCCCATCAGATCCGTGGATGTTTACAACATCATGTGCAGCCTGGCAGGAATACAGCCGCTGCCCAACAATGGCTCCTGGTCCAGGGTGGAGTGCATGCTCCGAAACACAGCCCCCTTGGCACCGCTCCCCCTCCGTGGCAGCTGTGCCCTGGCGCTGGCCCTGCTCGCCCTGTTCGCCAAGCAGATCTCCTTACTGTGACCCCCAAACAATGTCGGTCAGTGTCACCAGCAACTCCATCCTTCTCTTTTTTTTTTTTTTTCCGAGTTCTTCATTTGGATAATAACTTCATTAATAATGTGCTGCCCCCCCACTCTTCCATCGTGCTCCACCAGGCGTGAATCTGACCCATCCTGCTTTCACAGCAGTTATAACATGAGGCCAGGTTTTCTGCTGCTCTAAACACAGCCAGGGAGTTGGTGTTGCTACTCTGGATTCACAGCACCAGTAACGAAAGCAGAACCCTGGCTGGCTATCCGCAACATTTTCTGGTGGGTTCACATTAAGATCTCTGAGCATCAAACACATCTTACCCCAGCATCTTTAATGGAGAGGCTAACCCTGGCTCCCAGTGCTGAGAAGCTCGTGGGTGGAGATGTACATTTGGAGATGTTGTACATTTGTGTTCTTTCTGTTTTACTCCTCCATCTCCAGCAGAGCCCCACCTTCTCCTCACAGTGCCAGCCAAGCCTGGTCCATACCAACACATGCTTCAAAGAGCCAAGCTCTTTGCCAAGTGATCATAGTGCCAAGAGAGGTGGGTCGACAGGAGAGCACTGAGAGCATCCTGCTTCTCCCAGCCTTGCCTTCTTCATTTTTCCCGAAGTGAACCCTGGCCCTGCACACCTCCAGGGCTAGGCTTTCCTCAGGGACAGCTGTGGAGGGAAGGGCTGGGAAACGGCAGAGCAATACAAATCCTCCACTTCAAAAACAGGAGGAAACTGAAAAGGCATCTGGACACACAGGGGTCAGGAGAAAGTAGGATGAGGAAGTCTGGCATTTAACAGCCTCTCTGCTTTTTCTGTTGAAGATAACATCACCTGCTCAGATTTTGGGGTTTTTTGTACTCCGTTGCGTTTCTGAAGGCTTCTCAACACTTGCTGCTTTTCTACCAGCTCCTGTTCTCTCCACCTCTGCCCAGTGAGCAGCACATTCCCCTTTATTCTGCAGCAGGGAGAGGAGTCATGCTGATGGGTCTCCCACCCTCTCAGTTAATCCTAGCTGATATTTCCACCATGGGCTATCAAGCCCAAACAAAGTTGTAACACTAAAGTTAAATAGCAGGAGAGGCTGGGGCTGTTGTTGGAGGTAATGCCTCTGAAGGTTTACTCAAATGGATAATGTATTCCTGAAAACATCAACATGGAAGATATATTAAACCCTTGAAAAACCTGATTTTGCCCTACTCATTCACTCCAGTGCAGCCACAGATCCACCTTGAGGTGATGTTCAACACAGGGCTGGTGGCAAAGCCAGCACCATAGTCTGTTAGACTCAATTCACTTAATTGTTAAATCGTCTAGTTGTCACAGTCCTTGGTGTTACACACTGGGCTGGATGGATGCCATGATGGGTCGTTAGGGAGGCGTTATTTTTACATCATTAAATTTCTGCTGTGAACTAAGCTCATCTAGAACAGGGCTGGAAGGGTCTGATCCCGCAAAGTGTCCTTTCCTCTTCAGGAGGCTGTGGCATTTGCCATGCCCTCAGGAGTGCTCAGCACTTGTTCTGATATACCTCTGAACCAGGAGCCCTCCATTACAAACTGCCTTTGGAGGGATTTAGGTCCTGCCCCATGCAAAGTAAACCTCTAGGACTTATTGTTCCTATGGATCCAGAGCCAAACATGATCCAGGTATGTGTGGTACAGTGAGTTTAAGGGTGAATGATTACGCCGTGGGAAAAAACAAACAAACAAACAACAAACCAAACACCAAATTAAACTTGACAAAAGACTTCTGTAATAGCGGTAAAGATTTATGTAATGTGTTTTTAAAGCTCAAGTGAACCATCAAATCAATTGGGGGAAAAAAGGGAGAAAATCAATCTTTGTTATTAGACTGTTCAGTATAAAAGGCAATTTAGTGCTTTTGAAGCATTTGCAGTAGCTGTAAAACAAGCACCTATTGTTCAGAGTTCCCTGTTGATCTTTAATGGACGAGGCTCAATGAATTCACTGGAGCACATTTTTAAAGTGAAAAAATCATCAGTATACAGGATAACCAAATGTCTAAATTACCAAGTTTTGTTTGAAAATCGACAGAATATATACAGTCAGTGCCTGCTAATCCCTTCACAGCCTGCCATTTTAACTCTTACAGTGAGCAGAACCCTATGTCCTTTTACGGTAGAAAAGATCTTTAAAGTATAATGGCATATTCAGATTCTCAATAATACAAGCAGAAATTGAAAATAATAAATTGCATCCATTGAGTTGTTCCAGAGATGGGCCATGACACACAAAACCAACACTGATCCATGGGAGTACTTTGTGTATCTCATTCTTGTCAGTGTCCACATGCAAATACTACAGAATAAACCTTTTAATTGCAATATGATTTGTTTGACCTTAATACCAGCAATGTGTTTACAGCAATACACCTCAAAACATACTTGAACTGTAAAAGGGAAATTTGATAGTAAACCTGCAAGAAGCTCTTTAGCTTCAGGAGAACTACAGCTGATTATTTTTTAAGAAGTGCACCTTTCTTCCTCAGAAATGTTGTACCTCTGAATCAGTTCACATTCTCATTCAAAAATCAAGTGTCTTGGCTCTAGCTTATTTTTCTGTATACTATGCAATGGAAGTGGGTGTATTTTAAAACCTATTTCTGAGTGACGTTTTTGTACAATGACTGATTGTGAATGAGTGAATAATTCTAAGAATGCTGTTAGAAAAAAAATATGCATCTTTTTGTAAATACTGTGAGATTTTTGAAAAAAATCCACCTCTGTAAAACCTTGCCTTTCTTGTTTGATTGCTGCATCAAAGTGTGGTAAACAGTGTTTGAAGCTTGTGCTGATTAATCATCAGAAAGATGAATGATAACATTGTTTAGAAAGGCAGAGTTGTCAGCATGTAAATTAGGGACATTAAATACATCACACGAGATACTGTAGCTTGTACACGCAGTCCTTTTTTCCAGGGGTATTTCAATATTTAACCTTTTGAACATCCATCCAGGGACATGTAATTCACACTAGCAAATGGACAAAAGGTTTTGCTCTTCTAAGAAGAGAGGTGAGCCTTGGATGGTCTCTTCAGACCCACTTCTCCAAGCCCACCTTGTTACCATCCCATCAGCTGCTTGCACAGAAGTCAGGTTCATCATCACTGATACCAGGGTACGGTTGGTTTGGGCTTTCCGGAGCCCTCAGGGTACACCCCGCTTCCCTGCACAGGGCAGTGCAAATGGCAACGAGACCTCAAAAAAACAGCACCAAGAGCCTCAAGGACAAGAGGCCCTACTCCTGCTTTAAGCTCCGCGAACCAACGATGTTCATGGAACAGGCTGATTTAACAGGTGTCTCCAAACCTGCTCTGGGGAATTTATCTTGTTTTCCTTACATTAACCAACCATAAGGGCAGGGAGAGGATGATGGAGAAGAAGTAAAGCCTGGGAGAGCAGCACAGGTATACTCATGGGTCTTTTAATTCACAGCAAGTCCCTTTGGCCTGGCAGCACCACCAAGGTCTGCCCAGAGATGCTTTCCCCATATCCCATGAACGTGGGTCCTGCAAACCAGGGGGTGCTGAGGGGCTGTCCACACGGGGACAGTGTGGGAGTCAGGCTCAGTCAGCCCATAACGGTGGCAATTTTCCACCTATATAAGCTGGACAATTTTCATCAGTGAGCTTGGTGGCCACGTAAGTGACACAATTGGCCAGGGCTTGGCAGATGAGCCCTCCAGCATCCTTTGGGATGCAGCCCCACGGAGACACTTTCCCACCAGCCTAAACACCAGCCAAGGCCCTCCACAAGTACCAAGCCTTCCCAACCAAGGGATGAATTAAGAGAATTCAAGGTGCTGGCCACCTTGCCTGTCTTCTAACTGCTCAGTAGAAGTTAAAACATCTGTCAGACATTAAACTCCGCACGCTGGTGGCAGATGCAGACCAAATGAGCTCTGGGCCCTGGGAAGTGGAAAAGCTCCGTGTAACTTTCCTCCCCTGGGGCCGTGGCACAGAGGGCAGGTGACTGCAAATCCAATGGGATCTTTTGAAGAAAACATGACCTAATGAAGGGAGAAGTTTGAAACCCTCCGTTTTAGCATAATGAGTATTTAATAGCCATTTTGAAAGACAACTTTCACCTATGCAGAAAAATGGGGGTTTTTTGTGTAGGTACTGAAACACATTTATGTTAAAGGAAGATTATTGCGGAGTGCTCAAAAAATAAGAAGGTTTCAGAATTACAGTTGACTGGACGCTGTAATTCTCAAGCTTTGTACAGATGTTTATAGCTGTATAGGTTATTCTGATAAAATTTGAATTATATGGAAGTTACCACAGACGTGCAAATTGATATTATCCCAAATCTAGCAGCTCCGTACGAATTACATGGTTTCTGCTCTACCAGCCAAATTTCATCAGAAATCCCGGTGGGCTGCCAGCAGACCTGCCCTGGTCTCCCCCCCTAACCCTGCCCGGCCTCTGTTCGACGCCCCCAGCCCCGGTACGAGGCGAGTGCCCCGAAGCCACCGCACCACAAAGCCGCCTTTTCCCACAGCTTCTACCACTTTCCTGGCTGGCTGGGAAGTGTCACCCACTGGGTGCACAGATAAGGTCCCGCTGTGGGGTGGAAGCCATCAATCAGCAGCAGCGCCGAAATAAATAACAGTATTTTTCGGGGGTGTGTTTGGGGGGGTAAAACGCTCTGCAGGACCTGGAAGTGGAGATCTACCCAGATCTTTTAGGGGCCTCGTTTGCCCTTTTTTCGGTGTCGCCGGGCAGCCAGGCGGTGGCCGAGGGGCGCCAGGAGCCGCTGTTTTTGGGGGGCTGTCTGCCCGGCCCGGCAGCGCCCCCTGCCGGCGCCATACGGCACAGGCAGCCGCCGGGTCCGGGCTCCCCCGCCGCCCCCCACAACCCCTCCGCCTCCTGGTAAAGGAGGGGGAAAATCCCACAGCCTTCCTGCAAAAAGATGGGGCGATTTAAGGGCGGGGCGGGGAACTGGGGTGGAAGAAATCAGGAAATTTTAGTCAGGAGGGTTGTGGTAAATAGAGTAAGAACTGGGACTTTTCTTCCATTTTGTGTTTCTCGTTGCAGTTGTTTCTCATTCTACCCGTTAATTCTCTCCCTGTTACCCTCTGCTCTATGGCTGATTCCCCCTCACAAACCTGCTGCCTCCATGCGGTTTCCCGAGTGAGCCTCCTGCCTGCTTCTGCCCGAGGATGAGCAGCCTCTGAGAGATGCGGGTGTTTACGTGGCCCTTAATGATCCTTGACAAGAATCAGCTGGATGTACTTCCAAATACAGAGGACTTGGGCTGCATGTAGAGCTGCTTTTGTTGTTACTAAAGCCTGACCCCACAAGTGGGAAACGAAATATGTCTGCGAAAGAGGGGAGCAGAAAGCGGCAGGGACGGGGGAGGCAGCTCCTTGCTGTTACCCGTTCTCACTCGCAGCTTCACCCCGGGTTAAATGCGGCACCCTCTGGTTAGGCAGTCCCAGCAGTGCTGCTCAGGAGGACTCTGAGCCTTCATCAGCTCAGGGAGACTGATTAAAGCAATAAAAGATGGCGAGGAAACAGGGAGCAGAGTTAAGGAGAGTGGGTTGAGGAGGGGGAGATGCGGTGCCCACCTCCTGTGCCAGCATGGACTGGTGCTTAGCTGAGCTCTGGGGAGCTCATTTCATTCTTCCCTTGGCCACGGCAAACAAGGCTTTTCAATATCAGGATTGTAGCAGCCTTTGGGAGCGAGGGGCACTAGTGTGTGCACAGGAGCTGCCCCTGTGTCCCACACCCAGGGGTCGCAGGCAGCCGGCCCCCAAACCTCAGCATCCTCCGCCCAGACCGCGTGGGCATCTCCTGCATGCTGAATTTTCTGTGACTGTGGGACCGGGCACTGATGGCTCTTGAGCAACCTTCTGTTGTTCTCAAGTAATTAATAATATGTTAAAACGTTACTCAGCACTTACAAATATCGCTTGGTGAATATTAATTAAGCCTCAAAACTGGCTGGAGACACGGGCATTGCTACCTTGCTGGATAGAAAAGGGAGGCTGAGGCAGCACTGGCTGTTGCAAAGGCTGCAGAGTGCAGGCAGGTTTGGGGGGATCAGCCACAACCCCCGCCAAACACCCAGCCCACCTGCTGCTCGCACCACGCTGCCTCCATGGAAGGGCTCTCGGCCACTGCATCGCGCGTAGATGTGTATAACCCAGCCACGTGTCCATCACAGACCGTTTTATCCTTTCTTCAATAGTCCAGTGTGCTGCTCATCCTACCGTGCTAAAACAACCGGTGCATTGCCAATCACTCTTTTGTAATCCCCTATTCAGGTTAGCTTTGCCCCTGCAGGCCACGGCCATACAAAGTGACTCAGGAGGCGCCCGAGTCTGATTTCTGAGCAAAGCCTCCCACTCTCTCTCTACGTGACCCCTGGGCAGAAGGAGGCCCTGTCAAATTCAAAATCAAATTTTTAAAAGTGCTTATTTGCCTGTCCATCCATCCATCCATCCATCCATCCATCCATCCACCTACCTGTAAATCTCTCCCTTGACACTTCTTCCATGCCTTCCCCATATTGGTGGGGCTTTGGGGTGCAAGACTTTTTTTCTGTGTTTGCCAGAGGAGGTAGCACTGCGGTTTTCAGCTTGCAGCTCACTGATTGTCACCGAGGCTCCTGGGGCAGGAGAGGGGTAACCACGGCCGGCCGTGTCCCACAGCCCTCATGTCTCAGCTGAGAAACTGCTGTAAGAGCGACGGAAAACACCCTTGTCCAGCCACGGAGGGCTGCCCCAAGCAAGAATTTAATAAGGAAATCACTTTGGGGTTAAAAAAAAGGTTTCAAAGCAGCCTTCCCATAGCAGCTGTGAAGGAGGACAGAACCAAACAAAACTCTAATGTGTTTTAGGAGCTGGATCACACGGCTTGCTTGCCTACACTGCCACAGGGGCTGCACTGGATGACCTGGAAGGGAAGGTCCTCTTCTGCCCTAATCTCGGATGTTTCCTTATAAGAGCAGTTTTGACAAGGACGAATAACTTAAAAAAAATTCTCTAAACAGATTAAAATAGGGAGAGCCCTGAGCTTTCTCTTCGCATTTCATACAGCCTCTTCCTGCAAGAGTAAATGAGATGAACAATCCAAGTCCCGCTGACAAGAAGATATTTAATAGTCATGATGTGGGAGCTTTCCAGCAAAAGGTCTGTTTTATGCAGAAATAGCTGGATGAAGCCTGTAAAGGCCCAGCAATTAATCACACATTTGAAGAAATACAGCAGTCACAGAGGCTGAATTTTAAATGCTCGTTGCTCCAGTTTGGACAGTGACAAATTAAGGCCCATACAAAAGCAGGTGTGGCTCTTGAGGAAACCCTCTGAGGGCAATTAAAAATGGGAAACCAGCTGGTAAGTGTGCAGATGTGACAGCTAGAGCAGCTTAAGAAATTAATACAAAGGAGGAGGATGGAGGAATTAATGGTGTAGGAGCTGAGGCGAATGAAACAGGACCTGCTCTGTGCAGCGGGTTGCTCTGTGGCCGGTGAAGCGCCTCATCGTGTGGGGCGGAAAAAGCTGTGGCAGCCACGTGTACGCGCTGCCCTGCAGACCTGCCCAGACGGGCTCCCAAGGAAGCCCCCACCGAAGGACCCACCGCCCGCAGGAGCTGCTGCCTCAGGTGTCCCACCCTCAGCTCCGAAGCCGATGGCGTGAGCACCTCCGAAAATGCCCACCGTGCCCCGTGATGGGAAAGGCAAGGGGCTGAGATTGAGGGTGGATTTTTCCCGAATCAGCTCCAAGAAGGGCCAGGTCTGCTCCAATCCAAGAGGCAATCTCTAGCCAGGTTTCACACGCACTGCTTCATCGTTCCCAATCAGGTCACGGTCTCCAGCATTCACTGTTCTGAGTCAGTGAAGAAAATGGTAATTTTTTTTCTATTGAAAACACATAAAAGAATTCAGATACAGGTCAAATTATGAAGGATTCATGATTTGCTGTTAGGGTTACCATTTAGGAAGTGTTAGCAGATTTATAAATAGTGCCACGAAAACAAAATATGAATCCCTCTCAGCTGGAGCTTGTCATCCCATTTGGAAAAGGATGCCGCAATTTCTCCGTGCTGTTCCTCCCACATTTACCCCTACCCTGCCTCTCCTCACACATCCAGCAGGTGTGAGGTGTCACTGGCATAGCAGCATTTTGTAGAAATTACCTTCCAACAAAGTGCAGGCTGGGGGACTTGTCCCATTTTTCTCGTCAGAGTCTGTTCTTCTGAAGTTATTTGTTGATGTAAGGATTTTTTATCAGAAAAAGCTGCCAACACAGATTGCTACAGATGACTTGTTCGTCTTTTCTTTCTCCTTGTCCATAGGAAAGTTTTGCTTCCACTAATATTTAGGTTTGGTATACAATAATCCTTCTGGGAAGCTGAGCACGACAGCATTGCATTCGAAGCTGCTGATAGCATGGAATGGTGGACGAGGTCTTTACCACTTTCAACCTCTAAACAAAAAGAAAAAAACTGTAGCAATGAGCTACTCAGCCTCCCGCCTGTGTCTGTGAAGCTGAGTGTTTAAGCCACTTCTTTCCTGAAAAAATAATCTTATTTTCATTGGTCCTATTTCCAGCACGGTGTTGATGAAGCATGGGAAATTTTCTGTGCAAAAGGAGTTCTCTTTCTGCGTTCACCCCCCCACTGGCCTCGCTGTTTGTCACCAGCGTGGGCAGTGACAGCCCTAACAGTGCCATCCCAGCCAGCATGCCAAATAATAAAGCAGGTGGGCGGCTTCACCATGGGAAATAGCCTTCCAGATCAGAGTGTCTTTACGCTTGGGCACAGGTAGTCATTGCAGCACGGAGACCCTGTTTGGCCTGACAACTTTCCTACAAAAACCCCCACAACCTAAGACTGAATAATTTATCTTATAAGGAGCTCGGCATCCAGGGCCTCGGCCAGCAAGGGCCCCAGCCAGCTGGTAACAAACCCGGCCCCAAAAAGCAGCTCTTGCCAAAAACCCTGTGAGGGTGGGAAGAAGGAGGCAACCAGAGCAAGACACGAATGCAGCCCGAGGCTGGACTGAGCACAGGAACAGCAGCCGCGGGGCAGAGACCGTCTCGGCCAGCGCTCTTCTCCTGTTTGAAGGGACAGAAACGGGCTAATCTGGAGCTGGCAAAGAGATGTAAGATGAATCTTATATAGCCATCTGAAACAATTCTGCACCGCTCCAGTTCCTTGTGACCACCACGGCTAGAAACGGAGACGGCGCTGAGTGACATTAAAAAGGTTTCAGGTACCAGTGTGGTAAATAGAGCCAGAGGCAACACTTTCCTGCCTCCAAAAAGGGGCACGAGGAGAAGCAATTGCTCATTGCTTTTCCATCTCCCTCCCTGTTGTGTCTAGAGACTGCTGCCACGTGCAAACATCTGGGATGCATCACGGGCCTTCTCCTGCTGGAGAGAGGAGATGGGGTTTTGGACACAAACTAAGCTCGGAGACACTCTGCAGCCTTTGCGCGGGAACAAACGGCAAGTTTTTGCACGTACAGCATAAACGGAGGGACGGAACAGAGGTTTTATTGCAAGATCTGTGTGGAAGCCTTGAGGGTGACCAAAACCTTCACGAGTAGAATCCTCCCACGCGCACAGGAGGGAGAAGGCTGACAGGCTGGGATAAGCAATTATGGCTTGCGTTTTAGGGGGCTGCCTGAGCGGAGGGGAATACCGCCACGAGCGCCGAGTACCCTGCTGGTTTTGCAAGCTGTGCCCAGTTCCCACCTCGAAGGTGAAGGATGGCAACTTGTTCTTTAGGCCAGGAGCTGACCAGGAGTAAGGAGGGCCATTGCAATTGGGCGGCAGAGAGGAGGACGCTCGTGGCAGTGCTGCCAGGCAGGCCCTGCTGGGATTCCTCTCCATCCCTTCCCGCAGGGTTTTTTCCAGGATCCCACTCCACCTGCAAATGGGGCACCCCGGGGGACCAGCCCCGGCTCTCGGCAGCTGTGCTGGGTGCCGGTGCCTGGCTGGGCACCGCTCAGGGACACCACAGCCCTGCGGCACAGCCACAGATACGTGCCAGAATATTCCAGTATCAACGGCCCTACATTTTAGGTCTGTACAAACCATGAAGGCAGGCATGTGTAGTTCCCTGCCTCAGCTGGCTTTTAGGACACCAGGATCTTTTGACATCCATGCAACTCGAATATTTTTTTCCTCTGTCTTCGGCTGATATTTTTCTTCTCCAACTCCACGTCCCAAAAGGGACTCCCCTGCTACTGAAGTACACTCTCATATTCCTCTGCCCTCCTTGAGTTTTCCTCTTTGTCTTAGTGAAATCTCTTGAGTTTTTAAGCCCTGATACTCCGATTCCCTCGTTCTCCTTCTGGGGAAATGCATACACCCTCTTTCTCCTTCTCTCCAATTGCACAGGCCTCAATCTGGAAAAAATCTGGCCAGAAACTGATGGCCTGCTGACCTATCTGGTCATGGAGACCCACGCCAGGGTTGCACCACTGTCCGTGCAATCCATGGCACAGGCAGCAGTTGTGAGACACAGAAGTCACACGCTACATGTCTGTATAGTCCAAAGATTATTTTTGTATTTTTTTACCAAAAAATAAATGACAACGGTCTTCCTTTTTAGCCTGACATGTGGAACTAATTCAGTCGCCTTGCTCTCTCATGAGACTGAAGCTGGTGGTCTTGACTGGCTGGACCTGGTGATTAGTTTGCCCTGCTGCTAATCCAGTGTCAAAAAGGCAGCTTCCTCCTCAGCAACATCCCAAGTGGTGCATTTTTAGGAAGACAAACAGTTCTGAAATCTGCAATGGTCTAAATATTTTAAGGCAATAGTCTTTTATTAGTTTCTGGTTCAAGGAAAATCCATTTGTCTCCAGGCAAATGTTTTAAATGCAGTAAAAGAGCTTTTCAAAACTGTTGGTCCCTCTGTAAGGCTTTATTTTTCTGGGTTTGTTTTGTTTTTTACTTCTATAATCAAAAATAAGAGGGTTTCTCCTTTTTTTTTTTTTTCCTCTCTCTCTTCTGTACAAGCTGTGATTTGGTGAAACAGTTACCTGCCGTATAAGAGTGAAGCACGAGAAATACTGTCTCTACATACTGGGTTATAGGTAATAATAAAACCATAACAGGCAAAGGATCTACTTTTAAGGAGGAACAATAAATATATTGGCTGCCTTAGGTCTGACGACTCTTGAGTTTCTTCATGGTGAATGAAAAAATACATCTCTGGGGTCTGCTGGCGACTACTTACAAATAAAACACTAAGGCTGGAAGAGAAAAATGGAGCTGAAGGATGGCACAGCAAGAATGGTCCTGAGGAGCTTTCTGGGATTCCTCTGCTACTGTGTGGGCTGCCCATGTCCTGCCCCTCCATGGGACAAGGCAGGTGGCCTGAACTCTGATCAGGGTCCCCGTGTGGGCTTTGCACCTCTGTTCCTTGGGCTGGGCACCGGGGTGGCCTCATGCATTTGCACCGTGATGGACAAAGCGGCCCCTGCCCCTCTCATCCTCCTGGCGCCTCCACTGACTGATGCTTCTGCCCAGACCTTGGCTGAGGGCAAGACCTCTGCCTCAACCCAATTTTTGCTGGGAAGTTCCAGAAAAGCTGCCTCAGCATAACTTTAGAAGGAAAGAAAAAATATCTACTGCATTGTCTAGGTTCAAAAAAGGGGGAAGAAAAAAAAAAAAAGTGGTTACTGTTTTACTGAGAAGTGCTGCCAGGGCCATGCCTTCGATGAGGGTTACAGCTGGCTCTGTTACAAGCATCTGAAAATCATCAGCAGCCTGTGTCCAGCACAAGTATGTTAAACTGCAGCAGTTGGATGCTAAATAGGACTTTTTGGCAGGTTCACTTTGGGCCCGAGCCAGAGGCAAGCACTAAACTGGACAGAGACAAGCCTCTCCCCCACAGCCCCCCCATGCTGGGGTGAGCGGGAGCAAGGGGCTGGGGCCCCACAGCTCACCAGTGGGGGAGCCGACACCAGGGGTTTGGGTCAGGGCGATTGGAGTGGGCTGGGGAACCAGCTCCAGCATTCACCTGCCATAGCCACCACAGCAAATGCCCTTCCCTGCTGTCCTCGTCCCTGCCCATGACACTGAGGCACACCCAGCCCTGAGGTTTGCACTTCTGAGTCCTCAAGTTTGCAAACTTGTCAGCTGCTCCTGCCGGTCGCTGCCCAGCGGCAGATGTGTAGCGGTGTGCACATGGTGCGGACCACAGCTACGTGGGCTCCAGGTACGTGGGACGGGATATGGTTTGCATCTGAACCCCTTCAGTGTGCAAGCTGCCCTGCAAAATCACCTGCCTAGGTCCTTATTTCCCAAAAACCTGGCTAATAGGACCCAGAAGGATGTTCAGGGATGGGGCTGAGCTGGGTCTGGGAGGAGGGAGGTACTGCCTGTCCACGTTTTGGTGGGCGCAGTGACACAGCAGGCAGGCATGAGTGGGGACATCCCCAAAGCTAAGCTTGGTCTAGGGAGACCAATGGCCCCAGCTTCCACCTACAGGCTGCTCTGAATTGTCCCCTCCAGAAAGTTTGCTCTCCTTCCTAACCACAGTGGTACCCAAGGAGCTTCAATGACTGAAGTTGGACTTTGAGAATGCCCCTGGATAGGTAGTAGCATACGAACAAAGTGTAATCAAGTTAAAAGCTGTCACTCACCAGGGCTTGTTATCTGTACAGCTTCCAGGCCAGAGCTGGCTCAAAAGCCACCCCCGGCGGTGCAGGGCGAGCACATCCAAGGCTCCTGCACCCATGGGTGCGGGCAGACCCAGAGGAGCAGCAGTCCCCACGCTACTTTTGCAGCTCCCTGACAGACCGACCCTCTTTAGCACTTACTAGACAACCAGTCCAATTTTACCAGCGACAAGCAGAGGGACAAAAGGAGAGACGCAAAGAACTCAAAGCAAAAGGCTCCAAGTTTCCCTAAGAAAGACAGAAAGAGGGTACATAACTATTTTAGTGTACGCACAGACATGTACACACTGGTAGATTTATTTACTGTGTTTGCTTACTTTCAAATAGCTGGGAGCATAAGGTTAGGTTCTCTGTGCTTAGACACTATAGGATTGGGACGACATTTTGAGAGGGGAGGCTGAGAAAAGGGGCAGAGGACATCTCATGTCAAGTAATGTGTGGAAAAAAAGCCCAACCTGAAGGAGAAAAAATGTCAAAAAGGAGCAGAAGAAGAGGGAGTTCTGAGCAATGGTAAAAAGATAAAATGCAAAAATTCGTTACAGAAAATAAATTGGAGGAAAAAAACAGACCTCGAAAGAAACAGCTGAGGGGCTGATGGAAAAAGGCAAAGTCTGGAGAGGACAACTTTCAAAAATGTTACCTTACAGATGTAAGATATCTGTAGATACAGAGGGACGGAAATTTGCTGTTTTGACTCGGTGCTCTCAGCAGAAAGGCATGATCCAAGACCGAGAGAATAAACAGTTTGTCAGCCAGGCAGCGGCCCTAGACATTTTAAGTATGTTGTAGGCCATGTTTTATCAAAAAGATGTCACTTGCTTAAGATCTTCAACGTACCTGTCAGCAGAATAAGTATAAAGAGAATTCAAGCCAAGTTTCTAAGCAAGTTTTAACGTGCAAGGTGTGATGGGCTTGGACATGAGCAATTTCTTTCTAGGTAACGACCCGCCTCACCTATCGCCTAAAATATGAGCCCACCATCAGGACCGAAACAGAAACAAAGCTCTCTGTGAGGGAGAGACAGCACTTGTAAGTCCCAGCAATACTGAAAAGGCCTTGAAAGTCCCATTCAGACCGCCACCCAAAATTGGCCCTGCCTGTGCAAGGGCACTAGGTCAGTGCCAGCATAACTCCCTAACCAAACTTCGGCTTTTTTTCTCCCTCTAACTCAAAATTCACAATTTCAAGTAGATGAAGTACAAAGGGAGGAAAGGGATGAAGGGGAACCAGCAAAGACTACAAATAGCGTATTAGCGTCACTAGCAGGTGACAAGCCAAGGCGCTCATGACAGCACCTGCTGCCAGGAGGTGCTGCTCTGCTTTTTATCTTGCAAATACTCGCAGACAGCCTTGGCAAACAGCAGCTCTCAAGGCAAAACTCTGGCAAAGCTCTTGGAGACTAAACCTCCTCAAAACCTTCTTCCAGGTGGTGGTAGAGGGCAGGAAAATGGCACTTGCATGTTACATTGTCCACTTGGGCCTTTCTAATCAGCAGCTGTCACAGTGTGGAAAACAGACTGAATAATTTTTTGAATAATGTGAAAAAAACCCCCTCCCTGCTAGAGCCATTTCTCTTGGCTGTGTGCTCTAGGTCCTCCTTCGTCTCATGAGGATGGAGAGGAGAGGAGAGGAGAGGAGAGGAGAGGAGAGGAGAGGAGAGGAGAGGAGAGGAGAGGAGAGGAGAGGGGGGACCTGCCACTTGTGGCCCTTGGCATCGGGAAGCACTAAGGGACTTGGCGCTCCCTGGAGCTGGGGTGCATCTCGGCGGGGCACCCACACACTCGGTGGGGACCACGCTCCCTCTGCA
Organism: Caloenas nicobarica; assembly: GCF_036013445.1. Classification (NCBI taxonomy): domain Eukaryota; kingdom Metazoa; phylum Chordata; class Aves; order Columbiformes; family Columbidae; genus Caloenas; species Caloenas nicobarica. Next base: position 45,022,069 of record NC_088248.1, on the reverse strand, counting down.
CCCATAGCATCTATGGCCGACCCACTCTGGGGTGTTTCAAAATCAGTGGATTTTCTCCCGTGTGCTGTCTCACTAGAACAGCTCACAGACCTTTTATGATGCATACATGAGTTTGGCGAGCTGTAACGACCCTTGGCTTTCCGAGCTCCCCGGTTTGCCGAGCAAGGTTTCCTAAGCGAGGGAGGGAAACGGCATGTTAAATGCAAATGTCAAGCACTTTCTCTAAAAACCACCGATGGGTGCAAAGAATCCACTTAAAACATATAACCAAATGTTATTTAATATCTTAAAAAGTAACACAATCCAAAATGGATATTTCACACAACACTACATAAACAACATGAACACAATATTACCATATGGAGGGACTTTCAAATATAGACTTACAAAAATCCCTGTCCTTTTTTTTTTTTTCCTTTAAATTATTATACTAAGCATGACAAGTAATCATCATTTACAATATGGTACACTGACACAATAAAAACCATGTTACAAATGTGCTGTTATAAATCAGTAACGTTAGGGAAGACATTTCATGAACTGTAATTATTTCATATGAAATACTATACAATATAAACAGAACATCCATCTTGGATGACCTTTACAGCAACCAGAGACCAAGTAATTTTTTAATTTTTTTTTTTTTTCAGTGCAAACACATTTATACAAGGCAGTCTTGGCTGCAAAACTCCCTTCTAACATACAGTAAGTCCCACTTGCATTTAGTAACTCATTTAAACCTAATGCAACAGCCACATTCAGTCACTCACAGAAAATTACCTGCAGAATTATGATCCCTTTAAACTTAAGTCTCCTCCACATACAAAAGTAACATTTGTGCCAATTACTCCAAGGGCCCTTTCAGACTTTTGGGTGGGTGTCCTTTGGGTGGCTCTAAGGGCTGTAGGACAGGAGGGCCCTGCAAATCGCCCTTGTGAGGCGGGGAACGCGGGGCGGCTACCGCAGCATCGCCGGGCTGCCCGTCCCGAGCCAGCTGCGTGCCGCCGGCCTCCTGCTCCGGATTTAGGGTCTGGGGGCCGGGGGGGAGGAACACGGAAATCCTCAGCTCAGAACTGAGCTTCAATGGAGTTAACGACCCGTTCCCATCTCCGTCAGATCCGCCGGAGATCCGGGGAGTTCTGCCGGGTTTATACCCGACACCGACGTTTAGCGCGCTGCGATAAACGGAGCGTGATGGTCTCGTTTTCTTCTAGCACCAGCTCGGCTTTCGGTGGGGCCACTGCATGCTTCTCATGCAGTAACGATGCACTTTACTTATGCTGGGGGGAACATTTCAGATATATTTTTCTTTTAAAAAGAATTTAGTAAAAAATAGAACTTTTCTCTCTAATACTGTACAGTTTTCTTCAGACGAGCAAAGAGAATCGTAAACTGTGGGTGCGACACCAGATTCGGAGTGCTATTTGCTTCCTCAGCACAGCAATTTGAACAATTGTGTTGGGTAAAGCTCTGCAAAATGTATTTGAAAAACAAATTTTTAATTAAAATAACGGTTCCTAAAACCACTGCTGGCAGTACTCATATGACTGAAAAATTGGTTGGTTTTGGCACCGCTGATCCTAGAGACTCTGCAGGACCACGAAGTAGTTTCTCTTTTACTTAAACTGAATGCATCAAAAGAATAACATCAGAGTATAAACATGGAACACTTTGGTTAACTATCAAACTTATTCCAATGACTTTATGAAAGAAACCGGTTAATAAATTAGCCTGCAGACTCTCAGCCTTTGTTTTTTCCGATGTGCCTGGACACAAAGCGGGTCTGTGGACTCTGCCCACCCGAGAGGCTCCCCGGGCCCCGCTGGTACCAAGCGCTTCAAGGCCCTCGAGCCAAAAGGCGCGATTTAAGTGCAAAGTGTTATCTGTGTTTATGATGGCCTCTGAATGCTGGGTTTGCTTGTTCTCTCTTCTAAAAACCACAACGGCTGGCGAGCACTTAGGCCATGGTTTTCATTAAAATATTTGTTTTCCAATACATTTTACTTTTTAAAGTTGAGTGAACATTGTTTCGCGTATTACGGACGTTTTACAGTGGTGCAAGGAGTAAAATGGCTAATGACTTCTTCTAATTTTTAACTGAAATACTTAAACCGGCAAAATTAGCTCAACTGATGATTGTATATTAACTTCCATCAGGATAATGGTACTAGGTTTGCTGAAACAGGTGTTCATACATCAGGATTTGTATATAAATGTGATCTGCTTAGGTTCAACTGCCACTTTCTTCCTTTGGTTTTGGAAAAATCTTTCTTTCTTTCTTTCTTTCTTCTCTCTTGAAAGGTGGCTTGTTGCAGCTGGCGACTTTTCAAAAGCCAGCTTCATTTTTCTTGGAAACTCGCCCACGTTCTTTGAACAATAGGCACATACCTGGAGTAGGGACCCTAATACCGCTCCCAGCGAAGTCAATTAAAGGCTGTTGGTAATTTCTATAGGAGCAAGCATTTCAGATGCACACAATCTAGAGAACAGAGTGCGTATCATTACAGGAAGAGCTGATTTAACACCCTTGCCAGTTCAGAGAAACTATGACCTGGTACGTTGACGAAGGCAGAATAGGGCCCAAAGTATATGAAGGCTGCCAAGAAAATACCCAGAGTGTCTTCTGTTAAACTCCAAACTGTCAATCACATTTCACAGACTGTACAGATTCCTAATTTGCTAAATTACAAAGACATTTTCAAGTTCTACCAGGCAGAAATTTTAGCAGTAACTGGGGAGAGGATGGAAGGTTTCAGTCTCCCTTGCACTTTCATCCCTATTATGCAGCCTTGTCAAGGTCTTCAAGTGACTCATCTGAAAGCCAGATTTTTAATATTGTAGAAGGACATTGTGGCAATGGAAACATGATGACTTCATACGCAAGCATTGACACACAAGAGAACGCCATGACCTAATGCTTCAAAGTTTTTAACCTTGCTTTGTACAATACACTTTTCATGTTGCTGCATTTCATCAAATTCATGGAGGTAGTTATATGTGTAAAAAAAATTACCATAAAAGTAACATGTTGTATTATAATAATACATATTAAGTGTGCAAAATGCCGACAGATTTGTGTTGACCCTTTACAGTTGAACACAACACAGATTCAACCTAATCTAACTCTGTAAACCTTTAAATTGATACATTAGAAGAATGATAGATAAGCAACCACGTAATACAAGGCTATGATTTCATCAAAGGATTAGGGTGACATAAAGCACTCAAGCTCCACTCTCGTGGTTTTGTTACCAGAACCTCAAGATGGAATTTCCTCATATTCCATTTTTGATTTTAGAAGGAAAAAAAAAAAAAAAAAAGAATTAAAGATTAGAACGTTTCTATTTGAAACTTCTGTTTACATTCCATATTCCAAGAGTCACATTAACATTGGTACAATGCCATGTCAACATTAATATGACATTTACGTTGTCTGCTGGTCTCTGGGAACTTTAGGAAATAACATACTATACAGTTTATAGGTACGTACTATCGTATTCTGTTGGAATTATGTCTTCTGTACAACCAGCTGCCTGCATAAATTCCAATTAGTTTATGACAAACAAATATTTCCCCCAAAGGTGAAATTTGTTCTTGCTGTTCACATTTTAATACTACTGTTAGTACTTCAGATCATGACTGTAATTTTTTTTATCGTTTCGACATTTTTATTTACCGAGTTGATACACACTACCGATGTCAGAGCTCATCTCAGAAACAAAATCACAGTCAGCCACTGCATAGTATATGACAATTCCCCGCAAAAACTCTGACTCTACAGTTCGCATGGAATAAATATGGCTGGAGTTACATACTGAATAATAAGATGCGTCATGCAAAGCATTATATGGTAATTAGAGCACATCTTGGAAGGTATGATAAGGCAGAAGGCTGAAGGCCAAGTGACTTTGATAACCAACCAAAAGCACAATAATTTCCTTTATGTGCACTGAAAGGTCTTATTGCTCCTATGAAATGGAAATTATACACCAAAGCCAAGGAAAACAGACCTGTGCATTGACTGGGTGTTCTCGACAGAACTGGAAACCGACTGTGTCCATAGTTAGAAAGCTGTTTTAGAAGTAAATGAACTATATCCAACTGTGTAACATAAGGCTGCATCTTCATTAAAGACTTCTGATGGCAACAGAGAACACGAGTGAAGCTCAAATGACTTTGTGTACAGAGTAATACACGTCACCAGCACCGGATGAAAACACTGGTTTTTAATAGGTACAGTTGGGTTTCATACCTGTGTACCACAAGAGCTAGACAATGTAAACGTCCCTTTCCTATGCAACAATTTGGGCAGTTGAACATGTTAGTATCTTTGTTATTATTCCATCAAATTGTCTGCTCTGATGAAAAACAGAGTTAAATTTGAAATCAGTTTGTTGCACTACTAGGTTGCATGAGTAACAGAGCAGAATGTGACCCTACACCTAAAAATTACTCTTGGAGTTTAACTATCCCTAGAAGTTACTCTGCAGTAATTAGCATGGTACTAATTTGGAGTAACAGTTTAGGAGAGAGAAATTAGGATATACCATACCTACAGAATTCAGATTTCTACTGCCAACCATGTGGACACATTTAATTTCTAGAAACCAGACATGTCCATAAAATGCTAAATTGCAAATAACATCCACTGAATAAAAAGGCCAGAAGTTTATAGTTCTCTAAATTTTGTTCTCTGATAATCACTACAATGTACGCTATTTTTAATAGCCTAATTTAGGCACTCTATTTAATAAGCTACATAAAATAGATTTTCGTCCTTCCACTAGA